>NC_053519.1:5485000-5785000 GCF_016920715.1 Anopheles arabiensis
ACACACACACACACAGGGCAGATTGTTGTGCGGAATACCGAAATACGCGACGCGAAATATTGGCCGTGGGGCGGCAAACCGCAAGCACGCAAGGGGGAAAAACACACACACACACGCGCGCGCAAAAAGTATAGCAAACGGTAAAAGGGAAGCCCCGCCCCCCAATGGTAATGGAGGCGATGAAAAATTGAAAAACCGTATTTTCGCTGAAAGCCTCTTAAGAGATCATTCACATTTCGTCCCCGTGCGCTTCCGAAAGCGGTGTAACGTACGTGTGCGTTTCGCTTTTTCGGTTTTTTTTTTCTTCTTCTTCTTCTTCTTTCCTCTATCATTTCTCCTGTGGCGCTTTGGCTCCCCTGTGCATCCCTCAAGCTGTGTGGGGGGGGGGGGGGATAAATATTTCCTTCCACGGGGCGCCACGGCAAAGGGCCCAACTTGGGCGGCTTTTTACCTTCGGCCGGGATCGGGGCGAGCTGCCTTCGCTGAAGGACCAAGCAAAGAGACAGAGGAGGAGGAGAAGAAGAAGAAGAGGAGATGGAGGTGTGTGCAAGAAATTCTGCGGAAGCCCACAGTTTGAAATACGGCCACCGAAACACCGCAAACACTCGCCGCCACCGCAAAGTCTCGATTGAGAAGTTGAAATGTATATATGTGTTTGTGTGTGTGTGTGTGTGTGTGTGTGTGTGGGTGTGTGTGCAGGAGTGCTCAAAACCATCACTCAGAATAAAGTCTAGCGTAGAAAAAAGAAGAAGCGTATGCCGGCACAGGAATGGAAGACGGAAGGCCCAAAATAAATGCTCCAGCAAAAACACACTTCACAAATATTCTCGCTCGTGCTGCCATGTTTTTTTTTGTTTCTTGTTGTTGTAGGCTTGCTCCTTTGCTGTAGTGTGATTTCGCCTCATCCTCCCTTCCCACCACCACCTCCCCCCCCCCATTCCCACAGTTCCATTAAACCGTCCGGATTAGTAAATCTTAAGAAGTTCGGTTTCGCGCCGAGGCCGAGGGGTTTGATTTATGCGATTAATTTGAAAGAATGCTTCCATCATTCCTTCATTTTGCTTCCCATGCTGGTGGAGCATCGTGCAGCGGACGAATAGACACGTACAGCAAGAAAAAAGTGTGTCTGTGTGTGTAGCTGTGTCTATGTTAAGGATGGATGGAATATTGCTTTCATATTTCATCGGTGCGCGACCAACGCACAATGGGCATTTGCCGGGATGAAATTCTAAAATGCAGCTTTGTAACATAGCGCAATTCCAAAGAATAGGTTTTAATACTTAGGGTTAAACTAAGAAAACTACCAAATATGAGCTCTTTATCTTTTCTGGTTCTCTAGAATAGACGTCCCAAAGTCGAGACTTGTTAAAAAAAAACGCAGAAAAATCTTCACTTTTTTGGACAACTTTGAACCTTTATAACTTTTTCAAATATGAACCTATTTTGATAAGTTTAGGCATTTTAAAAAGGATATTTAGTAAGATTTATAAATACATAAAATATTTTGAAGCTTTGTTAATTTTATGCTAAAATGTACGATAACAGCTGAACAAACTTCCCTAAAAAGTTTCATCATTTTAATTTTAGACTTGATGCCATAATGAAAGTGGCGTAGAGTGGCGTTGTCTTATATATGTCACATAATAGTGTAATATATATACCCTCAATCTGTGAAGAAATCTTTTAATTCTAATTCTTATTCTAATTTTTCCGTATAGTTGTTAAACTAAGAAAATCAGCTTTTTAGTTTCATTATCCCTTCTGAAGGCAGTACAGGAAAAGTGTTGAATGAATAGTGTGTGATATCAATGCATAGGAAAATGTGTAATTCCTTTTTTTCTAAACAACAGATTTAACATTTTAACCTTCAAGGACAGTGCTGCTTTTCATTACAAATTTGGAAAACTACATTATTTCCATGTTTCTACTCTATCTAAATATTTAAATGCCTTTATTCATGTCTTTAGAAATGAGAACTAGACGTCAGGAGCTTGTAATAGCATCCACCTAAGTTGTGTGTGTATATTTTTAATATTTGTACTACCTGTGACTAAAAGTGATGAGAATACAGTTGTCCTATACAAAGCGTAAAATAATGTCTTATTCAAAATTGTTATGTTTTGTTCATATATTATGGAACAAAGCAGTATTCTTTTTTAATAATGGTTTACACTATTAGAAACAACAAATAAAAGAAAAAAAAACACACAAAATTATTAAAACTAATCAAAGATCCTTTCAAATATAACATAATACTTGACTACAGACGATAAAAAACTAACAATTTCTACAAAAAATGATTTTATCCTGAAATTTGTGCTAAGCTGCCCATAGTGCAACGGGAGGGTTGGAATTATTTTTCCATTTCGAGCAGCACTTAGCCGCACAGGCGGGACAGGTTTGGGTGGGCAAAACAGGGTAGAAGGTTCATCATATCGCTCACGAATTGGCACAGTGCAAGTCGAACAAAAAACAAAAAAAAACCTCCCCTCCGGAAGGCGACGAATACAGACACGAGGGTTAATAATTTGACAAGTGGAAATAAAGGATCTCCCTCCGCCTGCCGACGTAAACAGCCCTTTATGATTAACACAAACAAAGGCACACACACACACAGTCGCGTACGCATTAATTCAATGTCAATGTCAATGGGGTGGCGATGGTGGTGTTGTTGTTTGGCTCCCGGAACACATGTCGTGAGTGTAATGAAATGGACCGGGAAGAATTTGGCACCGTTTATTGTGCGAATGCGTCTTATTTGAATCCAAGCAGGAAATTAAGCCATCTAACTGATGCTTGCTCTAGCGGTACTGTGTGACTTGAAGTGATGGATTAACTGTGGGTAAAATCATGCTTATGAACACGCTGGGAAGGGGTAATGCTAACGAGGGCAACGCATCGTTCCTGTAAGCGCCGGAAGGTATGCAAAAGGAACCTTTTTTCATTTATAGGGCGCAGGTTGAATTGATTTTTTTTTCAAATTAAATATTAGTTTTTTTAATGCATAATAGTCGCTCAAGTCCCATTCGACACAAGGAGAACTTTGTAAAAAAAAAACGTGAAAGCCCCCAAAACCACGAATCACTGTTTCAGCTCCCACGGCGCAATGACACTAGTTTTTTTTTTTATGGTGCAAACAAAGCCTGCGGCAAACAAATCGAACACTTCCCCCGAAACCATTTCGCAGCAGCTTTGGTACGGAAGTGCTTACATTCACTGCCGTCCCTCCCTTCCCCCCCCCCCTCTCCCCTCTAGTTGGAAACAAAAACGACACCTTCACGTGTACGCGTCGATCGGCCAACGGTTAAACGGGCAACCAGCCGGAGCAAAAACCGCAACAATCATAGCGAGCCCGGCAAACGCGCAACCGTTCGAATGTGCGGCTCGGCTTCTGCTGTAAAGCAAATAGAATGAAAGAGTGCAGTACAAGAGGAAGAAGCACCAAAAACAAAACCCACACACCAACGAGCAGGAAAATAACAGAATCGCAAATCGGGCTGCTACCGTAGGGATGCTACACGCGCAACAACAAAATAGAGGAAAAGGCAGACAGGACGTGCTGATCCCCCCCCTCCCCCCGTTCCTATTCATTCTCTTGTCCACTCACCTTCGCCCGCTCGCCCCTGTTTGGCAGTTTATCGACTTCAATTTCGCTTAACTGACAGTTTAGTACGCCTTGGTGACTTCATCCGATGAAAGATTCATCCGCGCGAATCCACGACGGCCGCGTGGGAGTTTTCGGAAGTTGCTCAGGTTTTATTTCCTTTTCTCTCTCTCTCTCTCTCTCTCTCTCTCTCTCTCTCTCTCTCTCTCTCTCTTTCTCTTCATCTCTCCCCCACATTCCTGGCTGATTTGTTTCAACCATTCGCATTCGATGCATTGTTGGTGGTTGGGCGTTGGTGGTTTGCTCGCTTTTATTGTTCTCTTGTTCTTTCTCTCTCTATGTGTGTGTGTGTGTCAGTTCACCCTTCTCGGTTGTTTTGGTGCTACACAGGTGATGATGCTTCTCAGGTATTGCGATGCGTGCGCGCGATGTAAAGTTATTGCCAGCTGTCAATGGCTGCTAGCTTGCGACAGTCCCCTGGGGCTGTCTTGTCCCCCGCTTTCACGTTTGTGTGTGTGTGTGTGTGTGTGTGTGTGTGTGTGTGTGTGTGTGCTCTCGCTTCGCCGAATGGCACACACACACATTGTGAAGAAATTTGCCGCAGTATTCAATGGGTGTGAATTCCTCCGTGGCTTATCCTAGACTAGCGCTGCAAAGCGGGACAACGCACCCGCTCCACTCTTGATTATTGGTGTTGAGCATTGTGCCCGCCACAATAATGTCACCCAGTGGCGCGCAAATGGGCTGTAAGATTGCGTGCAAGCCATTGGCTTGATTTTTATCGCAAATATATCCGATTCCGGCGCACTTCAAATACATTCTCTATTTTGCCTGCTGATCGATGCGGTCGGGGCAAATAAAAACTGCAGCCGCAGCCGTGGCCGTAAAGTGAATTTTTCTGCCGTAGCGGAATTTAGGGCAGGTGTGGCACCTTAAGCATTTCATGTTATAACTCACTAAAACTCCCTAAAAGCCAATTTGAATCTCATAACTATTTTACATTTTTTTTCCTCACTCATAAATGAAATTCGCTTGCAAAAAGTGCAAACAAAACTGTTTTTGAAGCGTTTTAAAAAGGGTCCAAAAAGACGTTGTTTTTATGGGCTATGGGGCAAGACGGCCACCTGGTTAAAATAAACGTATTTCTTAGACAATTGGAAAATCACCCATAGATTTTTGGTTCGTTCCCATCATTTGTTGGTATTTTCCGATTGAATATCAATACAATTGGAACAATTGGAAAAAATTCTGGGAAACGATAAAAAAATCGTGGGAACGCACCAAAAAATCGTGGGAAACCCTGTATTTGATTTGATTGAATAACTATAATATTGTGCTCTAATTTTGAAATTCAACATAAATCAGTTCAAAGCAAAGGGAAAAATCGATTGATCTCTATGAAATTCGGCACAGTATACCAGTATCATTGGAACGCAACTAACTGTATACACAATTGATCATTTTACTAAAGTTTTTTTATGGAAAAAAAATGCTTGGTGGCACTCTTACCCTTACATGGCACACTTGCCCCAAATTCCGCTAACTGCTGCCTTAGTTTGGGCGCACCTTAACGCAACGTTTGCGCCGCACAAAGCCGCCTAAAGGTAGGCAACGCGCTAGAGATGTGTTTTAGTTCTTGTTTGCTGGCGGCTCCACAAAGTCGGACTCATATTTTCCCATATTTTCGCCCATTTTTTGTTTATGTTTATGTTTATTTGTCTATCGATGGACGGTAATGCCCTCTCGAACCATTCAAGCAATGCTTTACAATGAGTGTTTTACAATGGATTACAATAACGTAGAACATAAAAATGTGCACTATGGAACAAAATTTAACACAGAAACACGATCATTAAACTCAGTCGGCGAAATTCTCGGCTCAAAAGCGTCGCTGACGGCGTTGAAAGCACGGCACATGAGAAGGAACGGATCAGAGGAGCCAAAAATGCGTTCTACGGTCGTCGAGGGCCAACATTGCCCGAGTCCGGAGCGGCCTGGCAGGAACGTACAGGTTGATGGCAGCCAGTAGTGACGGAGAGTCAATACGGCCGTCGAGAAGTCCCGTGATGAACGACAGCCTGGCTTTTCGTATTCGCTCACTTAGGGCAGGTAACCCGAGTAGTAAACGCCTACTCCGGTAATCGAGCCTTTGGTTCCATGAGCGATCGTGCAAATCGTGTAATTTTGCGCTGGATTGTTTCCAATTAAGCTCGCGAGTCATATTGATAACTAGTCCCAGCACTCTGTTGCTGCTGGCTACTACGTGATCCAGCTGATCCTTAAATGATAGTTTTGTATCGAGCCAAACGCCTAGATCTTTAACACATTGTTTTCGCGCCAAGGACTGTCCATCAAGCGCATATTCATATAATGATGGGCAGCGCGAACGACTGAAAGTGATAGCATCGCATTTGTCTGTGCATAGGGATAAAGCATTACGGGTGCACCAACGCGGGAACTCATGCAAGGAAGTTTGCGGTCGGGCGTGGTCTACTAGTTCACGAATAACACGAACAATTTTCGCTTCGCCTGCGTACAGTAGATGATTATCAGCCGGAAGGATCAACGTCGCGTCATTGATGGAAAGAAGGAACAGCAACGGACCCAGGTTGCTGCCCTTGCGGGACTGCAGAAGATGTATGCACTAGACATGACATGTACGGGCCTAACTTCACAGAATATTGACGATCTGTAAGGTACGATCTAAGCCACATTATCATAGGGTTTGGGTGATCAAGTAAGTCGAGTTTCGCTAGCAAGATGGAGTGCGGTACACTGTCGAATGATGCCTTGATATCCGTATAAATAGCATCTAGTTGTAAACCGGTATCGATAGATTTATGGCATTTGCTAACAAATTCTGGTCGTTGTAGATCGCCTGGGTACAAAACCATTTTGATTCACTCTTATATAGTTGCAGGCCGAGGCCAACAATGGCTCGTAGATTAGCATTTCGAACACCTTCATTCTTACAGCATCATTCTTACAGCCCTTCTTGTAGATGGGTGTCATCCAGGAAGATTTCCAAGTGGCAGGAAAGGTCCCACATCTCAGGGACTCCTTAAAAATGTTCATCAGCGAGGGAGCAAGCGCAGAGGCACACCACTTTAGGATAACGGCCGGTATACCATCTGTCGCTCCAATTTTGGAAGGTCAACACGAGCATAATTCAGCCCTTTATCAGCATCAATAATTTCCTTTTCTGAATTTTAGGCTTTCTGGAAAATTCGGAAACCATGTATACCACTCGGAATACTGCTTTCTTCACTTAATTTATGAGGGTACTCTTTAGCTAGACTTCTGAAAAAATCAGGCCGATAGCTTTAAAAATCTGGAAACTCCAAGCACTTCAAAAAGGCGTGAATTGGACGAGGTCTCTAAGAAGTTGGTAGTCTCTTTTCCTTGAAAAAAGGCCACATAGCTTGCGAGTATTCCAACACCGCCATGTTGCGGCCCGCGAGAATATTTTCAACTGTATATCCGGCCCGCGACCCAAAACCGAGTTTGACATCACTGCGCTAGAGCATACGTGGCGCCATAAGATGACCTCACGCAGGTGAGGTAAAACCAGTGTTGTTAACTGTTGACATTTTTCATGACAGTCACCGTAAACAGCCGGTCAAAATAATTTTTGGCTGATGACATTCAATGCTTCCACGACACGACTGTCATTAAACGAACTTCATTCGTGTCGCTACCGTCAGGGCTGATGCAATGACATGAAATGTAAACAATGTAGTCTGAATGTCATTTGACATTTTTTGAACAACACAAATCGATACGATCGGAGGATTATGAAGTAAATCGTCGCTGAATATGGGGATTCTAGTGAAATAGCAAAAACTAGTGAAACGAAAGCCTTTGCACCGCACGCTCTGTTGTAGTTTGACATGAATACGGCCGTTTGCAATACGACACAGTTCACGATTCATACAGGTTGGCGAATGTCAAATGAATGTATCTTGAAAATGTCTTCATGTCAAATGACATTTTTTGACGGGAATGTCAAATGACAGAGAGAGATGGGAATGGGAAGCTTCAAATCGAATGAATGTTTACAATTTTATGTCGATGAACGTCACCGTTCGCAACACTGGGTAAAACCGTACGACTGAATCTACAATCCTCGCGATGGAAAGATTGTCTTACATCGCCTAAGCGGTTCTTTCTTTTTTTCTTTTTGTCGTACCCATCCATTCCACTCTATTCGTACCCACGGCACGTGGCAAACGGGTTTCCCAGGCAGCCCAGCAAGGCTGCATCGTGTTTTGCTTGCGCCCGGGTTTTAATCCTTCCCGCGTGCCGCCTTCGCACTGGTCGCATTTATAATCATCACAGTTGGCATCCTTTAATCAGCTTGCTGATCAAACAAACGCTCAAACAATCTTTCCGAAACGAGACAAGACAAAAAAATAGGCAGAAAAGATGAAATGGTAAAAAAGCGCACCGTTACAACAAAAAAAAAAAACGCACACAAAAACCAAATCAGCGAAGCCTTGAAACTCGCGGACCCTTCATCATGGCAAAAAGTGGGTCCGGGTGACGGGTACAAAGGACAGCCGAACAGTGTTTGAGAATATATAATTTTTTTTTTCTTCTCGTTTTTGTTGCTCTCTCCCCTTCCAGTTTTCGCTTCCTTACCGTTTGATGTTTCAATACCGCACCGCGTGGGTGGGTCGGGCTTTTCTAAATAGAATTAACCTTTTGCCTTGAAAAACGAAGAGAAGCGACAGCACTAGCAGCAATAACAAAAAATAAAATAAAGAAGAGGTCCCAACAAACACCAGCCACCACCTACAGCGGTGATTGAAATGAATTTTCCAACATTAGGCACACGCTGCATCGTCGCTTTTTTTGTTTTGTTAAGCGTATCCCGCGAGGGATCCTGTGCCGTGATTTAATACCCTTTGCGGCAAGTGGTGGAAGAGAAGAGGGTGTAAATGAAGGGTGTGTGTGTATGTGCTTCATTGTTTGCTGCATGATTATGTTTGGTGCTCACTTTAATGTGAATTACAGTGGGTGTGATCAGTTTTTTTTATTACTCAAAAAAAAATTGTACCATGTGTGAAGAAATAAACCTCTCGGGGTTTATTATGATGCTGTACATGATAAGGTAGGATGCAGCAGCGCAGTGACGCATTTGTGTTTTTGCAAATTACTGTTTGACATTGAAAATTACATCCATAACCAGTGCTGCAAAATGTCACTGTCAATGACATACAAAAAATCTGACTGAAACAAAATCCATATCAGCGTCACGTACTCAATTGTGATAACTCGGAGGTGATACTCAGAACGGTTGGTGTGACCAAAACATGCTCATGACATGTTTGCGACCATCGCTTGGTCAGTCACTATGTCATGACTTTTTTTTTGCTGTGATCAGTATTGCAAAATGTCACTGACATAGTCATGACAAATTCCGGCTGAAACAAAATCATGTCAGCGTCACAAGCTCTACTGTGATGATCAGAGGCGAGCCTCAAACAGTTGGTGTCACCATCACATGCTTAGTGACATTGTGTGCGACCAACTCTTGGTCAGTCACTTGGTCGCGACATTTTCAGTCGGTGATCATCGCGATGTGTCATGGGAGATATGCTTGCGGTCAGTGCTTGCGAGTGGTTCCAAGAAACAAAATGAGCATGTTTTCTCACTTTATTTGACCCGACAGATAATCAAAACAGATAGAGGGAGAAGGCATGCTCATTTTGTTGCTAGAGCCCACGCGCCAAGCATATTCCATGAATGTCGTGATTATCACCGACAGAAAATGTCATGACCAAGTGAGTAACCAAGAGTTGGGAGCTAATCAAAATGTCACCAAGCATGTGATTGATTCTCCAACTGTTTGATTATCGTCACTGATCATCTCAGTTGTGTACATGATCCGATTTGAGCTTCGTTTCAGTCATGAGTGTTGATGACTGAAACAGTGGCATTTGGCAGCACTGTTCACAGCCAGAAAAATGATTATGCTTGCGCCGGGATTAAGCTCAGCTTGTCAGTCAGATTATCGCGTAGAACTCAAGAATTCACATGTCAGGTTCAGCATGTCATGACGCACTTTTATTGAGTATCAGCATTGAGCATCAAGCTACCACGGATATGTTCATTGTTTTCGTTGGTGAAAATCTCGTGATACTCATGACATTTTTGCAGCACGGTCCATAACATCGACAGTGGTGAGGCGAAGCTCACGTTTGCACGTTACGCTATTACACCGGCACGGATTCGGCAAGCTTCTCTTGACACACTCAAACACATTCGCTAAACACGGTTCGTTGGCTAGACACAGCTCGGCCCGGGGGGTCGCCCTGGACCGTCTGGAGCCGTCGTGCCCGGGCACAGCATCACCGAAGACGGTGAAAAATATCTCAATGAGATCTCGCTATCTGATCGGCTGGGGGCAGCTCCCCGGCCGCGCTGGTTGTCCGGCACGACATTGGCTGTCGAATGCCGAACCTTCGCCGACCGGCACGAAGATAAACTAGCGTAATTAAGGCTAATCGTTCTGGAGGATCCCTTTTACGGAGCGCATTTTCCACCGGACACACTCACACACACACACACACACACTCATCGCCCAACCGCCATGGGTTGATTGAGACCGGGAGCCTCAGGTTTTCACCGTCAATGGTGAATGGTAGATAGAGATTCATGGATTAAGGGGACTTAATTGATACAATTTCCTCGCTGTGGACCGAACCATCTCGTCCTGTTGGTGTGCAGTTTGTTACACAGAAAATTGAAATTTTTGTGGCGTTTTTTTTGGGGGGGGGGGGGGGGGGAGCGGACCCCTTTTCGCCGTCGCCGGTTTGTTGCGAAAGGAATGGTTTTATGTGGAAACTACTTTAAAAATTAAACGTCAAAAGACAAAGAACACGGTTACGTCGTGCCGTAGCTTTAGCGAAGTTTTGCGATGCAACGTTTAAGCAGGTCGCAGAAAAGGGGTGTTTGTGTTTGTCACAATTTGTACCGAATATTGTTATAATTCCTTTTACTTTTAATCGCGTAATAATAATAGAACAAACAAAAAATATCTTAAAAAGGAACGATTGCACTGTTTTTCTTTTTTAATTTCTTGACAGAATAGGAAATTTTTGATCGAAAAACTCAAAAAGCTCATGCACATATTGAAAATAAAACACCAATGGGTACTGAAAAGAAAAGGAAGTAAGGAGCATTGCATACCTTTGCATACAAACGATCAGCTGGGGAAACGCCAGTATGTATGCAATATTCGCTAAAGGCGCACATTCAAAAAGGATTAAGGTTGCTCTAAATACGCTTAATACTATGGAACGAATATTTGCTTGCGGATAAGTGGCTTTTTTTAATTTTATCACACTTCATGAATTATGAAACAATTTTTGTCAAAATATTTAATTGCATACATTCAGGCACCTATAAGGCACACGCCGAAATATCTTCCATTGGGTTTTAGGTCATTTTTAATTGTTGGCATTTTTCTATGCTTCTTTTATATCAAAGTGAGACTCTCTTGCTAACACACACACACACACACACACACACACACAAACAGAGTGAAATGCCGTGTCATGTTGTAAGACAAACAATTGCTGAGAAAGATTTTTCCTTTCGCTTGTCCAAACTAGCAATAACCTATTTATAGAATGGGAAAAGCAACTTGCATACTGGTTAGGCGCACAACAACTTAGACTCAACATAGTGGGCTGTTAAAAGTGAAAAGAAGTTTCAAATGCAGCTCCACAATCCGGTCTCCACCCACCATTTCCATCCACGTCCTTGGTGTCTGCGTGTGTGTGTGTGTGTGATGGAATTTATATTTAATTGGTGGTTTTTCCATTTGCTCCCAAGCTGAAGCAACACGAGCTCTCAGGGTCATGCAGAGGGTATAAAAGCGAACCGCCACACACACACACACACACACACACACACACACACACACACACACACACACACACACACACACACACACACACACACACACACACACACACACACACACACACACACACACACACACACACACACACACACACACACACACACACACACACACACACACACACACACACACACACACACACACACACACACACACACACACACACACACACACACACACACACACACACACACACACACACACACACACACACACACACACACACACACACACACACACACACACACACACACACACACACACACACACACACACACACACACACACTTACATTCTTTCATTGCTTTAAAACCGCTACAAAGTGTAAAGGTAAATGTCATAAAGCGGTGCTCGGAGGGTTGTTTTTCTTTTCTTCTTGCCCTTCCCAATGTCCGTGCTAATACACACACACGCTACACCCGTGTGTTCCGGGTGTGTGGGTTTGTATGATATTTCTGCTTTGCTGTATTTCTTATTCCAGCAGCAGCAGCAGCAGCAGCGGCGGCGGCGGCGGCGGGCAGTAAAGACGTTCATCGCACCGCACCGCAATGATTCATGCCCCGGATATGCATCGTGTGAGGGCAAAAGGGGGGGAGGGGGGGGGAGCGAAAACGGGACAGCGGGGGAATTATTAAAAAGAAAGGAAAACTCCTCGGGCCCGTTGCAAACCGCGATTCGGTCCGGCACAAAATCGCCACGCATTGAGCACCGGAAAGGAGCACCCTTAGCTACCGAACCCATCTCCCATGGACGGCGGCGGTGGGTCCTTTACACATACACACACAGCACTACACATACAGAGAGAGTGAGAGAGAGAGAGAGCGAGGAGGAAAAAGGGCTCGGTGGAAGTATCTTCAAAACGCAAAGCGCAGGGAATGATTCATTATTTTAACATCGTCGGTATGCGCGCCGGGCCCGCATTCACCCCGAGCACGACCGCACGAGCTTATGTAATTGTAACGGTACGGATGCTAGGTGAAGAGAGAGAGAGAGAGAGAGACGGAAAGGAGGGGGCGGGTAAGAGATGCAGAGGTTCGCATTGAGTGCCTGGTGGTGGCGGGAATTTTATGCTTTTCCGGCAATGCTTATTTATTCCTATAGGTACACAGCCATGCGTGACGATAAATTATTACTTGACTCTTTTTTTTCGCTCTCTCTCTCGCTCACACACGCTTTTACAGTGGCTCTTCTGCCGGCCTGCGGCCTACCGGAGGGGGTGGTGAAAGAAAGTGCCAACGCGCGCGCGGGGCCAACCTGCGGCCGGAGTAACGACGGACCAGCGCAGTGTTTTCCCGCGCGCGCGATAATCCACTCGCCGATATTTCCCAGCGGATCCCAGCCCCCATTGATGGGTGTGTGTGTGTGTGTGCGGTGGTTTTGTGGTTTTGTGGAAAATTGAAGTGGCATGTTTGGAGCGCCAAAGGAGCATGGAAAGCGGCCCGCTTAGTGGTGGACTGCCCCCCGGTGTCACCGAGCGCCGTTGGCCAAGACCCGGGACCAAGATGCACGCCAATCAGGATCAGCGTCTTTTGTTCGGTTCTGGCCGGTTTGATGGCGGCGGCCATCGATAGCCGCGTTCTGCCAGGGGGGGGGAGGGGGGACACGAAGCACAAAAATGGTGTTTGGAATCGGTTTTCCAAAGCACTTTCGTTTCACTCTCCTAGTCTAGCGAGAGAGGGGGTAAACCTCTGCCCAACAGGGGCAAGATTCCTGCGGGAGATGCTCGCCGGGTTTCTTTTTTTTCTTGTTTGACTTCCCACCATCCCCACCCCCATCGATCCATCTCCATCCATCCATCCGGCTGGCAATATGTGTGTGTGTGTGTGTTTTGGAAAATAAATAATTCAAAGCCTCAAAACCGACTGCTTCCCTCCGCGGCGGCGGCGGTAGTGGCAGTGGCGGTGCTGATGGTAATAAAATTTTCCAAAATGGAAGCTACATTTGCTCAAAAACCCTCACGAGAGCGTCTGATAGAGATGAGCACACGGCGGGAGCGGAGACGGCGGAGCGGAGTGTGGATTCGCGGAAGCCGTTTTTGGTTAAGAAAGCGCCATAAATATCTCCGTGTGTCCATTGTAAAGCGGCACTACGGCGGACTGTGGCGGAGGAGCAAAATGGCGCTCAAGCAAATGTGACAAAAAAAAAAATGGAGAGAGACAGAGAGAGAGAAAACCCACTTCCAGCACAAAAGTGAAACGAGCGCCGGCGGGCTTGAAAATGGGGTAAATGGGATGGCCACCGCGATTTAACTCCAACAAAGGAGGGACAGTTTCGTGACCAACAAACGAAATGAAGTCCTGCCAGTTCGAACCACCTTCACTCCCCGACACACACACGCTCCGGGATTATTTCCGGGTTTATTTAGCTTCTTCTTTCTTTTTTTTTTTTTGGTGCTTTCTTTGCTTCGCTTTTGGTCTGGTGGGAGGAAAGGTTGTTGAAATTTACATTTTGGGCCTGCGGTGGGACACCCGGACACGCTAATAATTGATCGGGCCACCGAATCGGGTTGGCTGTGGCACTGGGACAGTGCACCGGCAGATAGTCGAAATGGTTTTTGGGGGCGCTTTCGGTAGAGATGTTGCTGCTGGTGGAGGTGGTGAGTCATCGGGCTGCAGTGAGATTCTTTTTGGCAGATTGTTTGCACTCTTTTGCTGCTGCTGGTGGTGGTGGTGATGGTGCTAGACATGGTAGCGAGCTTTCGGTCATGGAGGTAAGAGCGCTCCTAGTAAGGTTCGTAGCAAGACAAGAACTCTAGGGTTAGAATTCATAGCAACTATCGTTCCGATATTGAAGCGACTTTTCTTAGCACCTTGATTGTTGTGAGTGATACGGTGAGTACGATCTTTCGCTCTATGCTAGTGATGGGAAGAACCACTCTTAAAGAATTATGCATAACAAACCTAGAACATGCTTGTCGTCGAGTGAGTGAGTTGCAAGTCGGCATGGAGAGTCAACTTACTCATCTGGATTTAACGTTCTATTTGTTGATCAAACCAATAAACGATTGAAGTCATTTTGAGGGAGATGCTAGTGGCGATAGAGAGTTAATAAACAACATAAAATGAGCTAGGGTAAGTGTACCAATTGTGGCTATAGCATTCTAAAACCACGGATGGATTTTTCATTGCAAATATGAACATTTTAACACATTTGTGCTTCAGTAGTTCCGTACTGCTCACTTCCGTTTGTTAAATATCAACCTTTTAAATTGTGTTGCCAAGATTTTTGGCATCTCTTACCATTTCGCTAAGAGCAGACACTGTAGGATATTAGCGATTTCCAAGCACCAAACCATAATTTTATCTTAAAATCATCATTTTGGTGCAAAATAATAGTTATTTAACGACCGTTGGATTTTGAGATAGGCAGAACACACCCGTAAGTTAGGCAATGAATTAATAACGCCCTAGCATAGGCAACACGTATTACATCTTTTTTCCTATTAGACAGAAATTCCATTTAAAATAGAATCCGGTTGGAATAGAGTCAACGCAACGAGAATTAAACAAGAAAATGTATGCATCGCTAACGGAGCACGTAGGCTCCTGAAAAGAACACCCCAGAAATTGTTAATTTATTGTGTTAAAATTCCAGTGTAACTAACTAAGTTCCTCCACCAAATTGTTGATGAACAACGCTCTTATTGTGGAGTTCGATTCTCAAAAAGAATGACAATACCTCTACCGTAAATTCCGTAATTGGATAGGCGAAAGTTTGCATCGGGGTGCCAACCTTATATAAGGCCTTTAGCTCGGGATTACTGCTTCCACACTTAATAAAGTCTACGAGACGGAGTAGACTGTTGAAACCTACAACGACTACACATAGATCTCAGCACACTATGGATGCTTTGTTGACATCTGTCGTTTTGGTCGTAGTGCTTAGTTTACAAATGAACAAATCGGGGGTTACGTTGTTATGTTCGCAATCTAAAGTGTTGATATGTGATTTAAGCATCATTTATTTGTAAAGTGTTTAAACCGGCACACAGTGAAATAATCAGTGGAGTGTAATCGAATCAATTTCACCAAAATAATGCAGTCTTGAATGAAGTTGGTACAGCTATGGCGAATTGCTAGGAAGACTATAGCCATAGTTGGTACCTTGAGATGCAATTTGGAATTCAATTTGTCGAGGAATTTGATAAACACTCAGCAATAATAGACCCTCCCCCCCCTAACCCTCGTGTTCTACACAGCGTAGGCTACAAGCAAACATAAAGACTTTAGACCTTTTTCTCAGTACTTATTTTCACAGGGGTAAAATCGGTATCTTGATGACATATTATAGCCATAATTGGTACGCTTACCCTATTCCATTCAATCGAAAAAAGCCACTACTCCACATGATTTCTTCAAAGTGAATGCCTTTTATAGCCTAATTAATCTCGATACTACTACTACACCATTTACATCGACTGTCATGAAAGTATTGAGTATTTAAGATAAGAGTTCAGTTGAGAAATCCTGCCAAACCATCAGGATACTTCAGAATGGACGTAAAATCTTATTGACATCCTTTTCATGTGTTTCTCATGACGAGAACCCCTTTATTACGAGTTTTTCGCATAAGGAGCAAATGTAATTAGCAAAACAAATACCTCTCTTAGCGAGTAAAATCTCGCATTATGAGTAACTTCATTTATTGTTTTTGATACGCTTGTTTGGCATCATCAAGATCACAATCGGTCTTCATAGAGCATTTATATCATTTTGATGACTGTCCAAGCAGTTGATGAGCGTTTCAAGACTAAGAATCGTTTATTATAAAGCTACTAGCTGGCCCGGTAAACCTAGTAAATTTGTAAAAATTTAGGGGTAGTATTTGGCATTGGTTATAACGACCCTACTTTGTGGTAAACTTGGCCTTTAATTTTAAACGTAGAATTGAATATTTGACCATTTGAAGAAGCGTTGGAAACTATTTCGGTCGCTCCAAAAGAGGTCATTTGGAAACACGAATTGAATTTTCGGATGGATTTCAGAAACATGGCAGAATCAGAATCTGTACCTGTAAGTAAACCTTTCAACGGTTCCGGTGGTGTCTCAAGTGATGGCAAATAAACTTTTCCAGAAGCGCAACACATTCCAGCTGGCTCATGTTTGAATTTAAGTGCATGGCAGAAGCGACATTCCTGATCCATGGAGCCTATTAAAACTTTTGAATGGTTATAATATGCAATGTCAGGCTCGTATTGAAATGCAATTCGATGGAAGGAAGAATATGAAAAAGCTCGATGCTCTTGTTGTCGTTGTTGGTCATATGTTCTGCGGATGTTAGTTACGAACCAGCGCGTTTGTGCTCTTTCTAATCGTCGTTGTTGATTTCGCCCTATTCGATTGTGTTGTGACTGAGTTGCGCGTAACTGTGACATTCCTTCACGCACACTTAAATTGTCACGATCTATTTGATCAGATGTTCTTTCAGCTCTGCTCCTTCTCTTACTTGCTGCTGTATTCGTTCTTCGTCCTATATTCCGCCTTGCTGGCATTGTTTACTATAAAACGCCAATTAATGAAAAACAGAATTGTAAAGGAATAATGATATCAATAAAGGGATAGTAAGGTAATTTTGAAGGAACTTTATATTACATACGTGTTTTTTCCGATATATCGATTAAAATTTTTATGTTGTACACAGTTTTGATACTCAAATTGCACAAACAAAAGTATTAACGTGAGTTTGCTTCTAAGCTCTCAAATGTCACTTGTATGCTAGAAAACTGCTACTCCATCAATAGCCCCATGTACACATAAAGTGGCGATCTGGCACCAATCAAACACGACATCGAACATGAAAAATGTATGGAATTTGACATGTTTGATTTGTTTGATATCAAATCGAACATATCAAATCCCATACATTTTGTATGTTCGATTGGTGCCAGAGCGCCGGGTAAGACCGCAGCCGGGCAGACCGAAAAAAAAAACACCATAACGAAAAATGTTGTTTACACTTGCGAGTTTAACATCAGTAACCAAACATGTTTATGTTACAATTATTAAAGCAAGCATATTTGTTCGTTTTGGAACATCAAACAGCTAATAGGACAAAGCGAAATAGCATGTATTTTTTAATTCATTATTCCCAAACTAAAGTATTCCATCTCTGTTTTGTCATTATGGATATTTGTGACAACATCGTAAACCGCTAGGCATTTCACAGCGAGTGTAAACCGCACCTTACACCGAGTGTAAACCGCGCTTCACACCGACTGTCAAAGTGCTGTATACATCAACAACAATGATGTCCTTTGTATGGGAGTTAGAAAATTGCTAATAAATTAAGTTTAGTGCAACTTCTGAAAATGATGTGAGTCTTAAAACCTATTCTCATACCACCATAAGGTGTGTGCAAAGTTTCGTTGAAAATGATCCAGCTGTTTCGGAGTTTGCTCGCGACAAACACCGTGACACGAGATTTTTATATATATATAGATGGCCAGGAGGATATGTTTCGTACAATAGCGTCTTGTCCAACTGTGCTTTGATGAGTGTTGCTTGCAAGTTGTTCAGGATCCAACAGATCCAGGATCCAAATGAATTGAAATGAGCAATGTCTAGCGTGACATATCTTAACAGCAAGAATTAAACCTGAACCTAAACGGATGACAGATCTTTTTGACATCTTTAGATTGCAGCGGTAGTCTTACATTTTTTCCTCAAACATCTCTAAAATGAAGCTTTGGCTCTACGGGCAAATAACTTGAACGTAAAAAAAGACTTAAAACATACACCAATAGTAAGTTCTTCAAGAAATTTGTCAAAATAATGATGCAAAATACTGAATTACTAATATTTCCCCAGTTTTTAATATTAAGAAGACATTTTTCATGGCTCTAGGATTCATGTATATCCTTATATAGCAGTTCATTTGCAGTCTTAGAACCGATTACTTCACTTTTTCGTATGATGAGGGTGTCACTGTATTTATTGTCTTATAGCACTCACACAGAAAAAGTATAAAACCGGTGGGACAAACCTAAGATGCGATAGATGGAGTGCGAAGCAGAGCCCAAACCAGAGTCACCAAACGGTTGCGTGCCCAATGGTTGCAGCCAGGTACCGCCACGCAACAATCTTTTAATGCAATCGTAGCGAACAGAAACTTGTAACCAACTAAAAGCTAATGCTGGAGACGTCCACACCGACCTGAAGATCCTTGGCTCCGCCGGTTTCTGCTCAGTTCACCCGTCGAAACAGTGGATAATGGTTCGCAATTTAATTGTTCCCGCTCGCCTTGCACGATGGAAGCGCTGGCCAAAGCGTAGTCCTTATCCGAGGGCACTTGCCTCTTAACGGATCACGCTTGCCACTTGCTCGAGAACTGTCGCTCGATGTCGCCCGGAGTTGCTATTTTCGCTTGAAATGAAAACCTTCCAGCATCGGCACAAAAATAAAAAAAACGTGCAAAAAAAAAACAACAAAGTGTTCGTACCCTTTAAGGGTTCTAGCAGCGGATTTTTGTTGTCTTCTTTGGCCTGCCTGCTTGTCCCAGACTGGACAGAACTGGGCAAGGGCAAAAACCCTGGGCAAGGAAAGAGCTAGAACAAGAAAGGAAATTAACACCGGGGCGGAGGGGCAGGGCCCGGGATCAAACGAACACAATTGGGAAGCGCACCATGCAAAAGCACGGCCAGTAGCTGTCTCTTATCGACGGCTCCCAATTGTCTTTCCCGTTCTTCGCTCGTTCTCTCGCTCTCTCTTTCTCTTGTAGCCAGTGTTTTTGCATTTTCTCGAAGAATTTCCCTCCCAAGCGTAGAGCATAAGACACTGAGCTTTGGCGAGCAGTGGCGAAGGGCTGGGATGGATGTAGAGCTCTTCACGGTAAAGTGAACTACCGAACTATACCGTATCTATGCTGCTGTTGCTGCAGCTTGTTAGCATAGCACGCAGCAAGGGGAAGGGGCGGACCGGGTACAGCTGCTCGTTAATCCGCTTATCATCCACTTTCTACCAGCCAGTAAGCGACCCCGTGCCTGACGATCACCCGTCTGGCGTCCTCGCTTCCCTCCGCCGCAACGGTTCTGGACGCCGCATTGGACATCAAAGAGGGAAAAAAGCGTCGTCCGTCAGACGTTTGAGCGAGCCGAATGGCCGGGGGAGGCGTGCTAGGGAGCGAACATAATCACCACCCACTTACACTCTCCTCCACAACAACCCCGCTGCCGCCAGGGAGTCCGACTGAATGGGTTGAGCCGAAACAACGCAAAAAAAAAAAAATCCGCCACAGATCAGCCGCACCAAAAAAAGGCGAAGGCTTCCCTTTTCTCCCACTGCCCCGGTATCAATCGCAAGTGGGCGCAAAAGTCTTTACGACGAATTGTTGCCGACGAAACAAGAAAGAGAGAGAGGGGGGGGGGGGTGGGGGAAGAGAGAGAGACGGAAGCAAAATGTATCTCATTTCCCGCAGTTGCACGCCGCAAATGCTTCATTAAAACAAGCCAAATTCAATTTGGCCTGCCAGCGCACACACAGCAAAGGCCCCCGAAATCGGAGGAGCCGCCCTTTAACTAAAAAAAAAAAACGCCTTCGACAGAAAAAGGGCACAGCTCTCCACGCTCGTGGTGAACAGTTTTTTTTTTAAATGCGACAAGATGGCCCCGTTTTTTTCATGCCTTTTGTTTGGCTGCCGTTGTTGTCGTCGGTGTGTTCGGTGTGTCTCTTGTTATATTTTATGGCACCAAGGCGCTTCGCAAGCTGAGCGTGATCTGAAAGCTTGCGCCCTTCTGTGTGTGAGTGCCAGACGCTCGCCTTCCTCTTCTGCAACAGAAGAAGCTCATTTACATTTTAGCGTTTCGCATCTTCGACGCGAGCCCCGCTGTGAACGCCGAATAGCAAAAGTATAGAAATGAAAAAAAAAAAAAACAACCGAACGAACTTAAGTCCCTTTTCGGCTCAAAGGAGTTTATTTCACAGTTTCGGGTTTTTTGTTGTTGTTGTTTCGCCTCGCTACAAGATTCTTTCTAAGCTCGGGCGTCTTCGTTTTAAGACTTACATTGGCAACGATAAAAGATGCCGCTGCAAGCAGCAAAAAGAAAGCCGTCTCACCAACACTGGCGCGACTGTGAGCAGTGAAAAGGTGCAGGTTATGCAGTGCACGCTCGACACGAGCGTTACGGGCGAGCCGGGGTGTTTGGGGACCGAATTATTTTGCGCAAATCTCTAGCGAGTGTGCTGCAATCCGAGCATTCCCTCATATGGCTGGAAGCTGCTGCTGCTGCATTGTGAACAATATGGTGCATACCTCGTTGTGTGCCGTGGCGCTGGAAGCTTTGCGATGGTGGTGCTGCTTTCGCCAGAGGCCCTGAGAGAGAGAGAGGAAGAGATAGAAAGAGACAGCAATGAAGAAGATGGGCTAACAGTACACTCACATCTTGTCGATACGTTTCGAGAAGGATAGTGTCACAAAAAGGATACAATTTGTTTGTTTTTTTTCAGTAACTATTTTGTGACTCAAATCCCAACCTCCAACGAGAGGTTTGAAGCATTTAGCGGGCTTTCAAATGGATTTTGCTTCAAAGTTTGCATACTTTTAGGCGGAATGTATCCCCTTTTTACGGAAAAGATGGCAACGTTAAAACCTGATGAGTAATATCGTTTCTTTCAGTGATAGTGTAATGAGCAGTAGGTTGTGTGGGGGAGGATGTCTACCAAACTGCCAAAGAGAGGTGAGCGCTTCTAGTAGCTCCGCAAGCACAATGTATGTAGCTCAGAGCTCTGCTGTAACTCTGTACACTCAAAGTCGGTATGTAGCTATGCCGGAACAGTTTATATCCACAGCCTCAATGTAACTTCACTTTCGTAATGTGGCTTCGCTCACTCAATGTAGCTCCGAACGCTCAAACTAGCTCCGCACTCTTTACATTACTAAACGCTCTGCTGTAACTTTGTACGCTAAAAGCCGCTTCTAGAACATTACATTATCAATGTATCTCGGTATCTACAATGTACCTCTGCATGTGTGGCTTTCGCTAACATAATACAGTCACTAACCCTCCATGTAGCTCCGCACTCACACTATAGCTCCACGCTCTTCCGTAGCTCCATACGCTCAACGTAGCTCTACGACCAGTATGTAGCTCTGCTTTAACAGTTTATCTCTGCATCGTCAATGTAACTTCACATTCGCATTGTTACTTTGCTAATTCGATATATTTAGCTCCGGACTCACATTGCAGCTCCGGACGCTCTAAGTAGCTCCGCACTCTTTACATTACTCAACGCTCTGCTGTAACTTTGTACGCTATAAGCCGGTTCTAGAACATTACATTATCAATGTATCTCGGTATCTACAATGTAGCTCTGGACTTGTGGCTTCGCTAACATAATACAGTCACTAACCCTCCATGTAGCTCCGCATTCACAATACAACTCCATGCTCTTCCGTAGCTCCATACGCTCAACGTAGCTCTACGACCAGTATGTAGCTCTGCTTCAACAGTTTATCTCTGCATCCTCAATGTAACGTCACAACGCACATGCGTTACTTTGCTAACTCGATATATTTAGCTCCGGACTCACGTTGCAGCTCCGGACGCACTAACACTAGCTCCGGACTCTTTACATTACTCTACGCTCTGCTGTAACTTTGTACGCTATAAGCCGGTTCTAGAACATTACATTATCAATGTATCTCGGTATCTACAATGTAGCTCTGGACTTGTGGCTTCGCTAACATAATACAGTCACTAACCCTCCATGTAGCTCCGCATTCACAATACAACTCCACGCTCTTCCGTAGCTCCATACGCTCAACGTAGCTCTACGACCAGTATGTAGCTCTGCTTCAACAGTTTATCTCTGCATCCTCAATGTAACGTCACAACGCACATGCGTTACTTTGCTAACTCGATATATTTAGCTCCGGACTCACGTTGCAGCTCCGGACGCACTAACACTAGCTCCGCACTCTTTACATTACTCTACGCTCTGATGCAGCCCTGCACGCTTTAATTCGCTTCTTGGCACTGTTTTAGCCCTACACGCTCAATGTCACTCCGAAAGCTCAACGTAGCTCAATGCTCTGTTATAGCTCCGCACGCTCACTACAGCTCCGTAAGCTCAGTGTAGTAATTAAACAAAATTAATTCTGCAAATAACATCCGCTTGATTTTATACCGAGCTATATGTATAAAAGATGGAGTATTCTCTCACAATTCATGTATGACAGATGTTTGTATCCTTAGGTGAGAATTGAAAGAAATAAAAAGCAAAGCATAAACTGAGTTTACACTCCTGAACATTCCATTCTTCGCAACTGTTACACAACACAGACCAATGGTTTCGGTTTGAGCTGGGTTTACGTTGAATTTTAAACACTTTTTCATAATTACAGGTAAGTTGAACGAAGAAGAAAAAAGCAACAACAACAGCAATACAAATTAACTCACCAAGGAGTAAGTTAATGCAATGCCTTCGCGCGCAATGCAAAACGCATCCCGGTTGAGCTCGCCGAGCTGGTTCTAATGTTCCCAAAGGGAACCTTTTGGCACCGCCGCTCCCCCCCCCCCCCCCTGCCGGAAAGTGCTCGTATCGAAGACGAACGCAAAACCATTTGTCCCCCTTGCCCGGTGACACTGGCGGGTGGCATTTGCCGAGGAAGTCGGTTGGAAATTATGCATTTTTCACCATTAACATGCGGGGGAGGGGGGTGGGGGCGTGCAGTGGAGTTATTTTCGTGTTGCGCATTTGCTCTGCTCTGCTTTTGTTCAGGCGTGACCCGGTTGGGGGTTCGTGGTGCAGCCGGTGTTGTGTGGGTGGTAGTAATTTATAGCTCGGCGAGCTCAGTACTCGGTACACACACACACACACACACATAAAACCGTGTAGGTGCACGCGGCGTTACTTTGTTAATTAAAGGACTTCTGGGGGATTTCAGAGGAGGCAAGTGGTTTGAGAGAGAGAGAGAGAGAAAGAGATAGCAAACAACACATAATGCATGTGTGTAGGAGTGTTCTGCTTCCTGTGGGAGTACCGCTGAAAAGCGAAACAAATCCGGTTTGCGCGACACAGCACTCCGGCTGGAGCGCCTGAAGGTATACCTCGTCGCCGTTGCATTACACCAGCAACACGCGCCCTCTACCGTGTCGCGTGTAGTGCAATTCCGCTGCAACGGTTGCTCTCTTCGTAGCACTTAAATCATTCAGTCCATATTGCGTTGACATTGGGTCTCCATGTCTGTGTGTGTGTGTGTGGTGTGTGTTGTTCAAAGTAAAAGCGCTGTCATATTGATGACAACTGACAACAGCACAGCGGAGCGGCTGACGTGTGAGCGAAAACCACTTGCATGGCTTTTGTTTTGTTTGCTCTTCCCATTCGACTGAAACAATCTCATTTTCCGATTAGAACTTTTGCCACCCTCGATCGAAGGGCGTACAAAAAGCAAGAGAAAACAAAAAGGCAAATCGAGAAGAAACCAGTACGGGCCAGGGCAGCAGCAGCGTGGCTGTGCCAGGGTTGTGAAAAATGTTCCCGCATTATCGCTGACAGATGGTTAAATTGAGCCATTTTCACGATTTTATTTACCCGCTTCGCGAACGCCCTCGGTAGTAGTAGGGAATAAGGGCAGCTGTGCGGTGTGTTGCTGCCGCATGTAGCTGTCCGTAAAGCAGGCTGGGTGGTTTCGTGTAAGATGTTCTACTTGAAACGAGTGGAACAAAAATAACTTCCAGCCGGAAGACGACATTGTCACTTTGGCTTTCGTGAAATGTATTATGCAACGTGCCCTAGCGCTGAGAAGGGATAGGGTGGAGAGGAGTGCGATAGCGAGAAGGGTTACGATGGGAGCAGACCGGAAATTCGACTGAATAAGCACGGATGCTGCCGTGGCCACGTACATCCCAGTAACACGTTGGAACTGCTGGAAATAGTGGCAAGAACTCGAACTCCGGATGTCATCGGCGGTACACAAGCACACACACACACACACACACACACACACACACACACACACACAAGTGCACACAAGGGCGGGCAGTCGCGAGCAGTAACACGAAAGGCAACATTCGTTCCTCGGACCGAGCATCGAGTTAGGTCCCAAAGTAACAAAAAAAAAACAAAAAAACACGGGGACCTTACAAACAGATAAATGTTTGGTTTGTACTTACAACGACAAAAAAAAAGAAAACACGACACACACATATGTGTCAGCGGTGGCGACACAAACACCTACAAACACAATGGTAAATCGCCCCGGTGGAACTGACTGGAACTGAGCGTACTGTCGGAAGAAAAACGATAAAAGATTGCTTTTTGCAGTTTAGTTTCTCCGCCCTTTGGGCTGTCTGTGGGAAAAAACCTCACTCTGGAGTGTCCTGGTGGAAGGGGGAAGGGGGAGGGGGGACAGGCTGGAACCGAACACAACTTCCAACCGATTTCCGATCGACTTTGGTCCATGTTCAGGTACCTTTCTTTGGCGTATTTCATATTTATTGTGTCGCTTCGGTTAAAAAGAAGCTGACCGCGCCAATTCGATTTAGGTTACTGATGTCGCGCAGCTTGCCTACCTTCAGGCGTGAAAGCAGGAAGCGGTAAGACTGGCATTGCCTACCTTTAGGCGCGGTAAGAGTCGTGTAAATTTAAACCGTTTTTTGAAACACGAGAAAGGAAACCCACACTCTGATTGATTTGTTCGTGAGCAGAGGTCGTTCTGCTGGTTGTCTGCCAGTGTGGCGTCGATGCATTAATTGCACGTTTCAGCACGCTCGTGCTGCCAGCCGTTTTTAACATTCTTGTCTACTGCTCCGATTCCTTTGCCCCCCCCCCCCCCTCTCTGTTATGCATTTCGACACATTTCCATTTAAGCTACACAAAAAAGGAAAACTTCATTCACCCACAGATGCAACGGATATGGCGAGACAAAAATATGTGGCGGCAACACGCACACACACACAAAAAAAGAATCGTAAAGGCTTTCGCATCGCTCAGACAGACAGAGCTGCTGGAATGGTGTTTGACGTACGCGCGTCATTCGCCCCCGGGGATGCATCTCTCGCTCACTCCTCTCACTGTATGTCTGTCTGTGTGTTGTGACGCTAATTTCGCACATCAGTCAGCGTGAGCCGGCCGGTGGGGGCCCCGGTCTGTGGGACATGTGTTTCGTCTTGACAGCATCCGCTCCGCAAACGCTACGCAAACATCCTGTCGCCCGCCTCGCCTCCTCTGCTGGCCTTCGCTCCGCTGTGCCGTTTTCGTCTTCGTCTTTTGTGTCTCGGTATGCAACCGGCCTGAGACATTCCAGCTGCGGCTCGAGCATGGGCGGTTTGTTTGCCGCCCTGCCGTCGAGATGCTGGCGTGTTGAGCTGAGCGCTTTCGCCCGGCTGAATGGAATGATTTTCAGCCGATTTAAATCGCAGAGGCCTGTGTGTCTTTGTGCACGTGGCGGCGTATCGGAATCATAGATTGCCGTTGCCATTCGCAAACAGTGGAATCGGCGAAGCATTTGTGGCGAAGAAAATTGGGAATTTTATTTCCAAAACGCGAGCAGAACTGGAGGTGATATTCTCATTTTCGTTCCAACCTGAGAAGTCTGTTATCGATGGAGGATGAAAAAGTGCAAGAAATTGTTGCAATAGCCACTGTTGCTATGGTCAAAAGAACATTTTTCAGGCAATAATATGCGAAAAAGGAGAACAGTTTGAACTGTAACGTAAAAAGCCCGTCGTTCTAATTGGAGCTGTCAATTCTAATAAGATGTATTGACCTTGCCCGCGCTTGGCCCCCCTTTTCCAAATATATTGACGAGAAAAAGATGGATCAAGTGCGGGCTAAGGTCAATATGCTGAACATGATTTTAACACATCTATTACTTTAACTCATTCACTTACTTCGGCAATATTATGAATATATAAACTGTGCACTGACCAGCGAAATGAACGAGTCCATTTGCAAGTCCAACACACACGCATCCACATCCTACACAAATATGTTTAACAACAAATGAACATAAACACACAAGTTTTATTGCTTCCTGTTAATAATTATTAACAAACCAATTCGCACAGAAGGTGTTATTTCCTGTAATTGCCGACAGAGGGCGACGCGGTAAATGCTTAGTGTAGACAACGTCCAACACTGATCGGGCCGAGCACTACCGAAGGCTCACGATCGGGGCTACGGTAGAGAAGAAAGTTCACTCTTTCGTCTTGGCCCGAGACAAGTGACGGATTTTTTAGCGTCTCCTAATAAAATTCTAACTCAAAGGTAGCTTAATAAACGCTTGTTTTTATTACTAATAATTTACAGCGGGCGAAAGAAAGAGTGCTGTTGATAACGACTCAACGTATATTTGCACAATTAAGCACATTTTCGGGTGATACATGTTGAGCAAATGAATTACCCGTACATGAAAAAACTTGTTTCAACAAACATTGAAGTGACCGCTTCTGTAGATGTGTGGTTTAACCCACCAAACTGACAGTTTTTAGAACATGAAATTGGTGGCATTTTCGGCAGCTTGCTTATTTGGGATGTTTATCCAGAAGTCATTGAAGCTGCCAACATAATTAAAATCTAGCTTGTGGTTTGTTGGTTCAGCTTTATCGATAAACAAAAATACTTTTGATACGTTACGTCCAAGCTAAGCTTATTTGTTTGGTCTGGTCCTTAAAATTTATTTGGAGATCCTAGAATATCGTTCCGTCAATTTGCCATAGGACGAGGGAAAACGGAAAACCTTTTAATACCGCAAGCTTAGCTATAAAATACACAGACAATGTAAAACAACAGGCATATAAAATAAATAGATTACATTAAACATACTTAGAAATGCCAGTCAATAAAATTCCACCAAATATCTCAAACATTCCATCATCCTATCCATACATGAAAATAACAGAAATATAAATGGCTTATCTATCAGCAGCGATAGCTGAAAAAAAAAAAACATCTGGTAACACAATTTCCAAATCACTGGTCAGTTGTTGATGTAACGCGACTATTTTGTCCTACATTTATGTTTTTGTCGTATTTATGATGTCTTGTGTAATTAGTAATTTAGTAACTAATTAAAATATATGTTAACCCAGAGATCCCGACAGTTTTTTGTAAAATATTTTAACATGAAACGCTATCCTCAAGCTAATATGGCTGGTCGTGTTTGAGTTGTATGTATTAGATTATTCCGTCAAAAGTAACATTATTTTAAATATTTTGCATAGCTCGACCACTCACATCACTTCAAGATGGTCTTTTAAGAGATGCACAAACCACAACGAACCCCACCGATCACTTACCCCTTTTATTTCGCCGGCAAAACCACTCCACTTGCCTTAGCGGACGCGCTGGTTTATTACGCTTTTATTACTTAAACAGGAAGAAAATGTGTTTTAATGTTTCGTCTGCCACGACGGCACACGTGTTTGTCTTTACCGTGCCAGTAGAAAGCGACACAAAAAAAAACACACACACACACACATACAAACCAACAGGCCACAAACCGCACACGGCCGCGGAGGGCCGTGGAATTGCTGTTTGAATTTAATTTTCACGTATGGTGCCCCGAAACAGCCGCATGCATGCATTTGTTTCAATGAACGCAAGCGAGTGCAGGCGTGCAAAAAAAAGAAAAAAAAAAGAAAAAAGGAGGACAAATAACATGCAACACCGCCAAACGGAGAGATGTTTCGTATTCTTTTGGCTTTTTTTTGTTGCTGCTGCTGCTGTTGTCTTCCTTTTCTTGTGCTCGTCTAGCCGGAGAGCTATTTTCCGGACGGTGGGGCCTTATTTATAGAATCGCACGTCTCGCTGTGTGTGATTGTGAAGTCTCTCCCCATGTTCGCTGGGCGTTTGTGTGCAAGACGTTTTTATATGCGCGTTCTGCCTTTTCCAGTTTCGGGCAGTGACTTTGGCCGGGCCCATGGTTGGAGCATAGTCGCGAAGACTTCACATAAAAGAAAGGCAAAAAAATGACCCCAGAACAAGGTTGCACACTCGCGCACTTGCACCGATGTGAACCAGCATGTTTCCTTCGGCCGCGTCTCAAGACGAACATAAGAAAAGAGGGGGGACCCCATGGCATACATGTGCTTTGTTATTTGTCAAAAAAAAAGAGAAAAGAGAGCTGACAAAAATGGGAAAACTGCACGGAGCAAATCAAATAGATGCAACAGTGTGCACACACACACACACACACACACACACACGCGGCACGGTGACAACTTTGAAGCAGGATGTCAGCCTTCGTTATACGGTGCCGTTCACCTCCTCGTCCTCCTCCTTTCTCCCCTCGATGAGCCTGCGTGTTCAAGCGGGCCCCAGCAGCATAACGAAGATGCAACGGTGGCAATCGACTGGTAACGAATATGCGGTGCAGTGAGGCGATACATTTGAATGTTGTCTTATTATCACGGCCCCTTGCCAGGGCAGAGGAGCAAGTTGGAGCTGGAGGAGGATTTTCTCCGATCGTTTCTTGTGCCCAAATCGTGGAAGGATGAAATCGTTATCGGCACAATATGGGAAACGGGGGACGGGCCTTTTTTGGCCTTTTTTTCTGCATTCGGGAAGGTGGAAGATGATTGAGAGATCTTTTTGGGAGGGCACGTTTGTAGTGGGTGGGCGAGGAGGAAGAGGAGAAGGAAGGGAGGATCTGACGAATTCAATCACATAGTGCAGCTGCAGCCCTTATTCTTGTGCCGAGTGGGGCAGGGCTAGTTGTTGGATCATTTTAATCAATTTTCAACTCGTTTTGGGTAGATTTTTTGCCGCTCGCATTTATAGGTTAGGTTTCGTTTGGTAGATGAAGGGTTTTGGTGTGGGAAATATTAAAAAAAAATAGAAAAGAGAGAGCGAGTTGTTGTAGAAATGTATAAGTTTTGCATGTAAGCTTTAAAACCATTTTTATTTTAAACTTTAACTGCACGAAAAATTGCCTTCATGTTTTCTGAATTATGTATATTCGAACAGTTTGATTGTCTTTGTACTCATTAATGGTGGGAGCTCGGAGTCGGACCTACACGTTTCCGATTCAAATTCCGGAGTCGATTCCAGAGCCGTTTCCGTAATCGATTCCGCGATCGGTATCGGCTAAGGAATCAGAATCGGCTCCAGAATCGGAATCGACCTGAGAATCGCAATTTGCCCCGATAAAGGAATCAGGATTGACTCCAGAAATGGCACTAGATCCAGATTGAGAATCAGTTCTTGAATTGAAATAAGAAATTTCAGAACCAAAGTCAGTCCGGGAATCTCCATGACAATGGATCGTTTATAAGTACGTTTGGATTCTTTGCGGCTATCAATACGAACCATCACGGAGCATACTCCGTATCATCATTGAACCCAAATGCCTATACTTATGGAGATGCCAAATGGAGATGCGCTTCGAAGTCGGTTTTAATATCGTAGCCAATTCCGATTTGGGAGCCGATTTCCTTTCCGGAATTGAATTCGGAGCCAATTCCGCTTCCAGAGCCGATTCCGCTTCCAGAGCCGATTCCGGAACCAATTCCGGAGCTGTTTCCAATTCTGGAGCCGATTCCGATTCCGGAGTCGAATCCGATTCTGGAGCCGATTCCGGAGCCGATTCCGAGAACACTTCCGGATCCGATTCCAATTCCGGAGCAGATTTCAATTCCGGATTCGATTCCAATTCTGGAGCCGATTCCGATTACGGAGTCGAATCCGATTCTGGAGCCGATTCCGGACCCGATTCAGAGACCACTTCCGGAGCCGATTCCAATTCCGGAGCCGATTCCGATTGCGGAGTCGATTCCGATTCTAGAGCCGAGTCCGAGAACACTTCCGGAGCCGATTCCAATTCCGGAGCAGATTTCAATTCCGGGTTCGATTCCAATTCTGGAGCCGATTCCGATTCCGGAGTCGAATCTGATTCTGGAGCCGATTCCGGACCCGTTTTGGAGACCACTTCCGGAGCCGATTCCAATTCCGGAGCCAATTCCGATTCCAGAGTTGATTCCAATTCCGGAGTCGAATCCGATTCTGGAGTCGAGTCCGATTCCGGAGCCGATTCCAATTCTGGAGCCGATTCTGGAGTCGATTTCGGAAACTGATTCCGAACCTACTATCCGGAAACTGATTCCGGACCTACTAACCGGAATCGATTCCAGAAAACTTCAGAGCTTGCCGAAATCGATTCCGTTAAAAACTTCATTTTTCTCATCACTAGTTTTTATTGACAAAGCGTTAGTAGTCATTAAGCGACTGAGAGTTTTTGGATGTTGGCTGATGACCAAAACTATGAATTAAGATTAATAATTTCCTCTTTAAAATCCATACTTACTATTGACTAATAAGCAAAGATATAAGACCAAATTTAATACAAAAGAGAACTCCAAATCACTAAGTTTGGGTAACTAATTCATTCTGCTCGAAAACTGCGCGAAAACTCCATACATGATTGCTCGAAATCGTAGAATCGACAAAGAACAATAACCAAGCAATCGCTCGGTCGTAAATGAAACACACTCCAGGCCCTGTTTTCCATCCCAAAGTGTTACGGGGATGAGTTTACGGTCAAACTGTTTGTAGCACGTTCCAGCGAGGGCGTTTTTGCATTGCCGTGTGGCGAAACAATAAATACTACTCCCAGACGGGTCCCTGTGCCTTACGAGCCGTTCATGGCTCGAACGGTTCGCGCCGATCCGGCACATTCCATGTGAACAAAATCCGATTACAATACAGGTGCACGTGGGTCCGTGTGCCGCTGACGGCGGGAATAGATCTGTCCTGCCCCACCACTACCACTACAGCGGGTGGTCAGATCGGGGCGGCAAGAGGACGTGGAGATTTAAATGCCATTAGCCAATTTATGGCTTTCAATTTCGACCACATTCCTCCCCGGCACATTCCACTGTGCGCTCCCGCTGCACACAGTGCGCGCTGTCCGATGCCAAAAAGTCATCCATTTGTTCACCGTCTGCCGTCCATCCCGCCATTCCAGTCCCTCCGGGTTGCCGGTGCTGGTGCAACCCCTCCCTGACTTGTGCTTTTTTCTGCGCCTCTTCTCCGCAGCTCCGTGCTCGGGCTTCTTCATCGGCCACACCACGATTGCGTCCGAATATCCGCTTCTCCGCTCCGCTGGAATCTCTGTGCGCTGTAAATCATTTTTAATTTTCACCGCCTGCCAAACCGACCCGCCCTTTCACCCCCCCCCCCCCATTCCCCGGGCACAGCGGCCGAGATGTCGATCGTCCCGGGTGTGCCCGGGATTTCGCACAAACTAGCGCGGCACTCCAGTGCGGAGGAGCCGGGGAGCGGCTATGAGAAATGAGTGTCCGATCGGAACTGATTCGGTGCCGGCGTGTGTGCTGACAACCCCGCACAACGATCGCGGTGGAAATCACGCGCCCCGGGGCCAAGGAAACATAAAAATTAAGATGTAAAACATCTGGAGCTGACCGTGAATTACGCCCGTTAATACTTTCGCCGGAGCGGGGGGCGCGCGCGCACGCCGATGGACGGTGTGGTAAATGTTTATTTCCCTTCCCTGGTTTATGGTGCTTGGGGGCCAGTCATGGCATTGGCGGAGCTCAAGCACCGTCCGGCTCGGAGGACGCGATAAACGAAGAAAGGAACCCAACACAAAAAAAAACAAAAAAACAAAAATACTCTTCCGCACCCTTCAGAGCACGGGTGGGAGCAAAAAATCAATTACCTTTAGCCGTTGCTGAATTTCATTTGCCAACGCCAAACCCCCAAAAAATGCACGTACACGCAGGATGGGAGGGGGGAGGGGGCGGGGGAGTACACGGGTGATGCCTAATGAATTCATGCCCTAACGGCGCTCCGAGCGCTTAGCGAAAGCTGTTTTACCGCTTTTCGGTTAGAATATTTTTATGTTTATCGTTACTTTTATCGGCGGCTAAGATATGCGGCCAGCAACGGGTGAAAGGGAGGGGTGGGGGGGGGAGAGGAGGGCATGGGACCGCGGCCACGGGTGTGGATTGCAAATGAGCGTAAAGATTTGCTGCGATTTCCGGGTGCCGGGCCATGAAGGGGCGCGTTAAGCGCGTTCATGCAAACTCGGGCGTAATTATGTTATTAAATCTAAGCTGGCCTAGCAGGGCGGTTGCGGAGGGAGAGAGTTTGGAGGTCAGCTGCTTCGAAAGCTGCTTAACATACCTGAGAAACGATCCGGTCCGGTGCCGTTTTTTTTTTTTTTTTAATTGTTTGCCCTGTTTAGGAGCGCCTTTTCCGTCGCAAATGGTGCATTTGTAATGTGGGTAGGTATACTTTCGGGCGTATTTGGTAGCTGAAAGTAATTGTCTGGGCATTGTTTTTTTTTTTGTTTACATTTACATAGAAGTGCAGGCGGCTTGTAGTTGTTTTGGAATAATTATTTTGTGTTGCAAAATTATGGACATTTTCCCCAAAGATAAAAGTGAAAGTTTTAAACACTGTTTTGCATGCCGTACGAGGTGCTGCTCTGCTTAACTTTGGACGTTCGTTCTTGTTTTTATTGTAGTTTATTGCAGTTATTGTAGCTTAGGTTATTGCTGTTGAGGTTAGTACACAGCATGGCCCCGAACACACAAACCCACACCTTTCTTTCCAACAAATTGAGTGGAAGGAAAGTGTAAACTAAAACATTTTTGAACACCATTTTTCCGTTTGAATTTTCAACTCCACCCTTTGCTAGCCATAAACAACACGTCAAGTATGTATCTGGGTGGCTTGGTCAGGAAACAGATTTACATGTCTTACAGCCACCACCTTCCAACAACCAGGCCGTTGGTAATGGGTTGCATGTTTGTTACTTAAAAAAAACACACACACACCCCGCCAAGCGGAAGCAGCGCCTAAATGTTCGATTCGCATCGAAAGCCCTCCATCTTTTGTGTTGTTGCTGTCTGCCGTTGGCTGTCGTTGCACTGTGCCAAAATCGCACGGCCCAAGGCATGCGATTTGCGTGCACCGGTGTGTGGGTGTTTGTCGGCATTTTTCAATTTTTCTCGCTTGTCGAGCGCTTCCGTTTTCCTGCTGAAACTCATTTCCCGTTTTGGCCTATTCCTTCGGCATTTCCGGTACAGTGCTCGAGCTGGGCTACCTGGCACGTTGAAACGAACAGAAAAGGCACCAGGCAAGGCAACAAAAAGAGCAGAAGGAAAAAAAAAAATAGTGGCAGGAGGGAAGGAAAAATCCACGTGTGAAGTTTAGCTGCTCAAATGCTACCATTTCCCCCCACCGAGCGAGAGAGAGAGAAAAAACCAGAGGCAGAATGAAAGAACGGCGAGTAAATCAACCACATTTCCCCGAGCGAGCGAAGCAAACGAGCGGCGGCCAATGGGCAATGATGGTAGGTGGGCGCGCCGGACGGCATCTTAAACAACAACAGTCGCGGCAAGTGCGCACGGCCGCACAAAAACATACAATCCGGCAATAAATTATAACTTTTTACAGCGTGGCAGCACCCTACGGGCATACGTAATGCTCAGCCAGCCCCCGAGCAGCTTTGCCACCGCGTGTCCACGGGGGGGAGGGAGGGGGGATGTGTGTCAAGATGTGTTGTTGTTTCGCCGGCTGGCCGCGCTTTGGATCGGAATTTATTCGCTGCCTTGTGTTTTTCCCACCGACCGCCTTCCGACGGTTTGCAGGCCGCAAAAAGTCGAGTGCAAAAAAAAAAAAAGCTCGAAAACGACACCTTAACACGTATCACACGGGGCAATGTGTTTGCGGGTCGACGGCTTTTAGTGCAGCGCAGGTGGGAGAGGGGGAGTCAGAGAAAACTGCAACCGATTCGCTACATCCTTTGCCAAAGCGTCCCGTGCAGCATGCAGGACGGCGCCGGAGAAAAAAAAACACCTGAAAAGTATGGGGGGGAGGGGGGGGCGGGGTGTGCGAGGAGCAAAATATTAACTCGTTGCAGGAGCGATGCGATTAAAAGCAAATCATTCGCACGGCCAATCGCTGGCCGGGGAGGCGAGCGCACCGCCTTGATGGGAATCATCGGTGTATCCTGGTCACGGCACCACGGGCGAAAACACGTGCTGTGCATATTTCTTGTGCGATATGGTTCGAGTTTTTGGGTTGCGGTGCGCACAGAGAAAATATAGAAACAGCTGACGTACGTTCCCTTCCTCTTCTTGCACCCCCCCCTCCCCACCCCCCTTCCACAAGCCAGCGACGGGGGAAGAATGGTTCGTGACCGCCGCCGTTGGAATGGAAATCTCGGGTCATTGAGCGGGAGCAGAATTTCACCTCTCCCCCCCCCTCCCCCCCTACCCCATTTCGGGATTCGTGAAACCGGCGGTCCGTTTAGGAATGCTCCAAGAAAGATCGAACTCATGGCGGTAAGATTAAAAGCGATCTGTTCGGGCATGCTGGAAACAGGTCCGTGACCCACGGACAGCGGCACTAGCATTTTTAAAATCACACTCATCCTGAGCTCCGGAGAAGAAAGCAAAAAGGGTCTGCCACGGGCCAGGAAAAATTCGCCACACACACACACACACACTTCGGGAAAGGTCGATGCCACGGTCGGGTGTCATGTAGTTTGTTCCCGGCCAGGCATCATTTATTTCGGGAGACCTGGGTCATTCTCCCCCCCCCCCCCACTGCCACTTTTCTACATTTGCTTTCACGTGGAAGTGTGCTCGTGCCAAGTACTCGGAGTGCTCGTGTGAAAATCTAATTTATGCTGAAGATTATTTTTCACTCCCTGCCCCGCACCTTCCTGTCTCGCAGCAGAGGGCGGCAGGAAAATGAGAAAATAAATGCTGCTTGCCCTCCCTAGAAAGGGACGACCCGGCTATGGAAGGGCAAGAAGAGCTGGGTAAAATAATGAAAAATAAAACAAAACCATAAGCTTTGTGATGTGAGGGTTGAAGCTGAACTCAAAGGAAAACTAAAAAAAAAAAATGGCAGAATGCAAAGAAAATGACGATCGTAAGGAAAATGTGACACAATAAAAACAGCACTGTACTGTACACTCCTCGTTCAGCAATGAACGGAACAAAACATGCAACAACAAAGCCGGCGACAGGAAAAACTGTCGTCTTGTGTTGTCTACAGCAGGCGGTAGGATTGAAACTCTACAAAAAAAAAAAAAAACTCTACAGCTTATAATTTCCTCCTAAGGTCAGCACGGGCCTGGCTGGTGGAGTGGCCTTTATTTTTAGCGCCCCTCCCGCCGTCTGCGAAGATGCTGCCCCGGGCGAAGGTGTTTTCGGTCAGCTTTTTGCCGTGGCGTTAAGTGAAACACGAGCAGAGCCCGGTCACCCGATGGCTGCAGTCCACCTTATGGCGGCGTATTAGGTTATTCGCGCACCGGCCCCTTGCGATGGTGACCTTCCTCTTTGCTGCTGGTTCGTTTATTTTAATTTTCTCTTTCTTTCTCTCTCTCTCTTTAAGCTAAGAGTTGTTAAGGAACATGAGCTTTGGAGCTGCGTAATTTATGCTCCGTTTCGTCCGACAGAGAATGTTCCGCTTATACAAGCCGCCGTCACTAGTCGGTGTTGCGTTGCGCTTATAGTGTGGTCGTACCGTTTGCGTCGTAGCTCATTTCGCGCGTCTTTATTTGGCGCTGCTGCTAGGGGGAAGCAGGTTGATTACGTTGCCCCGAGTACACACTCCGTGCTGTGGAGGGAGCTGAAATCTCAAGAACTCTCAATGACATTACATTACACAGCATCATCTGCTGAACTGTCCAGTAAAAAGTTACCTTTCCCCAGCCCTTCTTCTTCTTCTTCTTGATAGTACAATGTATGTGATGCAAATTAAGGATTTACGGCCCCCCCGCCTGCGATTGAAGTCAGTAGCCGGACGGCCACAGATTTTGACCCGTGTGGAGATGTGTATTATTTGACGTGCCCTGCGGGCTGTTTAGAAACGCCAACGCCAAACCTGCCGTGCGGTAAAGTGTGCTCGCCACCCCCTCCCCCCCCCACCAATCCACCAAGAACCATTAGGAAAGGTTCTCGCGTGCCGGAGACAAATGACGATGACGTAGGACCCGACTGGCTTTCATCCGCTTTCACCGGGGCCCGCAGGGAAGCGCACCTGAAACCGTTCCCAGGCAGGCAGGGACAGCAAAGGGACAGGTAACGGTTGACTAATGATGATACCCACCCCGGTCCACCCGACCAGCAGGCCAGGGCGAAGAAGGAAGGCAACACACACACACACACATACATCGGGAGCACCGTTTGCTTGGGGTTCGAGTTTCAATTAGCATTGTCCAAAGATTGTATCACATTTTTGCACCGGTGTGTGCGTCACCCCAGCCATGTTAATAGATCCATTATGGTGCGGGTCCGTGTGTACAGTAACACCCAGTGTTCGTCGTCGCCCACCCACTGCCCGCTGGTGATAAGACAATGCGGGGACCGGTACGTGCGACGGTTGATCGATGGAGCAGCAAGGTGAAGGCGGGTTAGTGATGGGAATCTAATAGGTACGTTGCGTTCGTAGCTGGATTTGAATAATATTAGAATGCTGGTGGCTTACATCTACACGTGTTTTGGGGTACTGTATTCGAACAATTTTTTGTAATGGAAAGAAAAACTAAGAGTCTTTTGCATTGAGCAGAAGTCAAAAGTATAAGATAATATTTAAAATTTATTAAAAATCTGTATCATTTTGAATTGTTAGTTCACTTATACTAATGTATTTATGATATAAATAACTGTTACAGTCGTTGCCGCTAAATTTTGACTCTAACTCACCAATTTTCGTCTCGAAGGCACCAATTTTTGACAGCGTGTCACGATTTTTGCTTCGAAGGCATCCATTTTTGACAATGCGTATCAATTTTTGCCTCAGTGACTCAATGCTTTATTTACAAAATGTTACGTAATTTCTGAATGAATTACGAAATGATGAAATGATTGAAATTAAGTAAAGTAGTGAATAATTTTATTGATAGAATTTTGAATCAAACAATTGTTTTACCAATTTTGGAAGTTTTAATGGAGTGAAAAAAATGGCATGTAAACAAAGCTTTAGAAATTCAAAATGTTCATCATTTTTTCTCAAGAAACAATAAATTTACACATTTTATGTATTTTTTTATGAGATGTGGAATACCAATTGTTAAAAATCTACTATGTAGGATAGAATAGCTTCAATGGTATTATTGTTCATTTAGTTGCGAGTCCTTGGAACTAAAATGAAGTAAATCGGGTATTGGTACATTTACCAATACCAATGGTGGTGCAATTTGTAGTGGTACAAATGTGTTTTAATGGATTTAAAGTGTCAGGAAGGACAATTTCTGAATATGTTTAACACATAGCAATTGGAATATGTTTTATCTTTGCAATCACAACCAGTTTTACCCTGAAACACATCAATTTTACGAAAAAAATACTTATTTTTGTGACTGCTTCGCTGTATCTATAATGGTGGTATGGTTCCAATAGTCGTCGTATTGTGTTCCTATAGTGGTGGTAAGCAAAGATGCCTCAAAAAAAAGTGTATAATATCAATGAATCTTAGTTTCGAAGCTGTTTCCGTATGCATAGGCCAGAATTGCTGCTATAATATTGATTTATTACATAATTTGATCGTAAAAAAATGTATCAATTTGATCGATGAAACTATTGACTAAAGTACTGCATCACACCTGTCGTCAACCCGCACCCGAAACAGAAAGCTTGATTTGAGGTCGATTTTTTATTCAGCGAAATAAGCGAATTGTGGCTTTTTTTTGGTAATTTACACATCGAAAACTCATTTCTGTTGCTTATTTTAGTGAAAACAGTAGGACATGTCAAAAATATCCTCGAAAAAATCTAAAATGACTTGTTGTATTATTGATTTTATAACTATAACCACTAAAGGAACATGCCTGTTTTGTGTACCTATAATGGCACTATGGTAAAAAAAAACACTTAAAAATGCATAAATATGGTCACAAGGCACATAATTTTAGTAAAAAAATAACATTTCATAACATTTATGTTGAAAAAACTAATAATTGCGTTGTTATGTGGTCATTTAGAACGTTAGCAGAAATTTGCGTTTCGTTATGAATTCCTAAGGATTTTCGAAAAAAAAAAATGTTAACACATTTCACAAAATAATGGATTTTTAGGTCACGAACTAACCGAATGGCCCCATTTATCTTTAAAAACCTTGGTGAAAGGCTAATGAACATTTCACACTAGCATAAATAACTTAATTACCTTTAATTTGCCGTACGGACCGCATTTTAGTGCAATACCACCACTATTGGAACGTTTACCCTAATAACAAAATATCACTGTTATTAGCATTTCTAAACCACACACAGGTGCTTCCGAATAACAAAGAACTGTATGACTTAAATTAGCTTGGAGCGTGTTTTTCTTCGGAGCGATGACGTCATTTCAGCGGGTAAATGTCAAACTCAAATGTCAAATGTCTAAGTATGTAAAAGATCTAGCTAGAATGATGCAGCTCCCCATTTCCTGTATTTATCATGCTTTCGCACACTAACACTAGATTATGCCAAATATCTCCATCTTAACATATTAAATTCTTGCGGACATATTAAAGTCAACAGGACAAAACAAAATCATATAAAGCACGCAACATCTGCTGTTGTGAAAATAAATGTAAATTTTAATTTTATATTTAACTAACTCCTTCAGAAGTTTTTGATGTCTATAAATCGCAACAAAATTGTGTTTATTGAAAACCTAATAAAAAAACAATAGAGACACTGACCCAAATCGTACTAAAATCCAGCCTACTGTGCAGGAAATTCAAAGAGCCTAAACTATCCGTTCCGTTCGTTGCTGATAAGAAGGCCGGTTCTGCTCCGTTCCGAACAATTTGCAACTGTCCCATCACCACCAGGAGGTTCAATGTCTTTTGTTCGATTCGTGCAGCACTACGTAGCTCCGGTCGTAGGCTCCTCTCTTTGTCGCTAACCGTTCGGAGGTTCGGCTGGAGGCTGGGACGAAAACGATCATGTTACGTGCAAACGCTGCGTCTGTGTGTTGTGATTTTCTGCTCGATTGTACCTTTTGCCCGTCGTCCCAGGACCGTCGCTGCTAATCTCTCCCCATAATGGTCACAGCACCAGCACCAGGGGTGGTGCTGCTTTTGCAAAGATGAGTGCTTGCCTGCCAGACAGCACAATTGGCCCTCGGCCGAGCGCTCTCGAACGGTCCAGCATTGGGTTGGGTTTCTCACCCGCAGCCGCATCGATTCGAGTTTCGACATTTTCTGGAAAACAATTCTTTCCCATTGGTGCCCGGGTTCCGCCGCACCACCGCGCTCCAAGCCTTTGGCAGGGCTTTAATTAGTCTCACAAGAGCCGTTTAATGGACTTGGCAGGATCCAGCACCGGGCCCCTCGTACCCCTTGTTTGCTAATGGTCTGTTCTCGATGAAAGACACCACCAACACACACACACACACACACACTGTACAGCAGTGATGGAGCATTTTAATTGCGTAATGTTTTGTTTACAATTTTATGTGCTACATGCGGCTACAAACAGTGACAGCACAGTCATCGTGCGTCCATCCGTCCGGGAGGCACCAATGCGGACCATTAATCGTTATTACTGGTGTCGATAATTAGCGAGTGGGATTATACCTCCCCCTGTCAGAGCTTGGCAAAAGGAAGGGGGAGGGGGAAGGGGGGGAAGCACTTAGTTGCGCTTTTAATTCGTTTCTGCTCAACTTTCTGACAGGGTTTGGATCGAATGCTGAACAAGTTCTCGGAAGAATCAAGCCCAAAAGCAAGAAGAGAAAAAAAACCCCTAAGTCGATAAGTTTGAATGAGTTTTGTGTGAGGGTGGGAAGAACTGGCTGGTGGTTGCGACGGCCCCGAACAAGTCGTTAGGGCTGGCATTAAGAAGAGTTTAATTGTGAAAAGCTAATTGCGCTCAAGTTTTCCACGTGCCACTCGTGGCGTTCTGCTCCCTCGTGACGAAGTGGGGCGTACTCCGCAGGCCCCCGGGAGCTTTTGCATTTGCACCTAACCTTAGAAAAATGCTGCCCTTCCCCCCCCCCCCAACATGCCGCAGTATCAATCGATGATAATGATACCAATAAACGATGAGTTATGTGCACATTCGGGATGAGGATGAGTTTGGCAGTTTGGCGCTGTCCGAAAAACTTCCTCCCTTCCATCTGTGCCCCTCCCGCTCCCGGGGGTTGTTTTCCCAACGTGTCCCAACCAGCTCACGCAGGAACCCGCCCCCCCCCCCTCTTCCCGCTCACTCTAATTGACCTAATTTGGTTAATAATTTTTCCTCAACCCAAAAACGGTTTTTCAATTTCAGAGCGGCGGCGGCCAAAAAGGGTCAGCCGGCTGAGAGAGGGACTGAGCGAGATAAATGAAGCCTTTCGGTGTAGATCATGGCGGAGAAGGGTAAGGTGAAGCGGTAGGATGGTTTCGGGTAGACATTGTGCACCATTCGGGCACCGTTCAGTTCAGTGGCTCCCTCCCCCGCCGGCTGCGGGCGGAGTTTTCGGGCCCGGGACTGGACTAGAAACGAATTATTCTTCATTTTCCCAGAGAATAATGTGCGCGACCCCCCACAACCCCATCGGCCGCCGCATTGGCGAAGCATCAATTAGTGGTTTATTGAGGCACTCCTCGCCTAAACGACGAGCCGGACAACGGACACTGGAAATCCATTTGGCTGAAACTTGGGCGGAAAGATTTGCAAAAAAGAACCGTTTGTCAAGGTTTCTTCACCCCCCCCCCTCCAAAAGGTACCTTTTGTGAAGCTAGAAGGCATTTTTCCGGAACGCTCCGGAGTGTGTCTCTACCTCGCTCGCTCGCACAGGTTTTGCCCGGGCGAACCGCAAGCCAGATGCCTCGTGAGAATGTCCGCTGCTTCGAAATGGGAAATGGGAAATGTAAAATCATTACTACATTACACACACACACGTGAACATATATATGTGTGCTGACAGGATATATAGATCTATTTAAACTTACTACGGGGCTGCAGCAGGGGTGGCGGTGGAAACGGAAAGGAGGGGTTAGGGGTTTTCTGCCGTTCCTTGTGCTGTGGTATCCCCGTCTCTCGCTCGTACGAAAAATAGGGCAAATAAACCATTTTCTAATTAGAAAACAGGATGACCAACAGGAGGAAACAAGATTCGGAAGAAGAGGAAGCGAAAAAAAAGGGAAGCAGCACACACACACACACACACACACACACACACACACACACACACACACACACACACACACAGAGCCGTGGTTTCAAGATGGTGGCCCCGCAGCACCGGGACGACGGCCCGAAGCATAATTACAAGTTGATGAACTGATAAAATTTAAAACCTCTTTGACCGTTCTGCCCCACTCTCCGCCCCGCCCTAACCACAGCTACACATACACAAACACACACAGGATTGGTTTTTTTTGCTTCTGCTTTTTTTTGCCCCCCTTTCTGGCTGCGGTTCCAAATGGACGAAGAACCAAGGTACAAATAGCCCTGCGTGTATGTGTATGTTTGTGTGTTTGCTGCTTGCCAAGAAGATTCCATTCTTGTGTGTGTGTGTGCGGGAGGGACGGTCGAGGCATTTGTAAGGATCCCTTTTTCACAGATCGGGGTGGGTTTGCACAAGCACAGTACGTCGTGGGTACGTCGGCGTGTCCCAGCTGTGACTGATAACTGGGACGAAATTTAATCAACCAAGCCGGCCAGCAAGTTTGTTTTTATTTTCGTTTTCTTTTTTTTCCCCGGAGGCGACAGAGAGCGAGAGAGAGAGAGAGAGAGAGAGAGCGAGAGAGAAAGAAAAGAGACTGAAATAATGGGTTTGTTTTAAGGGGAAGCGAAATTGTAACAAATTTTCAAGCCTTTTCCCGTACCTCCCGGCAGTCTTGTCTTTTTTTTTTTGGCCGACCGCCGTACAAATGGGTGTCCCCCCCCCTCTCCTCCTAGTCCACTTTGCATTCCGTCCGGTTCCCAAGGTTCCCCGGGGCGAGGAACCGTTTCGGAAGTGTCGAATTAAATAAAACGCAACTCAATCACAACCAATCAATCAGCGCAACGGCGACGCCGTCGATTAGCCCGAGCCGAAGAGCGGCGCGCGGACGGGCCCGATCCGGTTCGAAGGGCCAATTGGATACCCCGGGACCGGGACACCGCTCCGGTCGGCTAATGATGCCGAAAATGAGCTACACAACAGCATCAACAACAACAACAGCAGCAGCAGCAGTGAAACAAACACGCATTCTACATCTTCCCACCCCGTTTCGCTCGTCCTGTGTCCGCCAGCGCCGAGGATACACTGATGAAGGTGCATACCGACACCTTTTCTGCCGCAGGATACTGAAGAGCAACAACAAGAAGAAAAAAAAAAAGAGAAGCAGCAGCAAGTCCCCATTCCGCTTCAACCATAATCAACCGTAATCCACCGCAGAAAGCACATCCTTTTCCTTCTCGACCGCATCCCTTTTTTTTTTTGGCTTCGCTTGCTTGCTTGACTCGCTGAGGTTCGTTTAGTTCCCAACATCCGACAAAACCAACATCCGTGTACAAACACACGCACGCACGCACGCACACGGGCAAATCAAGCGGTTCATTTCCGATGGATCATCATCGGTATTTTCGAGCTCACGAGGCGGCACCCACCCTCCCGTCTCTCTATCCCTGTTTCTGGGCTATTCCGTTTTGTTGTTGTTTTTTTTTTTGTTTGTCTTCTCTCCATATCCCGACTTCTTCCTTACGGCCGTAGGGCCGCGGGGGCGGCAAAGCAATCAGTGTCTTAATGGTTCGACCGTATCAAATTACCGTTTGAAGATTCGATCCATCTTGCCACCTTCCGTTTTCGGTGCCGGGGAAATCTGCGGTATGTGATGGGAATTTAAAGGCGCTAGCCGCATCTCAACAGTCACCCCAACGCGCCGAAAGGTGTTAGAATGGCCATGCAAGTCGATGGGCGTGTGTGTGTGTGTGGGTTTGGCGAGCGAGGGGCAGGAATTTGGGCGTCCGACAGGTTCCGGGGGGGGGGGGGGGGGGGGGCTCGAAAAGGTAGAGCGCGCACGGATTCCTCGGGCTCGGTGTGGTTTTGCATACCTGCCGGAAATTGGAATTCCCACAGGGAAGCCAAGAACCTCCCCGAAAGCGTGTGAACAACACACACACACACACACACACCCACCAGCACACCAAATTGCACTAACTTTGCCATTATCTGGTCGCGGAAAAAGCTTTTACCCCGCAAAGGCAAAAGTTTCTTGGGAGAGTAGTGGATCCGTATCGGCGATGAGAGTGGTGCAAGATGAGCTCGTAATTACTCAATTCCAGCAGCGGACTGGACGACGTCATGCGATGAAATTAAGCGCATGTACAAGCCGTCCTTGTACAAGATTCGGCTGATGAAGCGGCCACCCGCAGCGGTTTCTTGTGTGAGCGTTTGGGTGAAACGCTATTTGGAGGACATCGTCCATCTAGCCGGAGCCGCAAAGTAGCAGAGGTAGTAGTAGAAGTAGTAGTAGTAGCAGTGGCAGCGGGCTGCCACACACTCGCTCCAGTAGATCAACCGCACACACAAGGTGTCAGGCATGTGTGAGCCCGATGTGTGCGGCTGAACGGGTTTCTGTAGGTGACGCTGAACAAGCGGTTGACCACTCGAGCAGTGTGTGTGTGTGTGTGTGTGTGTGTGTGTGTGTGTGTGTGTGTGTGTGTGTGTGTGTGTGTGTGTGTGTGTGTGTGTGTGTGTGTGTGTGTGTGTGTGTGTGTGTGTGTGTGTGTGTGTGTGTGTGTGTGTGTGTGTGTGTGTGTGTGTGTGTGTGTGTGTGTGTGTGTGTGTGTGTGTGTGTGTGTGTGTGTGTGTGTGTGTGTGTGTGTGTGTGTGTGTGTGTGTGTGTGTGTGTGTGTGTGTGTGTGTGTGTGTGTGTGTGTGTGTGTGTGTGTGTGTGTGTGTGTGTGTGTGTGTGTGTGTGTGTGTGTGTGTGTGTGTGTGTGTGTGTGTGTGTGTGTGTGTGTGTGTGTGTGTGTGTGTGTGTGTGTGTGTGTGTGTGTGTGTGTGTGTGTGTGTTTGTGTGTGTGTGTGTGTGTGTGTGTGTGTGTGTGTGTGTGTGTGTGTGTGTGTGTGTGTGTGTGTGTGTGTGTGTGTGTGTGTGTGTGTGTGTGTGTGTGTGTGTGTGTGTGTGTGTGTGTGTGTGTGTGTGTGTGTGTGTGTGTGTGTGTGTGTGTGTGTGTGTGTGTGTGTGTGTGTGTGTGTGTGTGTGTGTGTGTGTGTGTGTGTGTGTGTGTGTGTGTGTGTGTGTGTGTGTGTGTGTGTGTGTGTGTGTGTGTGTGTGTGTGTGTACAGAGAGCTGGTTTGTGCGCTCCCTAACAAGATAAAAAGGGTTTTTTTTTTTTCGGGGGAATTTTCGGGCAAAGGCCCAGTGCCCCCTGGGTTTTTTTTTTGCTCTTGTTGTGTCGTGCGTACGGCAGTGTGAGGAGCTGTGCGTGCAAATACAAATAAAGATTCATTCGAAGTTGCAGCACAGCCTCTCTCCGGCTCCTCTCTGCTCTGCAGCCCGTACGCTCAGCTCGACACTAATGAAATTTTAATCTTTAATTAAGACGAAACGAGCCATGAATGTTACTCAGCAATGGATGGCGTTACGTGTGGCGATGCTTGTGGCCGGGCATGAGGACTGTCTCGGGAAAAATGCCAACTGCCCTACTTCTGCTCCTTCGTGTGTTCGTGTCTGTTTGTATGCTATATTTGCAGGTTATGTCCACCGAAACGGGCTAATTGACTTTTCGGTTTTGCAAACGACACACAGCCCAATAAATAACAAAAAAAAGAAGGCGAGCCGCACTTCATTTGAAGCTGCACGGGCTAAACAAATGCAAAGGACAGGCGCAAATTGGACCTGGACCGGTGCAGCGACTCCTTTTTTCCCAGGGCGTCTCGGGCATTTGGTTTTGTAATAATCTAAAAGCCCGCCTCCCCGGTAAGTGCCCCTCTGTGTGTGTGTGTGTGTGTGTGTGTGTGTCTGTGGCTGACGGTTCTAGTTGGAGCTAAATTAATGAAGTGCGCACGAGTGAGCGAGACCCACATGCGAATTTAGACAGGGGTTTGGGGGGGGGGGGGTGGGGGTAAAGAAATTTATTTCCATCCAGGCTGGCTGGGCCGTGGAGCCACTCACAGACAGAAATAAAAACCCCGAAATAAAGTTTGGACACCGGTCGCCGCTCGGCGCAGTGCTCGAAATGTTCTATCTGGGTTGTTTCTGTGCGCTGTGGACTAAATAAATTAGAAGAAAAAAAAAAGCAAACCGCCAGCACCGGAGTCGCAGCTCGTACGGCAATTGTGACCCGGGCGTCTGCTCCGGGCGTACCTCTTACCTGTGCTGTGAGGTGATGAAAACTTTGCCACTCGAGCTCGAAAAAGACCTGTCTCTCGCTCTTTGAAAAGGGCAGGAAGCGTGTGCGTGGACGCCCTGGCTGCCGGTGTGGCGTCATTTTACATCCATTAACACATCATTGCTACCGGCCGATCACGCCGGAATTGGCACACTTGGCCTGCTCGGTCGGGCGTGGAGAAGAAGAAGAAGAAAAAAAAACGCGCATAAACTGTTCCGAAAACGAGCGTCTTTCCAATTATGCCATCCCGGCCACACTCCTCCGTTGGTAGTTGATTTTAGTTGTGTGTGGGTTTTTTTGTATTTGTTTTGGTTGAGACTTTGGAAGTGTGAAAAAAAAGGCAACAAGCGTGACAGCAAAGAATGTCGAACGGAGAACCCAAATAATGCCCCATTGCACCACCCAACAGTCACAGTCATCACACTCGCACACTAATGGAGCGGGCGAAAGACCCGTGCACGTACCGGTGAGCTCTAAAATAAGGAACAGAACGACCGCTTTTTTTTCGCTCTCTCTCTCTTTATCCGTGTTTATAGGTGCGGGCCGAAGTGTGTAAAGTGTCGGCGGGCCGGTGGAATCCAGCGATACCGAACACAATTGTTACAAATTGGATCATTTTTATTCACGAGAGCGCACGGGGTGACACTTTTTGCTCCGTGCGCTGTCTGCTACCTAGCGAAGGTTTTGACTTTGCCTCTTTTTTTTCCCGGCCGTTTTTGTTTTCATTCTTTCCCTTGCCCCGTTTATTTTATTTAATTCTCGTTCCACTTTTGCAACACACCGGAGCGCCCGTTTCGGTTGTGGCAACCTTTTTTCCAGCCCTTATTGCTGCGTTCTCTATCCTCCGTGCGAATGTATTCTTTCGTTCTGATCGCACCGCTAGAACCGCTAGACGCAAGAATTGTCTCGCTTGTTTTTCGTTTCTGGGTAGTTTATTGTTGTTGGAATGGTTAGCTGAAATTGAGCAGTTTTTTGTTGTTGTTGCACAGCGGCTCCTCGGTTACAGCGAGCCGGCCGGACTCGGATGTCCGGCAGCACTGGCACAGAAGTCAAACGATCTTGGGTGGTATTCGTAATTACATTTTAAATTACCCAAAGGCACCCTATTGCAGAGGTACTGCTTGGGGGTTTCCCAGGGTTGTAGCGAAACAGGGGGCGCGTAGGTAGTCTAGGCTGGCAAGGTGGAGAGTGCTTCCGGGTGCAGTCGTTGATCTTGTCTCCATTGGAGCGAAAGCCGATCTAGCTAGCGCTGGAAGCTGTAGATGTGCAGAAACTTTGCGAAGAATTCGTTTGAGGACAACGAGTGATGCGATGTTCTTTTCGGCGTTCCGCGGCTTAACGATGCTGGACGGATTTGTGACGGAGCTGATGAGCTGGAGGATCCAACCTGTGAGGGGAGGGCGATAGAGTGTAGGAAAAGTAGGATCTTTGCATCAGACATCAAGAGAGCAAAGTTTGAAAAGGTTCAACGTCAAGCGATTGTAAAATATCTGACCGCGAAGTGCAAATCCAGCGAAGGGTTTCAGTTTTTTTTGTGTGTTTGTTACGTTTTGCCGTAGCTGGTTTGTTGTGGCTGAAGAGCTCATCTCTCCAACGACACGTAAGTGCCCTTAATCCTGCGAACAAGAGCAGAACAGACATCCACGCAGCAGAGCCACCAACAAACAACAAGCTGGGCTAACCCGGGCTAAATGGTCCTTCTGTAACATCAGCAGCAGCAGCAGCAGCAGCGGGAGACGACTCAGCCCTGCCCAAGCGAATGGCAAGCGTGTCCTTGCGTCTTGCCGAAAAGTTTACATTAATGAGCTGGCAACCGACAGAACCGAAACCGAAGAGACTAAAAGAGAGCGAGAGACAGGAACGACCAAAACCTAAAGATCAAGCAGCTTGAGCTGTTTGGGTGTGTGTGTGTTTTTTTTTTTTGTGATGTCTTTGCATGCCACCCTCTCTAACGACGGACCGGCGACAAATACACCCCACGCCAGCAACCCAGCAAACAGCAAAGTACCATTATCCCAATCAACATTTTATTATCCTCCCACGCCACCGACGCCGACGCGAGCCGGCCCACGATTGGCGTCGAAAATGGCCGATGCCATTCTGTGCCACTGGAACCGGCGGGACGGGTTCGAGCGCTGTTCATGGAATTATCATTACAATCATAAAGCGATCCCAGCGCTCGGGCCTGTTTGCCGGTGGCAGATGACTGCCAGCCCGGTTTCGGCGTGCGGATGTCCGTCCAGCAGTTTACACTTGTCCTGGCGATGCCCTAGCCTGCCGCCTGCGATGCGAACCCAACGTGCCTGTGTGCGGGAACGTGCGAATGCGCCTAATGTGGAATCCTTTTAGCTTCGCACATCATGTCACCCTCGTCATTAGCACGTTGCCGGCTTTTTGGAACTGTCAGGGCGAGCGCTTCAATCTCCTAATGCTCCCCATTTAGTGGCGATGACTTCGGGCAGTCCTGCACGGGGACTTGGTTTCTCTTTGCGCTACCCAAAAAAAACAAAAAAAAAACAAAAAAAGAATCCCAAAACTTAACCTCACCAGACACTGCTGACAGGCTGACGCGCTTTGCCGGGGAGTCTTATATTCGCGCGGCGCGGCGTGCTTCATATTCATCACAAAAGTTGCTGCACGACATCCACCGAGCACTTCGGAACCGGGTTTGCGCTAGGACGGCTAGCTGCGTGCCCAATCGAGCACGGCGCGTGCACTAACTTTGCCGCTAGTCTGTCTTGTAAAACAATATTATCATGGCGAAACAAAGTTCACCGTGCCGCAACCGCTTGCTGGGAAAGAGCGGTGCTTTGACGGCACGCGTTTTCTTCCCCCCCCCCCCCCTTACACCCGGACGTTACTGTCAACTTTGACATTCCATCACGTTTTGTGCGCTTGGTTGGGGTAGTTGGGGAGCTTAGAAGAGAGAGAGAGAGAGAATAACAAAACACAAAGCTAAGAAAATAATTTTCCATCATCAAGCGCGGTAAGCCGGTGTTGCTGCTCATGTGCAGCGTATGCAAGTGACAAGTGATATGTGAAACCAACCGTGGGAGCCGGTGGAGGCCGGGAAGGCCGCACGGGCGAAAGTTTGCTGCCGCAAAGTTTGCTTCCACCAACCGGTGAAAAATCCTTTTGCGCGGGAAAGTTGAAAGCGCTTGCTAGCGCGTGGAGTTGAACTGATTTTGTAACTTCACTTGTGTTCCCACCCCCCATGTGTTGGGAGTACCAGCATTGCTAGGAGTCCCTGGAGTTCCTGGAGTTCAATTTGCATTTCCTTTTTGCCCACCAACAGAAGGAGCAAATAAAAAAAAGGCACAAAAGTCCATTGCTTCGTCCTGCAAAAGCCCAAAGAACAATGGGCCCGTGGGACAGCGCCGTGTGGAAAATTCGGCCCTCTCCTCTACAATTGGCTCTAATTTATGACACACTGACACTGTGTGTTTGCTGCACACTGCACAACGTGGCGGGGAAGAAAAAGGCGCTCCTCCTCCCCTCGTCGAACGCTCAAACAGTGCCAACAGTTTGCACGTCATTCGCAAGACAAACGATCTCCACCTCGGTACCTTGCTCCTTGCGCTCGCTCTCTCTCTCTCTCCGTGTGTGTGTGTGTCTCCCGCGCGGTCATAAATTATTCAGTTGTCACTCAGTATCTCTTTTGCGGGCCGGCGTGTGAAAAGTGCACGCATACACACCGGCATAAAAGGGCAAATCTGACATCTTCCTCTCGACGACGACGGCAACGACGAGAAGGACACTTTGCGTTCTGGATGGTCTTGATTGAATCGACTTCCTGGAACTGTGGGGGAAATGTGGCATGCTCCGAGACGCCACGACAAAGCCTGGCCGTCCCGAGGACAATCAGGCAAGGCACACGCACACACACACACACACACACACACACACACACACACACACACACACACACACACACACACACACACACACACACACACACACACATAAGCACACCTTTACAGCCAGCCTTCCATTTCCAGAAGCCATCAACCGAAATGTCCCAATAAATTTCCCGATTTGCAGCTTTTCCAATTGACGAGGACGCTCCATTTTCTTTCCTTTCTTTCTTTTTTTTTTGTGCACAAATAATTCACTCAAGGGAAAGCGGTGGCTCCGTGTGAGGGGGATGTATGTGTGTGTGTGTGTAGAGGATTTCGGCAACGGGCATGGGCCTCTTGGCATGTTTTTGTTCCTGGTTGTTGCTCCGATCTTTCCGGACGTGTAACATGTCATCGATGAATATGAGATGAAATAATTCGATCGAGCTGTATGGCTGCAAGGATTGTTTTTTCCAGATTTGGGGGGATTTTCCAGAAGACTACACGGTACAGCCACAACAACATGGAAATTTTCTACCCCTCGCCTCTGCAAGGGCTTAGGGTTATTTGTTTGCTCGAATAATGTGTTGCTCGTTGCTGCCAAATGCTTGCCTAATAAGCTTCACTTACGCAGAGGAAACCCTGCAATTTGTGCGACAAATGCAGGGTGAAGATTTGTGGCACAATTGGTAGCCACTTGTGTTGGGAAAATGAGGGACCGATTCTTCACCGGCCGAAAACGGGAAGACAATTGTTTTTGGGGAAATATTTCTCTCCCCTCCAATCCTCCTTTTCACCCCCACTAGAACAGGCAAGCTTCCCGCTTTCCATGGAATACAAAGAGCTTCTGTTTTAAAATTCCTCCAGCAGAACAGGAACATTCGTGGAATGGAAAAGGAAAAACAAGGCACTACAATACAAAAAACAACAACAACAAAAAAAAAAACTTCCCCCAGCAGCCGCGATGAGAAACGAAACGAAATTCATAAACAACACAAATTTTCCGGAAGAGAGAGAGAGGGAGAAAAGCAACCGGAAACAAAAAATAAATCAGCAAGTATCATGGTCGCTAAACAAACACACGGAAGGACCGCATGGCGGAAGGCGGATGAGGGGGGGGGGTGAAGGGCGAGGAGAGTGGAAGAAAGTCCTGGCCTGAAGCTGCAATGAAAGTCATTTTCATTTTTTCCCCCTCCTTCATTTCTTTTATGCCCAGAATGGGAGGGAGCGGAAGATGAAAGTGGTGAGCCGCTGGAGCGGGAAACATAAACGCAGACTCGGGACCTTCGTGCCGGACCGTGCTCGATGGTAGACGAGGCATGGGGGAGGGTTTTGCTGCGTAATAAAACATTATGGTTCACACAATGACGATAATAATAACATCTTATTACCCCGATTCGTTTGCCGTTTTCATCTCGGGCGGTCACGGGGCCGCGCGGGGTCAACCGCCAGCGAAGGGGGGAGCGGTGGCAAGCAGGAAGGGGCCTCGATGGGCACGGAAAGCGGAAGCGGATCCGATCCAATTGATCTGAGGGGCAATCAGTGCGCCGAAGGAAATTTGATAAAGGAATCGCTTCTACCCCGCATGGCCCTGTTGAGTGAGCTCATGTTGGTGGTGGGTGGTGGACGGAAGGGTGGAGCATTGGATTGGCGGACGGGGGGGGGGGTTGTCGTGTCGTAAAAAGGATGCAAACGGAGGCGAACGCGGACCGCCGACGTGACCCGGGCAGGCGCAGTCTCTGATCTGGTACCGGCGCGCTTCCATTTCCCACCGCCGGTGGAAGGGAGCAGAATGGAGCACCATAACGGCTTCGTGCCTCCTTAAGGCGGTGCTTTTATGCGCTCTCGTATTTGGTGTTATTTATCTCGCCTTTCCGTGAACGAGTGTGCGAGCGTGTGTATGGGTGTGAGGAGTGTTTGGTCGATCCTAATCAGCGCCAAAAACAGCAACCATCGCAATAATGGAAGACATTCGTTCGACCTCGTGCTTGAGGGTTAACGAGGTACAGGGGGGGGGGGGGCGATTGGGGCTTGGAAAGCATTCTCTCATGGTAATCGGAAAGAAAATTGTGAGAGTTTGTTTCCAAAAAATGTCCCTTCTCTATACAACATAATTATGAAATGAAAGACAGAATTATGAAAGACAGTTCTTCCAGTTTAATTCGGAACACGTACGGAGAGAAGTTAAACGTACAGATACCGTTATGCTTCAAATGTTGGACAGCTTCAAATTCCGGACATTCGGCATGTTTTTTTTTGAATATCTTCAAATTCAGGCCCTGACCATACCGCTTTTTTATTTTTTAATTATTGCTATGATGTACTAGAATGAATTAAACATGTGTCTGACCTCTAGTAGGCCCTGATGCCACAGTATATAAATATTTTCTGTTGGTCAGTTCTAAGCCACCAGAGGCATTCTAAGCGGTTTTGTTAAAAACTGACGACAGTGTTATTTCTTCGATAATTCCTATTAATCGCGTCCACATGTTTTATCATATTTTGCTCTGAATTTCAATCTAACACGTATTTAATACTGTCCGGAATTTGGAGCAATATTTTTTATTTTGATTTTAATTCCGGACAGTCGAAGTAAATTGTGATTACCTGCTTAAAAATACGTTTTTGGCAGTGTTAATAATAAGAACAAAGATTCGGTTATGATAATAAAATGCTGATATTTGAAGTAGTGATGGAAGCTCGGAATCGGACCTACCCGATTCCAAATCAGTGTTTGGAATCAATTCCGGAGAAGATTCGGATGCTGAAATTGATTCCGATTCCGGAGTCGATTCCGGAGCCGATTCCAGAGTTGGTTCCGGAGCCGATTCTGAAGTTGAATCCGGAGCCGATTCCGGAGTTGGTTCCGGAGCCAATTCCGGAGTTGAATCCGGGATCGGCTCCAGAATCCATTCCAGGATCGGAATCGGCTCCGGAATCAGAATCGTCTCCGGAATCGGAATCGCAATTTGCTCCGGTAACGGAATCAGGTTTGACTCCAGAAATGGAGTTAGCTCCGGAATTAGAATTAGTTTTTGAATTGAAATAAGAAGTGTGGGAAGCGAAATAAGAGTCCGGGAATCTCCATGTGAATAGATCATTTACAAGTAAATTTTGATTCTTGGTCGCTATCAACGCGTAGCATCATTGGACCCAAACGCCTATTTCTATGAAGATGCCGAAACCGACTCAGTTTCGAAACCAATGCTGATTTCGGAGTCAATTCCGATGTCGAAGCCAATTACAAAACCGATTGTGATTCTGGAGCTGATTCTGATTCTGGAGGCAAATTCGATTCCGGAGTCGATTCCGATTCCGAAGCCAATTCCGGAATCGATTCTGGAAACTGATTCCGAACCTACTATCCGGAATCGATTCCAGAAAACTTTGGAGCAAGCCGGAATCGGTTCCGGCGAAATCTTCATTTTTCCCATCACTAATTTGAAGATAGATGTGTCCAATGCCTTAAGGGCCGTACAGGAAAGATCTTCGAATCGCGCAGCAGTACTTCGGTTCAATGCAAGAGGTAAACCGCACGCCGTCAGTAAGACCGTCGTCCTGTCAACCCAAGAGGACAATGATACCTCAGAATTGGTTGTCCGGACGTAAATACAAGTTTAAAACAAAAGAAGTGTAGTGTGTGTGTGTTAATATGAAGATTTTAAATGAAATTTGAGGTTGTCGCAGTGTTATCATATTTTGCAATGTTTCGAGTAAAATTATTGGAAATTTTTATTGTTTTCTCAATTGTAGAATGTTTGCTTCAGCTAAATGAGTTATGCTGGGGTATGACGAATCAAATAAAAAAATAGAAATTATTACATGACATAAATGCCTTAAGTGTCCGTAATTCGAAACAGTACGGTACCTCAAATAGAATTGCATAGCATTCTCGATTCGTTTGCTAGAAGAATTGAGGACTAAAACAGTGATGGTTGTTGAGATACGCAAACTGAAATGTTCAATGAGGGTCAAGTAAACGGAAATCATCGTTCCAATAAAGTCCTTAAACCAAGTCCTTCTGGACATAGCCATCATACTGGTACATTTGGAGCATTCAGAAGTGATCTTAAGCCATAAAGTGTTGGCAGGATATAGTAATTTCTCCTTTAAAAGTGCTTAATACTTCTTCAACAAAAAGTTTTTACTGAGCTGCAGGAACAGTTTGATTGAAAGAATAATGAAAACAACTATTCTGGAGTTAAATTGCAAACTTGTTTCAACCAATCTTAATAGCATTATTCACCTCTAGCAAGATGATTTTAGCTTTTTAGCTGATGTAAACGTACCTGCTCGTATTTAAAGAACTACAGGCTGTTAAGTGTTGACCTAACCAGACGTGCATGTAGCATTGACGAACCAATTTTAGGCGATGGCTATTAAATTTGATATACATTATGACACTTTTGATTGGGACTCATAACTTCCAAAGATACGTTGTCTCTTGTGCCGTAATACTCTTTGTTATTTATCAATACGCCTGACATCTAAGAACGTTTATAAGTTCAGTGATAAGGTCTCTTTAATGCCCAATTGCCAAACAAACGAACAAAGCAACTTTCTTTTTACTATAAAGAAGCCGACTTCTGTCTGAGCTTGTCAAGGAGCTTGTCGTGATGTAATGATGTCATTGCTGCTCAGCTGCTCAAGATATTTGTTCAAGAAAGTAAATTTTATATCATTTACTTTTGCTACTTCAATCAGAAAAATCATCCAATTGCTTCTTCATTTTGCTAACCTACATCAAAACTTGCCCCAAAAACCCCATTACCGTTAATTAATCGTCCAAAAATGCAACCTTCGGGGCGAAATGTCACCAGTGTTGGGTTCGAACCGGCACAAACACATAGAACATTGGCATTTCTCGTCACATTCCTCCGGAATTCATTTCTTTATCGTCGCACTAGAACTAGCAATAGGGAACACTGGAAATCTAAAACCTTGTCTCTCTCTCTCGCCAGTGAGCATTCGTCCATTTTCCATTCGTACCTGAAACGGAACCAAAAAAGAGAAAAACAATCAGACACAAGTGATGCGTAACAGCACACACACACACACACACACACACCCGAGCGGGGAGTAAAAAAAGCGACGCATAATGAAGACTAAAATGTCAAATGCCCACCCGCACCCTGTCGAGAAAGCCCGCCCAGCAGGGGGTGCTGACTCATTATGCAAAGCAAACAGACGAAACCCATCGCACCTTCCATTCGCAAAAAAAACAAAGCAAAAAAAATGAAAAAAGGGACGACCCAAAAGCCGGCGTGTAAGGTATTTTCCCACTCGATTGACTTTTCTTTGGACAAGTTTTTATTAAATTGTCTTTAAACCATTTTTTGCTTCTTCTTCACCCCGTGTGTTGTTGCAAATGAAAAAAGGGGTACTGGGCACATGAAAGGGAAAGCGTTTTAGATTGCATGCCGTGCGTGTGTGTGTGTATGTGTGTGTGTGTGTTTTTAAACGATAAGAAAACACAGCAAAGCCACAGCAGCGGGGTTCAATGCAGTAGGACACCTTTGGTAGGTCATTAGCAAGCTTGGAAGATATTTTTCTTCAGCTCGTAGAAGCTCCCTCTACCTCTCACCCCCACTACCCAAGGACACCAATGCTCCGCAGCGTGTAGCGATGTGCCTTTTTAACTCTCCAATTTTACCAATTTACACCAGCCCACACAAAACCAGCCCGCACCCGTAGGCCCAACGACACCGCTACGCACCGTGCCGGAATGTCGAAAAAGTGAAAAGACAATGCAGAGGCAGCGAAAGAAGGGGGGAAAAAATACTACCCCACCTCTCCGAACACAAATAATGTAAGGGAAGGATGTTGGGATGGAAAAATGGATGTGAGGAGACGGGGGGGGGGGGGGGATGTGGAAGGAGGCACAAGGAGCGAAAGCCACAGGAATACAGCGCGCAGAGCACACAACAAAACAAGTCTTAACCGCAGCGGCGTTTGTTCGTGTTTGTTTTGCTACGAAAAACCGCACATTTCCTGCAAACTCCAATTATGTTGCCCTCCCCCCCCCCTTCGGCTTCCCTCACTATCTCTTTCTCTCTCGCTCTCCGGGGCGTTTTGGAGTCTCATCAGCACTCCCCTCTGCCGTGCACGCACGCCGTTTGCCTGCTTGGTTTTTCCAGTTTTGACTGTTGTTACTGACAGCCGCCTCCGTAACCGAACGCGCCTGCATCGCCCACCCGTTTTTGGCGTTTATTGTACCACAGTGGGATGTGGGGGTAGAGAGAGAGAGAGATGGTGGGAAAGGGAGTGCGGGGAAGAGTGTGTAATCCACCGGAAATTGTGTTAATATTTATCTTAACAAATTATTCGACAAAATCTCTTTACCCATCCAACCGCCAGTATGAAACAAACACACACAGACACACACACACACACACACCCACTGTATCGTACTCTGTGTACTCCAAAACCAACTTCCGGAAGGGAGTCAGCCTTCGACCGGAAATAATACGCACACACGTGCACGATTTGTTTGTCTGGCTCCAGGACAACGGAGCACTTGCTTCGCCAGTTTGCACCATTGCCAATTTGAACCGATTGCGCTGCGTAAGACATCTTTGGGGTGGGAGGGTACGACAGCGCAAGAAGGGCTCATCTACCGGCAGGCACGCAGGGCGAGAAGGACTGTTGATGACTGTGTTTTCATCGAGCGCTACCAACTGGGGAAGGTAATCTGCACACCAGCCTGGCTGGCAACTGCACTTATCAAGCAGCTTTTCTGGCACGGGGCACGGGGCACGGTAATGAGACAACAGGCAACGCTTCAACGCGTTGGATAAAGAGAATGACGTATGAGCAGTGCTTGCAGGATTAGCAGTGCTGATTAAGCATACTGCTTCCGCAAATTGTTAGAGCTGTTGTTGAAGGAGAAGATGGGGGCAAAAATCACAACACTGATGTGCGAATGGAATGGTACATCATGGTCGAGGTTCATCCAGGAATCGAGGTGGAAATTCTTAGTAACCATTTGTAGTAACTCTGCGCAAAGGACTTATTACGAATGGTTCCATCCCTTCTTTAGTGTTTTAAATTTGACCACACATTAGTACGACGAAACTTCTTTCTGGAGATATAGTCATTTTTGAAAAAAAACATATGAATTTGAGAGTCAAAATAAGTAGCCTGTGAGTTTTGGTAGAGGGCGCTGTATTGAGAGTATATTTCTGACATCTCTGAGTAGGTTTTAGATTTGTTTATTTTTATTTATTTATTTATTTATTTCTACAAATGTCCGCCTCGAGGGCTTAACAATGTTTCTTGATTACTAAGGAAAGGATAAAGATGAGCAAGAATGAAGACGAGAACGGAAGAGGGATAAAGGAGTGTTAAAATCGAACAAATGATAGTATGAATTAAATGCAATCTGAGCTTTAAGGAATGGACCATTTTGCCCATATCGAGCTAGCCGGGTGGGAATATAGAGAGGCGCGGGAAGGAGCATAAAAGGAAATGGCAGATAAGAGATAAGAAACGTCAAGCTCATTAAGGATGACGCTGGCAATGAAACAAGCTTGCAAGTGCGAGTGGCGAGTTTTTATCGAAGACCTAAGAGTCGACAACGATGTGGATAAGACGGGATCACTGCATTCTCATGACCCGAAAGAAAACGCCTCGTGGCAAGTCGAGTAAATTTGCGTTGAACACCTTCTAATCTAACAATATCCAGCACATTATTGGGGGACCAAACTACACAAGCGTAATCGAGGAAGGGGCGTACCCAGCAACAATAGAGAGACTTAAGACACAAGGGATCGCGGATAAAATGAGACAAACGGGTAATAAGGCCCAAAGTACGCGTAAGCTTTGCTTGTGACAAATTAAATTTCAATTTGTCCAATTGCAGCAATTGACCATGTCTGAGTACTGATCATGGATAAAATATTCGAGTTGTTTTTGAAGAATCCTAAAAAAATTCTGATCTTGATCTGATCCTATGTTATGCTTCTCCAAAATTTCTCAAATCTGACATTTATTGAAGAATCTTGATTTTATATTCAGTTGTGAATTACTTTAAATAATAAATATTAGTTCCTATATCAGAAAAGAAGAGTCTTCGGAAGTTATTGGATTACTATCAGAGGATGCTACTCCCGCCGAATAGTAATCCAGTAGTGAAGCTGGTGATGCATTTTCAGGATTTTTATTATTATTGTAATTACAAGATCTCAATGCGCTTTTTAGTATTCTAACTAGTATCCGTTAATCTTTTAAATCACTTTTTGGGAGAGAAAAACTAGATTTAAGCGCAGTTTCTAGCGCAACGTGCTCAAAACAAACACACAAGAAATCCGCTCAATAAAATTATTTCCCATTCCAATAGCGATAGCCAAGAATCCTAGCAAAAAGCCCTCCCCGAGGTGCCTGCAGCGTATCTTGGCGCATGATGAAAGTTAATCTTACTATTTCCAAAAGGCAAACCCCCACCACCCACCCACCCCATTCCCCTCCCCTACCCTGGCAGCATCTCGAGGCCAATTAGGGTGCCCAGATCCTGGCACGACCTGCACGAAGATACCGACGAATTGGTTTATGCAAAACTCGCCCGGTGCGCGCGAAAAATGGAACAAAAACCTCACCGTTCCCCGCGCCGTTCCCGCACGACCGCTGCGTCCCAAACGGGCCCATCAAAACGGGAAAAGGTGTTGTCATTTTGTCGCTTTTCACTTTTCACCGTGCGCGCGCGCGCGGCCGCCCACTTTCACGTGCCTTACCGCGTCTTCGCGTGACGGTTTTTGGTGCGCCATTTGGTTTTGAATGACATTCATTGTGTTTATATAAATATATGTGTGTGTGTGTGTGTGTCTGTGTGCTGGGTAGGTTTTGAAAACTGTTTATTCAAGCCCCCCCCCCCCCCCCCCTGTACCGTGCCCCCTTTTTTCGCGCCCGAGACATTCCTTTCGCACCTGGTGTGCGCGATCGGGTGAAAATAACGCTAAGTGGTATCTTCCGAGGCCACATCCTGTCGAAATGATAAAGGTTTTCTCGCACTAGGCAAGCTGGTAGGGCACATGAGGAACGCTTCTGTAAGTGTGTGTGTGTGTAGCCGCGCACACGGTCGGCACGTGGCGGCACGGTCCGGGAAAATCTCGCATCCGTGCGCCGAGGTGTTGATTGAGCCGGGGAAAAAGTCATGTCTCATGACTCCCATGCCCCGTGCCGTGGTAGGGCGTTCGGAGCTGCCGACGAGCTTTACAGGAAGCTGTCGTCGGGCAGGAAGCCGGATACATCCCATCGCTTCTTGTTAGGCGGTGAGGGAGGATCGCTTTACTGGATGGATATGGTAAGGTTTGGGTTGTGTGTGTGTGTTTTTTTTTTTTGGTTCTGCGTATTCTTCCACTCCGTTGTGGCTGTACTGCTGGCATCAGTGCGGGGAAGGGCCAACACTTGGCGCAGGATTATCAGGACCATTTAACCAGGCTTCTCTTAAAGAATCGCTTTTATCGTTCCATGTCTTCCGGAGCACGGTAGCACTGTGTTTTTCTATGTTTCTCTGCTCTGCTCGGAGGCTGCCGGCCAGGAAAGGACTAAGGGAATGCGTCAATTCCAGAAAACGAATCGTATCCTCACAAAACATACACACACACATATATACGTTTTGTCCATTTGGCAAAGGAATGGAGTGTTATTTCAGCAAGGGTTTTTTTTTCCGGCCGAGGGTCCTCCCCGCGGTTGATACCACATCGGAAATGAACTTTTTTTTTCTCTGTTTTCGTTTTTGCCCTCTTCGGGCTTTGGGAGGGTTTTTCGTTTTTGTTTCTTCTGCGAGAGTCAATCTCGTGGTCCTGCCTAGATACACAAAATGTCCTCCCAAACGAAGAGAGAGAGAGAGAGAGAGAGAGAGAGAGGGGGAAAAAAGGGAAAGCAAACCCGGTAAGAGCAATGCTGCTGGAGCCAAAAGGGCGAGACGCGTTTTATGCGGGTGGCGCCCCCATCTAAGTGCGCGCCGGGAGCGCCGGGAAGGTGCAGGGCCAGAAATTTAATGAAGATTGCTGTTTGCACAGCACATCTATCGCCAACGCATCGCTCGCACACTGGGCGAATGGGAGAGAGGAGCAAGAAAAAAAATCATACCAAAAAAAAAAAAAAACATCAAGCGGCCCTTTCCCGGACGAAAGCAAAACCGAGATGGCAAAAGCAATGCTGGAGAATAAAAATAAAAAAAGGAAACAGTATGAAAAACAAATGCCCGTTTTTCCACTAAATGAGATATCTTGAGCTTCTGCTTCTGCCGCCTGGTGGAGTTTTTCTATCTCTCTCTCTCTCACTCACTCTGTTCGTCTGGTGTTAAGGTTGAAGTGACGTGTCGGTGCCGTGACCAGGATGCGAGCGTTGGTGGATTGCGCGGGAAGCAATTTTAACAGGCTCTGCCGGTGATGCCTTGAATCTGCCTGTGATGGGGTGATTAAAAGCCAAACGTAGCCAAACGGCGCCTAAATCTAAAGACCTTCTTGGGAATCATAGTGAAGAAAACTATCGCCAACCCATTGGTTACACGATTAAGTGTCAGATCACAGAACGGTTAGAAAACGTGCAACCGGGATAGCAGGCTTGCTATCGAGCAGGCTTGTAAAATGTAAATAAAAAGTGCTATCGTGTATCGGTCCTTAGCGTAGGACGGGCGAACCACCGTAAGGATGTTTTTGGGATGTAGGCAGCCGTAAATGCTGGATCTCCTGTAACGTATTTAAAGATTCAATATTGAGTCTCAGCTGTGCAAAAATGTTTCGGCAAACTGGAGCTTCCGTTTTGGAACTGGGATATGTTAAGGTAAGCTTTACGGTACTGAAAGGTTCCTAATTTCTCAACAAATTTAGAGAATGTTTTCTGGAGTTTTTTAAGAGATGAAAATTTTATGACCACAACATCCAAAATTTGATGATTTCTCCAGCCAGTTCTGCATTGCAAACTTCAAACCTGTCTATTGCATTTCATCTATTCCAATCACAAGATTAAAAATCTGACACAAGGCACAAAGATATCATTTAAGACACAGCTACAATCATTTTGATTCGAGAACTAAAGGATATTAGATGATGTTTAAAATATGGATCTAGTAAAAGGACTCCCCAATGCTAAGTTTGGAGAGTTGAAACTGTTATTACAGTGGAACTTTCAACCCTACTCTACGTAGGTTCTACAAAGGAACTTTCTTATAAATTTCGACGGAAACTAAGATAAGAATTGGAATTGGAAACATCAGTTACACCTTTGATCATACTCAAGGATTCCACGTAAAGGTTGACGCGCATTAGCCTTTCTTGGTTCCTTCTATTTCATAATGAATCTGCAACAACTCTCGGAAGATATCTCTTATAACGATGGGCCTGCCAGCATCTTATGTTATTGAGCAATTGCTGGGCTCTGAAGAATTCAGTCTCTTACTAAAACGAAATAAGCAGATGCGATTGAGCATTTGATACAAAATGCACGTCTCTTGCAAGATATTTCTGACGAAATTCTAGCCGTTCCGCAACTTGACAGCAGATTGCGGGAATTTTGTAAGGTCATCGCATCAAATTCAAGGTGTTAACCGTGCGAACCGTATCACTGCCCTCAGGCAGCTTCTTCAGCCCGACGCACCCCGCGAGCATTCCGGCATGCCTCCATTAGGCCAACACAAACGATCATACCGATGCATACCTATTAAAGCGTAATTAAGCAATTACTTGCTGCAGAGTGCATTGATGCGGCACTGACCATCGCGGCGCGTGTGCACTGGCAGCAGCTAAGCTGTGCCCGAGCCCTTTGACCTCCGCCGCGAGTTCGGTCCTCGGAAGTGTCCCCGCCAGCAATTACCAGAAATTGGAGGAATGGTGGGTGGACGGTTTTCGCGGTTTTCGCACCGCGGGCAAAACACAAAACAAGTGTTATAATTCCCTGCTGCCCTGCCCTGTTGGCGAAGTGTGTAAATAATAATAAATATTTTAAAACTGCAACTGGTCCAGCCCACCGGCCAGCGCGGCAACGCGACCCGGGCGTGCGAGGCACAGGCTGTGCGACAACTGTCGCGCCCTGATCCACGCTCTATTACGTATTGATAGGAACATGTGGATAATTATCCCTAATTAATTAAATGATTAGCTTATTATCGTCACCATGGCTTTGCAATTCGATACCGCCACCGCGTGCTCGATGGATGTTGGCGACTACTCCTCGGAGCGGATTTGACCTGACCGCGCTCGTACCGCGTGTCCGCTAACCGGAGAGGCATAAGGAGGGGGGGGGGGGGGAGGGCGGTTCCCGGGTGGCAGCTTCTTAGTAGTGTCCGATTTTCTCGCCCCAAAATTGTCAATGGAAATTAATTATCTTCCACACCGGCACCCTCCAGGTACGGCCGAAACACTTTCATTCCCGCCGGAATGCGCAGGAATGTCGAGCGAGTTTCCGCGTTTGATTTGATTTAGTATGCAGCAGCACCCGGTCCGTGCGTCATTATTTTCGATTTATGCTTGCGGAACCGCGGCGACTGCAACGGAGCAAAGGGTAACGCACGCTAATTGCTTTAGCGCTTTCGGCGTGCACACTCGAGACGGTCTTACGCGCGGCCACGATGCGGGATAGTTTAGAGGGGGGGGAGGGGGGGATGGGGGAGGGGGAGATGAGCCGTGTTGCTGTCCCTTTGGTGCACACCAGCACGCCGACCGTGCTTTGGGCGGGAAAGTGTGGCGGCCGAGAGTTTCTTCCAACGTTCGCCACACAACGCCAAAATTGTTCGTTCCCTGGTTTGCCCTTCTTCTTAAGGTCCTTGCAAATGTTTCGCGGTGCAAAAGTTTCGCCGCTACCGCAAGAAGAAGAGGCAGATAAAAACTGGACGATCGGGACACCGTTGTTGAAAGTTTAATTTCGCTTCGGTAACAAAACAAAAAAACACCTGCTCTTGTTCGCCATTTACGTTGCGTTTCGGTGTTGGTCGCCCGAGCTGCGTTCGGCTTTGTTTGCCAGAAATGAAGTTCAAAGAGGTGCGGCTAATAATTGGTTACACGGGCGTTGCATTTTTCGAACCATACGACCAAAAGATCTAAAAGACAGGGGAGGTTCGTGGTTCGAAAATGGGAAGACGGTCGTCGCGCGACAAGAAAAGCTTGCCAGAAGCTCCAATAATAACAGACCGTGGCGAGGTCCCGCATCCAGCAGGATTACCGGCAACACACACACACACACGTGCAAAACTTAACTGACAGCTACCCCGCGCGCGTTACACAGCGGTCCCTCTCTTGGGGGCTGGGCGAAAAACTTTCGTTATAATTATCCGATGCAAAACATTTTCGCGTGCACGGTTCGTGTTTCGTCTTCCACGTCTTTTTTTGTTTTGGAACCGGAATTTCGCCCGTTCGCCTTGTGAAGGCGTTTGCGCTGCAGCACTCCATTCACTCAAGGAAGGCTTGGGGATAGCGGCGTTGGAGGTTTTTTTTCTTCTTCTTTTTTTTCTCGGTTCGCACACAGTTGTTTGTTTGTTTGGCTGACATGTGATAGTTAGAAAGCTTGGCTAAGTAAGCTTGAGTTTTGTAGCTTTGCAGCGGGGCCATGGAGCAGGCAGAACTTTTTCCGTTGTGAAAACTGTCACCGCACCACCCGAACCGGCAGGAAAGTAAATAAACGCTCAGAAGTGACGATTGTTTGCGGGGTTGGGGAGGGAATGCGGAAGCGGGTGTTAGTGAGGTACAGTTACTTGGGAAGTTGTTTGGCTTTTGTTGCCGGGTTTAAATTAAAAGTTGAAACTGTCGAGTTTAAGTGTTCGATTTTCGAGCGCAGCTAGCCGGTGTGACGGTGGTAGGAATGCACGGCACGGCAGCCGTTGGTAGATTTTCTTCGGTTTGTCTCATTTCGAGCAAGTAATTAATGGACCCGATTAAAAAGGTAAGATTATAAGTTGCGTCTAAAGTGACCTGGGAACACCGAAAGAAACGTATCTACATTGGTTTAGGAACTGATCAATTTGAATTCGATAAGTTTTGGAAATGATACCGAACCTGTTCAGTTTTGGAAACGATACCGGACCGGCCTAGAAACTGATTTTGAGGCCCTTCACGATTCTAGTCAGTTTTTTGTATGAAGTTTGACAGTTGGAGGCTGAATTCATGTAAACACTCCTTACAAAACACAGATTATACAGATTATTCTAGCCTCAAAGCTAGAATTAGATTCGAGTACCTGTTCGAAAAAAGGCAACACAAGGTTGTTGTTTACATTTATCCCAAGGTGCATTAAAGAGATCTGGTGATGGAATCTAGAATCAAAGTGACGAACAAACAAAACACTTTTAAAATCTTCATTCAGAAACAGCAGCGATAAAAATCAGCCTTCTAAATTCATACACCTTGGGATAAGCCCACCTGTATATTATACCGACTTAGATAGCTGCTCGAAAACTGCTATACAATGCAAACAGCTGACAGGCTGAAATTTCAGCCTACGAACTTAATACGGAAAGGACCCCATTGATTTGATATCATCCATGGGCCGTATCTGGAAACTTTACCGATTGTGGAAATCTTACCGAACTGAAACGGATTCTGAACTCATATTATTACTAAACCCTGGAACTGATCTTTAATACATATCTTTACTGGAACCTGTAACTGATACCGAATCCACAATGGTCATACAATTTATCTTAAACTAATTCTAGGACTAATCCCGAACCATTCCATATACTGGTGCTGATACTAAACCCATACCAGTCATAGAACTGGCCTGATGGTGAGGCTATTCCAATATTGGAACTGATATGATAATATAAGCGGTCCTGGATCAAATACTACAGATAAAAAAGGAACAGATCCTGAACTCACCACTGTTCTGGAACTTATCCCGAACCCATATCAATGCTGGAACTGATTCTCGTTTCTAGAACTTTGTTCACATTAATCAATGAATTGTACCTTAACTCATGACGATTCTGCAACTGACTCCAAACTGATCCTGATCTTATTCCGGTCGTGGAAGATATCCTTTATTCATAGCGGACCCGATATTCTAACTGAACTCAGACATTGGACCAAATGCTGAACTATAGTCCGTGCTGGTGTATATGGGACTTTGAACTAATTCTGGACGCATACCGGTCTTGATAATTGCAGCCAATGCTTCTTTTTATCTGTTTCTGCCTTTTGAGTAGCATTTAGTGCAAGTAATTTCTGTTGTTACGCTTCGATTAAATCGTTCAACAGCTCTATATAGTGACACAAATGACACTTGGGTAACGTCCATCAAAAAGACAAGTCACTGCAGTCCCGATTCCCGTCTAAATCATTCCGCAAAACATGCGGGAAAAAGTTGTTTACGTCTAGTGCTGCAGCTGCAGATAATTCAAGTAAAATCGCACCAGCAGCAATTAGTGCACCCGAAGAGTCGTCGAAGTTCGGGCGTGCAGGTAGCGATGATAACACCGGCCGACCCGCGGGAGCCTTGATGCTTCCTGTTCTGCAAGGTGAGGCTCTAGCCATGCAGCAAGCGAGTCGTACCTTTTTGTAAGAAGTTCAAAGGTTACCGGGAAAGCGCCCGGCAGGGCAAGCATGATCCTGGGTTCGGTTGATAAGACACTCTTCCGCTTCTGGAAAAAGACGCTTTCAACAATATTATCGTAATCCGATGGTTTCCCCCTTGCCACCCGGGCACTTCTCCTTGCTGTGTATATGGAAATGAGCCGGGAAAGGCTGTCATCACCTCGGACATGCCACAGTCCGACATCCGACACTGGACACTCGCCAGGTCCTGTCCGGGGCCGAGCGTGTTGCCCTTTACCGTCCTTTGAAAAGAGCGGATCGTGCGCCCCCTGCCGTGCGGAAGCGAAAAGCGGGTGACATCTTCTTCGATTGCAGTGCGACCGTCTTCAATCCTTTTGCGTACCTGGTGTTCCTGTACGTCTTTGCCGAGTAGTGTGCGACCTATCTCTACTGCCAGCCGAGCAGTTTCTGTTGAAGCAACACGAGCCAAAATCAATACACGACGCTGCAAGCCTTCCGCAAGGCAAGTTGAAGTTGTCCAAGGTTTTGGGAAACAGTTCCTGGGAAAAGTTGTGCATGGAGGGGTGGAGGGGGGTGGTGGTAGGGTGAGAGGCAAGGAGCTACTAATCCTGCATCGGGGAAGACTGCTGGGAAATGAAATATCCCACCGAGCATTGTAGCTTTACGATGAATAAAATTATGAATTTAGCCCAAACTAAACACACTACCCCCGCGGCGGGAGCTTCTTCGCCTTCCGCTCTGCTGCTGCGAACCAGTCTTGTACCACAGGAGCTCCCTTTGCGCAATGTCTATCGTCCAGTAAGAGCCAAAGACAGAGCGCAAGCGAGACGGAGAGAAAAGCGAGACACGACCGAGAGTAGATCAAAGAAACATGCGTTTGTGTCCTTTTTGTGTGGCGCAAAAGCCAAAGGGATTTCGGTGCCCCTGGAAATGCTGATTATTCTACACTGCATTTTATCATCCGTGTACACTGGCTTACGTGCTACAGGCCGGTGGTTGCCCTTCCTTGCCCCCACCCCGCACCGCCCAGCTGGAATGTTTTGTAGCAAAAGTTTATCATTTCGAGTGCCGAACTGGCCCCGGGGATGAAATAATAAAGCGTCCGGGGCTTAGTGCGAGCGAAGCACAGGAAGCGAGCACGTCGACGACACCGCCGCCGCCGCCGTCGTCATCGCCGTCGTCTTCGGGTTTTAGTGCCGGGAAATCCTAGATTTAAGAGAGGTCCCGGCCCGGACAGTTGTGCTTTGTGTTCGGGCACTCGTCCCTCTTGCTCGAGTGCTGTAAAGCGTTCCGAATACCTGAATTTAGGCCAGCTCAGGGCTGCTCCTTCCCGCTCTTCTCCCCCCCCCCCAACCCCTGATAATGGTATGCTAAATAAGCAAGAATTTATTTGCGTTTTGCGAACGCAAAAAGCGAACGTCCGTTTGAGTTGCGGCAGAGGTGGGGAGGTTAGGATGGCATTGGAAGGGCAGTGTTTTTGGAACCAAACGTCGTCAACCGGCGTTGCGAGAAGGTTAAACTGCCGGGCCTAATGTGCTTCAGGTTCGGTGAAGCTAGGAAATAGATCTTTTCAATTAGAGCGATACTTACTTTTCATAAATTGTTGAAAGCATCGGCAGGAAACGTTCGCCGTTGCGGACTTCAAAGGTGGAAAAAAACAGTGCGATTATGGGGGGTTCTTGTTTAACGGTATAGCCGTAACAGTGAGTGAATTATGGTTGATGCCAAATGCCAGCCCGCTAGCGCTTTGGATCTGTTGCACGCTGACGCTAATCGCTCGATTAAGTGTTGCAGCCAACGTTCGCTCAAGGAAAAGTCCTGAAGGTGTCAGGAACCTTCAAAAGCTGAAGTTTTATTACACCTGAACGACCAGTGAGCATCTCCAGAAACTCGTTTCCATATGATCTGCCATAACACAACACTGCCTGATTGCCTGTTGACAATTTCTTGTTGAAGAATTTACTTGAATTTCTTGTGCCACAGCATGGAACTAAAAATAGTGCACGAATCAGGCGGAAAATGATCTCGTTTTGACCTTATCAAAGACTGGAGGATCTCTTGCATACCGGTCCCTTGAGTGCGTCCCAGGCAACTCGCTAAAACTCTTCGCAAGATCCCGCAGATACGGCGTCAAGTGCGGTAAAAGAGGTAATTTAAAACATGATAGCATAACACAGTATCGGTGCACGGTGAAGTGACGAAGAAAGGCTTCGCCTTAACCGATCCGAAACCCTTTCAGTGTAGTAGCTGCACGCATTTCCACGTAATTCTTGGTTGATTTTTGCTTCCCCGCATGCTTCTCGAAGGGGATGTTTCTGTACGTTGGTTTGAAAAACAGAAAAAAAAAATCGAAACAAATCCACCGGGGAAATCGATTCGCGCTCTTGCCCAGGCCAGTTAAAGGTAGCAAACCGCCCGTTGCCCATGTGTTCCCTTTTCGCTGCCCATCGATTGTGTTTTAATTCAATCTGATCGGTTTGCTTTTTTGCCCCCCCCCTCCCCCTCTTCTTCTGTCTACTTTTTCCCTCTCAGTACATCTCCAAACGAGTCTTGCTCCTTCTGCTCCGTCTGCTGATTTCATCAGGTTCGCGTGGCGAAACCGGCTCCCTGGCCCACTCGGCATCCCCTCTGCAGCGGTGCACAACACGCACAGGGGCAAGGGCCACCGCCACGTCTGGCTGCCGCTGCCTACCGGGCCCCTCCAACCCACCTGCAAGCCCACCGATGCTGATGATCCTTGATTTGGGACGTGAGCGAGCGTGCGCGCGCGCGCGCGCCACCGATCTCGCTCCCGGAGCCGGAATGGGAGTTTCGTAACGTAATGCACGTTCGAATAAATTAAAGGTAAACATTAACCCAACGGAACGGACGCTGTACAACAATGGCGTGCGGGAGGGAAGCTGGACGATTTGCTGGGTTTGGAAGGGGAGAGGACGCTCAGGGACAACGCGTGGAAAGGATAATGGGAAAAGATCCGCGCGGAGGTTTCGGTATGTGCTCAACGGTTTGTGGTGCAAAAAAAAAAAAAAGGAGCAACAGCCCTTCAGGTGTTCGAATGCTGATGAACACACACACACACACGCACACGGTTGCGTCGAGCAGTGTGTCGGTATGTTTGGAGTTCGAGGGCCCTTTACGTGATGCAGCGCGCGCGCACTCTCGAATGGTGCTCCGGAGCGTGTACTTTTGCTACTTCGCAGTTAACAAGAGCCACGCGAAATCGCACTCCCTTCACTGGCGTGCGCCCACCACCACCACCACCACAACGGATAGGAGGGATGTGATGCAAAAGCTGCACATCTCGCTGCACGTCATAATGCCGGTGCCGGTGGAAGTGGCGGCAGCAAAAAAGAAGGATTTCTGCGTGACTGCAGTGAACGGGTCGAAGGAACTGTGAGAATTAGTGGCAGGTGGTTCGGTTTCTGTGTGACGGGTATGTACCCTTTTTCGCCCCTCTCTCGCCCTCTGCTCCCGCCACGCACGAGTGGTATTGAACCAGTTATTTTGTTTCGCTTTTCTTCTCCTTCTCGGCAGGCGAGTTGCAGCAAACCTGTTCGAACTGATTCCAACGCGCGAGGAATGCGCTGCTTTTTTTGTTGCTCGCTCCTTTCCAGCGCTCTGATATTTTGACTGATCGGACTGAACCGTTCCCGCGAGGAGAAGCGGACGAGGACGAAATGGTCGACATGATTGTAAATCGAGTGGAAGTACAAAGAGAGGGCTGCAGAATAAAAAAAAAAAAGCACATATCGCTACAAAAAGCTCACTGCATACTTCGGGCATGACAGTGACATTTCAAAACCGTCGCGATGCCAATTGTTTATCGCGACAAAGTTAAACAATATTCGCTGTGTGTGTGTGTGTGTGTGTGCATTTGTTTGCGTTTTATAGCGCAGTTTTCTGTTGTCTTGTTTCATTTTTCCGTTCCGTTCCGTTAGTGTCTTTTTTTTATTACGAATGCTTGAGTGCATATGGTTTTATTATTGCGATGAGATTGCGTTGTGCAATGCCGTTGCGTACTGCACTTTCCCTTTTTTGGGGGCATTTTAGTTTTTTTTTTTTGTGCTTCGTATTTATTGATGCAGTGTGCGCGTTTTTATACAATAACCCGAAGGATCAGCAATCAGCCCGACAGTTTGAGTTTACACGGGCAAACACAATGTCCTGTCAGCGATGCGTTACGTTACGATTTGAAGGTACCCCGTGCAGCTTTACCGGGGGGTTTTTGTTGATTGCTAAAAGGATAAAATAATTAAATAAACTGCAAATTGAGCACTCGATAAAAGCCGCTAGTTTCAAATAGTAAACGAAATAGGATCGAACAAGACCAGCAAGGAGCAGCAAAATTTGTATATGATATCCAGAATTAAGGCATTTTGTTGGAGCACAGTTTTATGAATTGAGTACTTGAGGCATGTTTGGCATATGATATTTTCTTAATAATCTACATTTAATTGGTCATACCTCTGGATAATCCACTTTACTTCTTTTGAAGTCCGGCGGTTGATATATTCTTAGATACATTGGACCGAAATTCCGAAGCGCAAATACGCCAACTGCCCCGAACAGTCATTAAAGCCTTCATCGCTTCGAATCCGGACACAATTTTTATTTAAGTGTTTTTGTTCAAATCTGAGCATAATACGAGCAAACGCTGTTATTTTTACGATGAAAACAACCAGTACAATTGGTTCTGATGTGTTTCAATGCATCTGGATCAGATAAATAGGAATTGACGAAGAAATTACACCACAAAAAATTTGAAGCAAATCTAAGCTATGAATGCCTCCGGAGATAAACTGACAAACTAAAAAATAAATATAATTCGTGGGGCTATCATGGTCTACCAGAGGTCAGTCATATTTTAAATTGATTTTGTTACATTTAAATAAAAAAAAAGACTGACATGGGCAGTAGCTACTAGCAAATCAATGAAACATGATGAATGTCAATCATAGCTCACGACATCGTAGTTATTTTTCATCTATTGAAAGAATTATAATTCGTAATAATAATAACGGGTTTTACAGGGTTTCTCATAGTTGTGGGACACTTCCTTGACTCTTTCTTATGGGAAGTGAACTTCATATGATGGAAATTGAATTCTATGGCACTTAATTTGGACATACTCTTTGCAAATTCCTATTGGATTTGTCCAACAAATCCCTAGAGTCCAATTTCCCATTACATCAAGTTCATTTCACGTAAGAAAGAGTCAATAAAGTGTCCCACAGCTATCAGAACTCCTAGAAAATCCTGTATTTAGTCTTGCCAGGCCTAAAAATCATCACAAAAAGCTTCCATGCTTGTCTATAAAAAGCAGCTTATTAAGCTGCTAAAAATATTTTTTTTTTTTTACAGAGAATCCATATAAGCAGTCATGTATGGCAATGATATTCTTTTGAATTACTTCCACAGTAAAACAAACCTACATATTTTACCTTTTAAAGAGCTTCACATATTTTCCGGTGAGTCACAGCACGTTACAATGGTGTTAACGGTTTTATTGGTAGTGATAATTCACAGAAAAGGGCAGATTAATAGTTCAATCGAATTTGTACTCATCGTGTAAGCTGCTTTCACCCAGCATTTTCCCGAAAAGAAGCTTTACAACAGACGTTAGTAGCATAATCAAGCGAAATAAACGTTTAAAACCAGCTATTTATAACAATTTATTATACGACAAACAGCTTTTTTTCTTTCCTTCTACTAAGGAGTCATCCAGCCTTACACCTTGCACCGAAAAATGGTAATACATAGTTGCATGGAACTGATGTTTCAGGCCCCAAGTGCAAGTTATTTTTACACTTCATTTAACAATGCGTGCCGCACAACTGTGCCGTTTGCGTAACGCTGCGCTTTAATTATGTTTAAAATACAACAAATCAGCTCACAAAACAGCATTCTAGCTTTGCATCACCGATGTTGCCCCGCAAAGTATGCACTCGGCATTGCAAAACAGGCACCACCTCGCTCCTAACACCATGCAGCGGGCGCAACAAAATCATCACCACGCTGCGTTTTCGCTAGAAACCCACAATTACAGTCCACTCTCACCTTATTGAGGTTGCAAAAGTCAGTCCCTGTCAGCAGGGACCCGTACGGTATCGCATTGCCTGTCGCAGTGGTGGTTACATTTCCCAGCAGGATGGCGCTGATTGGTGTGTTTGCCTTGCGACAGTTGCGATGAAACAAATTAAACGGCCACGGCCGAGCGGTGATCGATTCGGCGGCACGGGCCAAACTCTTGCAGCATCACACGTCCGCACACACACACACACACAAACACACGATTGATTAAACGCCTCCTAACGGTTCGACTGTGTGTGTGTGTGTGTGTGTGTGTGTGTGTGTGTGTGTGTGTGTGTGTGTGTGTGTGTGTGTGTGTGTGTGTGTGTGTGTGTGTGTGTGTGTGTGTGTGTGTGTGTGTGTGTGTGTGTGTGTGTGTGTGTGTGTGTGTGTGTGTGTGTGTGTGTGTGTGTGTGTGTGTGTGTGTGTGTGTGTGTGTGTGTGTGTGTGTGTGTGTGTGTGTGTGTGTGTGTGTGTGTGTGTGTGTGTGTGTGTGTGTGTGTGTGTGTGTGTGTGTGTGTGTGTGCAAGCGCGCGCGTGTGTGTGCTAATTTGCGACCCTGCTGACATATGGCCGGAGCCAAAGTTTTTCGAACTCAATTAAGCGCTGGACCGGCGGCGGCGGGTAGCGATGCCGGCTGGGCCGCGAGGTGCGAAAAAGTATTTCACCCCGGCGCGGCGTGCGAGAAGATGAGTGAGAATGTGCGTTTGGAGGGGTGGGTGGGTTGTGAAGGGTGTGCGGAGTCGGTCAACTCGCTGGAGTAAGACATTACGGACGCTGGACGGCACATTCCGGCTCCATCCAGGGCTCTCCGTGCAACTCTCCAGATGAACCTTCCAACGCTCCTTCCCACCCACTTTTCCACACATCGGTTCTCGGCATGTGGACAAGATGAACGTTAAAATTAACCACTGTTTTCATCGAACGCGTTCGGCTGTGTGCGCTCGCTAAAACAAATAAATCAACGTAACTTAATCCAGTTTTACGGAAATTAATGGGCTTCCCCTTGTGCTGCTACCCTGCCCAAAATCGGAAAAAGGGTAGCCGTTTGGGGTGGGCTGGGAGGGGGGGGAGGAGGAGGTACAGCGTTACGCCGTTGCGTTACGTTGGCGGATGCGTTGCAATCTTTTGGCTGGCGGTTTGCTTCTTCGAGCGCTCGAAACGTGCGTTCGTCGCGACACACAACCGGAAGAGGGTGGGGGTGGGGGGGGGAATGCTGAACCGATAGATAATGTGTAAACGCAGGAAGGTGATGATGTGCGTGAACGGGAGCGATGGCAATCAAACGGAAAGGGGAAGAGGTTGCGCGAGACAGAAAGAAAGCAAATGAGATGAGAAGTGAGATCGGGGCGAATGGGTAACGAGAGTGTTTGTTGCTGTACTGGCTGTTTTGTTTTGTGTGTGTGTGTGTGTGTGTGTGTGTGTGTGTGTGTGTGTGTGTGTGTGTGTGCTTTTTTTGACCCATACATGTGTGTTGGGCACACGCACGCGCGCGTGCACACACACACACACACACACACACACACACACACACACACACACACACACACAGACACATACATATACAGAGACATGTGTATCCGCTTTTAAATAGAGTGTGGAGCTGGCAGTGCGAAGCATGATGTACAGAAGACAACAAAGCAACAGCAACAACACCACCCCTACAGACACAACCAGTGAAAGAGTGGGGGCAGGAGGGGGGCGAGCGCGAGCGCGAGTGATCAGCGTGCGAGGAAATGAGCAATGACCGGACAGATAATTCATCAAGATTTATGGCGCGGCCCGAGGTCCGAAATCCGGAGCGCATTCGCCGTGGAGTGAGCCCGTGGGGGATTAGCCCGGCATCCGCCGGGTCGCCATCGTGCGTGCGTGCGTGTGTGTGTGTGTGTGTGTGATGGCCAATTCCGATCCGACACGCGGGGGGACACGCGTGATCCGTGATTGGCCGCAGACGAGAGTTTGATTTAACCTCACCGAGGCTTGGCGTGGCGGCGCACGTGAGGCTGTAATTATTAATGTTCGATGCTGTTGTGATGTTTATCACGATTCGCCGGGCCCGACGTGAATGCAACAGCGGTGCAGCTCTATCAGCAATAAATATAAAAGTTTCGTAAAAACAGAAATATCATCATTTCGCTTCTTTTCGCACAACACAGCACACAAGGAGGAGTTGGAGGTTGTCCGGTGTCATTCGCAAGCTGTTACTAAGTTCCTGCGTGTTCCTAGTGAAACTGTTGAGTTGTCTGTTTTACTTACAGTAGATTGAAAAATCCGGTCTCGTAGTACAGTCGTCAACTCGTACGACTTAACAACATGCCCGTCATGGGTTCAATCCCCAAATAGACCGCGCCGCCATACGTAGGACTGACTATCCTGCTATGGGGGGGAACCAATTAGTCACTGAAAGCCTAAGCCCACAAGTGGGTACAGGCAGGCCTTGACCGACATCGGTTGTTGAGCCAAAGAAGAAGAAGAAGAAGATTGAAAAATATTTGAAAAATAAAACATTGTCACAACATACCGTCCTTTGTAACAGTCTGCAAGTCGTGAAGGGAGAGGCTTGATAGGTGATATTCTTATGACCTGACTGGAAAGGCCTCACAATACAGTCATTGTCCCAACATTTTGGGCTGTAAGGCACCCAACGGATCTATTTTTCTCTGTAAGTCAGCAAAGTGCGACTATTATAGAAATCACGATAATTGTAGGCAAGATATTTACTTTATTTTATTTCATTTTATTAGTTATATATTTATATAATTCTTGTCCGCCAATGATGGCCCCACAAGATATCGTAAATTCTTATCTATTAATATAGCGCAGACCTTCGCTAATAGTAGAAATGGATGTGTTGAATTCAACTCCTGCATAGCATAGATTATAACTGGGTGCCATTGCTGATATCGTTTCATTTGCCGCATTATGCCTATCTGCATACATAAGGGACGATGAACGAAGACTAGAGCGAGGAACGTGTATGTATGGACTTAATAGGCGACTTAACATGTATGGACTTAATATGCGTCAATTTCTCCTTTTGGTGCGCAGTTTGGTCATAAAGATTGTTTTACCCTTTGCACGGCGCTTCTCTAACGTTTCTTCACCTAACAATAAGCATCTTGTTCTATGGTGGACGAAGACATGCATGCTTTTAGTTCTACCTTCGATTTTCATCAATTCATGCTCAAGTTTTCGCTACAAAGTTGTTAGAGTAGATTTTTTGCATCACGTTAGTGCAGAAAAAACTCGATGGGGAAAAATCGTCACCCGTGTGCCGGATGTTGGGCCAGTTTGCGGACTAGGGTGTCATATCGAAATTCCGTCGAAATTCACCTGCATTGCCTAATAGTGCCAAGATGTAGGCGACCAAAATACCAAAATACCACACTTATCTATACAAAGGACAAGAACATTACGATTGCCTCAGTCGGAAAGCATTTTAATCACGCACTGCCGTTCGTTATGGTCGGAAGGTGTGTTAATTGGGCGAAATATGTTTACGTCATCTGCATACATTAAGTAACTGCCGACAGGTAAAACAAAAGAGACATCATTTACATATATAGAAAGCAATAAAGGGCCAAGGATGCTACCCTGAGGAACCCAAGATGTGCTTTGTAAAGATATCTGAACTACCTTTCCAAAACTTTACGTAGTACGTCCTATTCATCAGAAATGATCGAAGCCATGCCAATAAGTGTGCTTGAAAGCCTAGCCAGTCGAGTTTTGCTATAAGTATATCAATCAGTCTATTTGGATGCCTTTGCTACTATTAGGGGAAAGCGGGGCAAAATGGGCATGTTAAGCAGTTTACTGAATATTCCTTTGAATATGCCACAAAACACAACTTTTCTTTCATTATTGTATGCCTCCACCATTTATCTATGGATTAAAATTGCCACATAGAATGAAAACAACTTAAAAACATGAAAATAATGTAAAATAAAAGTTAATGTTTTACGAGAAGCTATTTTGACACGCGGGGTAAAATGGGCATAGCCCTGGGGCAAAATGGGCATATGTAAACAAACTGTGAAACGTCAAAACACTGGGGCAATATGGGCCACAACAACTGCGCTTAGGTAATGGTCTATGCTTTTGCGCACGTTTCGTGAAATGTATTTTTCGTTCTATCTTTTGATTTGCTGGTCAGAAAAGCCCTTAAAATTCTTCCAAAAATATGTTATCAAAATTATAACAGTTTTTACACGTTTAAATCTACAAAATCGAATGTTTTGAAGCTGTGCCTGTTATCATTATTGAGGCGACAAATACAACACCATAGCCTCACCAAGCGCCGTATGTCAAAAGCATCTGCCCATTTTGCCCCAAGAGTAACTGCCCATTTAGCCCCACGTGTAGCATTTTTGTATTTTTTGTTATATTAGTAAAAATACGAATTCAATCGCCTTGATTGCTTCAGACAAATTGTAAAGAAATATCATATCTTTAAAAATATATCATTAAAAACTTCAACGCATCCCTGTGGCACACGTTTAAGCTTATTTTCGAAGTGGCAAAAATTACATCAATATGCTGCTAAACCTTATTTTGCATTTTTCTTAGTTATTTGTTATGTAAGGGTTATGAAACTTACATGGTGTTCATAGAACACTCTAATGAATACATTTTGAGCATTGGAAAGTATCTTTGTAGTCAAATAATGCTTAAATAGAGGGTGCCCATTTTGCCCCACATGCCCATTTTGCCCCGCTTTCCCCTACTTGTACTTCCCGGGACAGATTCAATTAGATTTGTGGATGTCGAGAGATTTGGCATAAAGCCATGCTGTGTCATTTGAGCTTATTGATGACAACTGTAGCGTTACATTGCATAAACACTCCAAAAACCGAGGAATTTGATTGTTTTAGACATTGTTCTTGAGAGCAATGTACATGGAAAAAAGTTGAACAAGTGACATTAAAAACGAATTGATTAACAATTGTTTGCATGCTTAACCAAAAGAGAACAGTAACAGATTCTTCATCCATTGAGATTTCCAATAAAAATGCTTGCAAAATCGTTTCCTTAATTTCCCAAGATGCTTTGCTCCATCGGTTGGTTGTCTGGTGCCAATCGAATGACATGCCCAGCCCATGTCAACGCTCAATTTATAGCTCAATTTAGCTAAGATCTTACCTAATTTCGCTCAATCAGATACAATCGTGGCTTAATCTGGTAATTTGGTGTAAAATACAAACTTGCAGCATTCAAGACTGCCAGCACAGGATGCAACAATGATGTAATGATGTACAGCAAACGAGCAAAGAATTCACACCAATCCGTTCCGATCCGATGGGAAAGAATTTGCAAACCTGAAGTCTGCAGGATTGAAACCTAATTAGAGCCACATTTAAAGATGCCAACGCCAGCGTAATTATGCTGATTTTTTTTTTTGTTCGTTTCTTTTGGTGGGAAAACAACGAACACACGCAAGCGGGGATCAATCGATCGGCAATAAATTGTAGCGCAGTACGACCACTGAGACTTCCTCATCTCGCGGTGTTAACGTTTTGTTTTGCTTTTTGTTGATGTTCAATTGAAGTGCAGTCTCCTCCTGCCGAGCTCCTTCTACCGAGCAGCCGTGGACGGTTTGGTTTGAAAATGGCTTTTAACTTAATTAAACACCTCCCGAGATCGGACGGGGCTTCTCCTTTTTTCAGGCAGGACGGCGGAACACACACCCATCAAAGGTTCATCAGCTCAGCACACGCACGCGACCGGTGGCACCGGAACGCAGTCGCCAGCGGTCGTGGTGACACATACCGCGCATGCTGATGTTGCTGGAAGAGATGCTGCAAAATGCAAATCTTTGTACACAAACAGCCACCCCCACCCCCCCCCCCCCCCCCCCCAAACATCCAAGAGCAACCTGCACCCGGGATGGAGCAAGGGGACAGGAAGGGTGCAGATGACAACTTTAATTCGTATGTTTCCAAACAGCTCGGAGTTCGAGGCAGAGTCGGCCGGTAAACAAATCGACAAATGGTTGCCGCTCGTTATCGCTCCTGGGTTGGAGGCTCGTTCCAGCGTGCGAAGCATTATTATCCACACTCGCAACAACAAAGTTAGAGGTGCCCACGCGCGTGTGTGTGTGTGTGTGTGTGCCGGGAGGGAGAAATTGGAAATTTTGAACGGCGGCTGGAGGGAAAAGCAGTTCGTTAAGCAGGAAACGATATTTCGGATCGAATTGGGTTGCAAACATTGGAGCAAAAACACATATTCACACACACAAACACACACACTCACACACACGGTCGGTCCTGCAGGCATGCGACGGAAATGATAGGATAGTAGGGGGGGCTGGGTGGGCTGGGCTGGAAATCCGGTTCAGGGACATGTGTAGAAACATGAAGTTTGTGCTTTAGTTTATATTTTCGTACGCATACAGATAGAGCAAGGCAGACACACACACACACCGTACCGGAGCAAAAACGGGACCGGGATAATTTTTACGCTACACTATCCTGTACCTTTTCCCCCCGCACAAACCCCCTTACTCGGTAGGGAAAGCGACCGGGGAGGGATCCTAAAATTTTTGCAAAACCTGAATGTTTTATCATTCCGCGAGCCATTTTCCGAGCCACACACAAAAACCGGGACGTGTTAAGCAGACTATTGATTTTCTGCCCCTTCTGCCGCTTCGTCGGGTGGTGGTGGGGGCGGTTGTCACCACCATTAGCCGTTCCCGGCCAACACGTTGCTGCTGCAGTCGACAGGTTGCTAGGTTCGGGCAGGCGGTAGGTGTTTTGTGCAAATTTTGTGCTGATAACAAATCGATTGAAATGGATAGTGATCGGCTTTGCGCCTTTCCACCACTGCTTCCAATCCATGCCTTCCCCATCCACCAACGATGTCGTTTGCATTTGATGCATCTGCCTATTGCTCTTTCTCTCTCTCTCTCTCTCTTTCATTGCGCGATGTTCCGGATAGTGCCGAGAGTCCTAGTTTTTGAGCTTTTAAACAAATATGTTTGTCGAAAAGGCGGAAGCACCGAAACGAACGATCCAGAATGGTGGTGGTGGCGCTAGGGAAACGTTCACCACTACCTTCACTTCTTCTAGCAGGATTTGTTTGGGCGGAACGGAGGTCTTGCTGACTTTTGCCGAAGCGATAATTTATGGACTTTTTGTTCAGGTCTCGGTTTCGGTTGTTGCGCTGGACTGGTTGGCCCTGGCACACAGGGCCTAGCCAGCGCTACTGCCCGGGTTCGCTATGCTGTGCTGTGTTGTTTGTGTGCATCCTGTGCACTGTGTGCACATTGAAGTCGGCGGTTGCGGGAGGCCATCGAGGCTAAGAAACGCCGCACCAGACACAAACCCACACACGCCTTGCTCGTGTGCAAGCGAAACTGCGGCGCACAAAAATCAATACCTATATCCGGGAATAGGACTCTCCCGGTTATTGGTTCTTGATTTATTTCCTCCACCTCCACTGTTGTTAGTTGTTGGTGTCTTTTTTTTTGTTTTTGTTTGTTTCTTGTTCAGTTCTTCAGTGTTTGTGGAGACCCGGGGGGGGGGGGGTTAAGAACTCCATGGACGCAGCACACAGCAAGCGGAGCGGATAAACTAACAATATTTCAGAAGCCGTTGTGCATCGGTTTCTGTAATTGTTTCGGCCCTCAGCTGGCACTTGGCGTGCTGCCTGCTAGCCAGATGGTGACCGTCCGACGTTATTCTTGTCCGAAGCGACCCGCGTACAAGCATCGGGAGCATTTGGTCAAAGATGTTGATCCTGTATTTCATGATAAAAGTTTGTTTGTTTGATGCTCGCTTAAATTTACTGGAATATTCTCCAAACTCCCACTAGAGCCTAAGAACTTTGAATCTAACACAGTTGATTTTTTTGTGAGTTTATTGGAAAGTGAGCAGATATTGTGAACTGCTCCGAATTCTAGGTCGTTGAAGTAAGGATGTCTTATCCACTACTCTATTCTACATCTCAACATGATCGACATGTTCTGTAGAAACTCAAGATGTGTGTTATCAGATTATCAAAATTCTAGCTACTCAGAAGATCGGTACATTACTATGTGGGGAAACTTGAGATGCTTCGGAATGTCCTATTAGCTACCCCAGCACAAACATCTGCAGCATCTTCAATTAACATTCTTCCCCAATGTCTCACCAACCCTGCTTAATATCTCGTCAAGATCATCATACCGGCATAAAAATCACATTAAAAACCAGACCCAAGCCCCAAAACCCTGACCCAGCTGTGCTGTGCTGATGTCTCGAACGTGTGTCCATCACTGCGTCCAGTGCTCCCGCGGATGATTGTCCCGATAGCAGCAAGAAATCACAGTTTAGCTAATTAATACTTCAATCTTCGCGCAAGGGTAGAGCATGTAGTGCTGGAACTGGACGCTGCCGAACTGTACCGGGGCTCCCCCAGTGCCACCGCTGGTGGTAACCGGGTTCTGGGCAGATACGATCGCCGCACCGGGTGCCCTCGGTAGAGCGGACGAAAACGGAAACCCACCGCGCGCACGCACCTGGTACACGCGGGGAATGGAGAACTTAATTTTTCGGCAGGATTCCGCTCCGTCATCAATTATAAGTAGAAGAGTGAAGTTCCCTGTGCGGGCTGTGCGTTGTGGTCTGGTTTTTTTTTTCTCTGTTTTCTTCTCCCGGCATGTTATCTCCGCTGTCTGTTGTTTGTTTCTTCCCAATCGCAGACGAACCCGTTTCTGAAATGCGTACCTTTTTCGATGGGCAGGTAGCGCTAACACGGGGCTAGCAGACACTCTGATCTCCGATCGAAACAACGAGAGTGGACAAGAACACAAGAGAACAGGCACAAGAACGAGATCGAGATGCGTGTGGTACACCGAGGCACCACTCACTCAACTGTATAGAATTTAAGATTTTCGGTTTGTTGGCCCGCCTTGGCGTTTGCGGCAGCAATGCGGAGGCTTAGCGAAGGTGCGATCATCGGCTAGACAGAAGAAGGCAGCATGACAATCGTCGAAATCCGATCAGTTACAGTTTGCGGGCCCGAGCGATGAGCAAGACGATCTACAAGCGTTTGCGTTTTGCATGACAAAGTTTGCCGAGTCAGTGCCGACACACCAACTGACACAAAACACAATCACACACACACACACACACACACACACACACACACACACACACACACACACACACACACACACACACACACACACACACACACACACACACACACACACACACACACACACACACACACACACACAGACAAACCGGCAGTGGAACCTGGAAATTAGTGGCATTGGAATATAATCAATTAGAATGATTTACAGTACGAGATCAATGTAAATAATTGATGGAAATCACTGGCCCTTGAAGTTCGGATAGAGGAAGACAAGTCCCGAAGACCTCCAGCTGACCGACGCGCGCGCCACCGGCAAGGGATGCAGTGGATTAATGGGGAAAAGGAAATGATTTATTTATGGCCGCACGGCTTTTCTACTGCCATCGTCTCGGAGCTTCCGACGACCTTTTTCGGATACATTATTCAACCAAAGTCATTCGCGGCGGGAGCGGAATGCCGGCGCGGGAAGATGCAATCGAGATGCTTTGTTTTGGTTTTTCGCTTATTTATCTTGGCCTGATAGGTTCGACTGGTCTGAGAGAAGGAGAACGCGAGACAGCGTACGCAAATGCTGTGGGTAAGCGATGAGGGCAGGATGAGTGGGTTTTATCACATGCGGATGAAGGTTGTTTTTGTTTTTGCTGGTTGGTAATATTTACGCTTGTTTGCAGAGCTTAATTTGCAACCGGATGAACCAGAATATCTGTTTTGTTTCTTCATATTTGGTGCCATAGCTGTCATAGATGTTTTTGTTTTGCTTCTTCTGGCAGTAATGGATGTGTTGTATCACTCAGACAAACCTTCATACAAAGTTACAGGTATCATAATATTGGATTAACTTTAGATTTTGAGATCTTGCTAGCGACCTCTATCCCATAACGACAAACATTGAGGACTTTAATCTATAAAACTACAAAATTCTCCAGATGTGGATTTCGATTACTTGTGCTCAAATAATCTTGTAAAAATCTGAGGATATGATGCTCAATCGAATTATACGTCGTACCGTTGCTCATAAACGAAGATGAGAGTAAAATTGAGTGCGCTAGAATACGGTTGATTGTACAAGATAATGCAGGCAGAGACAACAGTCTTGCTGAGGTATAGTCCCTTGCCTCAGGAATAGTAAGGTTAGAAACTTAGCAAGAGTATCATTTCTTGTTTGCAGTGGCTATTAAATCCTTTCAAGTTGGCTAGTACATCACATTTTGTCTGGGATTTATGTTTTTTTACCAACAGAGTTCTTATTTCAACTTCCGTGAGGTGCTAGAAAGTATATCTGGAATGTATTTCACCCATTGATGGTTTCAACTTGAGAAGTCCTTGATAGTCGGTAAGTTTAGCTCCTACAGATTTATTACAAATTGTTACACTTACAATTTTGATTCCGAAAGTGCATCCTTACCTCAATATTGAGACATAAATCGGGAAAGTATGAGGGATAGGAATGATTTGCGCATCCCCTTGTCATTGCCATATGCAAACGCTCGTCCCTCGGCATGTGGAAGCTGTCAAAAGTGAACTAAAATCGGGACGTGACTCGGTTACCATCCTGCTACCTTGCAGGAGGAGTCACCTCTAGCGAAACAATTCAATTTTGTGGTAAAATAGCATTGGCTTGGGTGTTCTAGCCCAAAACCAAACAACGCACAAAAACAAAACCCCCGCCTGTGAGAAAGTGAGCGAGTGGAGTGGAACAGTAAATTTCAATCAACCTTACCCCGGCGGGACGCCCGGACGTTGCGCTTGCGAATCGCTCAATTTAACGCCCCAAAACCGTAACGATTTGATTCCGACCTAGCCGACGCACTTGAAATTCCGCTCGTCCCAAATATTCCGCTCCCGCAAAGAGAAACCAAGCACAAAAAGTTTAGGGGAAGTTGGGCTGGATCATAAAACATAAAAGTCGTCGATTGTTGTCAAAGTCGGCAGGACCGACGCCTGCTTGGAGATGGAGTGGCGGGGGGGGGGACTCGCCTCGTAATCGGACGCTCGTAATCGTAAGAAGTCAAATGGATTGGGTAAACGGGACGGAGGGCGGGCGAAAATGGGAGAGGGGTTGCCAAGGGCCGGGATAAGAGCTAAAGTAGATAAACGCTGCCAATCCCACGGAGAAACGCAAAGGAATGGGGAGCCTTCGGGCTGCTAAGACGCGCGCGTTGCCCGAAATGAATGATGCTGGGCGGACGCGAAAAGGACGCTGCAAAGGGTGAGGGAATGATTTCATGGTGCATGCCAAAAAAAAAAACTCCCATAAAGCTGGCCCAGATGTCCAGATGTGTGTGCGTGTGTATGTGTGGCTGTCCTGGACCTGGACATCCTGTGAGAATGGGCAAGTGAGGAACCCGCTACGCAAACGTGGCGTAACATCGGTACAAAAAAGGGGGGGAGTAGGGGGGAAGGGGGGGATACTCTGCAACGACAGAGAGTTGTGAGTAATTTATTCGTCCCTTCGAGTGCTTCGCCGTGCTCGTAAAATCGGGATGCCTCCGGATCAAAAGAGCACGAAGCAAAAGGCGCACGTCCACCGAGGAAAAGCACCGAGACTGCGTAGGGAAAGAAAAACACAAAAAAAAGGTAAAGTTTAAAAAGAAAGCGAGCGAGCGAGCGAGCGAAGCAGCGGACTGCAACCTTCTGTCTTGCATGTGACCCGCTTTTAAGCGCAGTAGTGTTTTGTTTTTTATGCTGCTGCTGCTGCTGCTGTTGCTTTGTTGCAGCAGTCCGCGAAGGGAGAAACGGTGGAATAAATGAGAAGCAAATAAATGAGTGAATGGCGGCAGTGCGTTGTTTTCTTTTTTGCTGCTTGTAGTTTTCCTTCCCTGCTGCCGCTGCGTGCGTGTGCTGCTGCAACGGCTCGCGACTCCGCTGGGTTTGAAGAAATTGATTTTGCCGTCTCCCTCAAGGACGGTTGCGAGCGCCCGCCACGCGATGTGCTTGTAAAACAGAGATTAAAGATGGGAAAAAGAGAGAACAAAAAGGCGGCGCTGCGCGTGGTAATCGGCGTGGAAGAGAAGAGCAGAAAAATTATCTACCCCGTTCTATACCCACTCGCCTCTCCGAAACCCTTCCCTTGCAAGGCACAAACCCCCCAGCGGCGAAAACAAGGGAACGAAGAGAGAGAAAAAAAGGGCAAGCGAAAGGGGTTTCCGTTTAACTTCAGTTCGACCGCTCCCTCCCCGCGCGTCCACCTCAGTCGTTCGAACGGTCATTAAATCGCTCGATTTCTGTTTAATAATCTTGTCCCGGTGGGCCATCCCCGGTTGTGACCGCGGTGCGGGAGCACCCCGTTGCTGCCACGCTTCCCGCCGGCTCGATCAAGATGAAGGATGGAAGGAGCAGCGAAAAGGGATGCAGCGTTCGCGTGGCCCGACCGGACCAGAAGCAGATAAAGGGAGGGGGGCGGAGGGGGGGTGGGGGTGGGAAAGGGCACGCTTGGAGGTCGGTGTTCGCGTGGCGCTCGTTGGCCCGGGCATGCGAATAAACGTGGCGGTTGTTACTGCAGCGCGAATTGTTGCCCCCTTTTTTTATGAAGTGATTTCGTTTCGCTTTTATTTTCGACTTTGTGCGATTGTCTTGGAGCAAAGTTTTCTCTCTCTCTCTCTCTCTTGCTTTAGCTGCAGGATAAACCGGGCCGCTTGAAAATGAGTTGAAAAGTGTCTTGGAAGGTAAATAGCATCGTTATTGCGCTTGACATTAATGACACTATGAGCTGGGTATTAGATTTTTAGCGTCTTCCTATTTATTGGTTTGATGAGGCTTTAACGAGGCTTGAGGCTGCATAAAAAAAAACATAACTTCTTTCGGGTACGGTTGGTCCGTTTGACATTTGCTGGCATGCAAACGAATGGTTCAACAAACTGTCGAAACGTACGCATATGCGCAGCGAAACAATCACTCGTCAACCTTTCAAATGACGAACGCTTTTTTAGCATCTTGTCAGAAACGAGGCAAAGCGCAACCGATCAAAAGTGATTTCCCATCTTTCCTCGCTGAACAGATGTTGGACGATGCACAGATACACATACACTCGCGCACACACACTGGAGAAGATGCAGCAACTGGCCATCATTTATTTACTACCCTCAGCCGACACAAAACACACAGCCGTGTTCCAGGCGCTACGGCGCTCTGGAAGCGTGGCGGTGGGCTGGAACGTGCACAATCAGAACCTGCCCTTCCACCCCCCGAACACCGCTTCCCTTCCCAGCCAAAGGAGGAAGGAAAATCTTTCACTCGATCAAGCAACCGATAGCCTGCACCGGCCTGAACCGCTGGCAGCAACCATTTCATTGCGCTGAACTCTCTGTAGGCTGCAGTCGTCTGCGGTGCAGTGGAGAGGGCTGGGCACCCGTGGCACCGGGTGGGTGATTAATGGTACCTGTTGATCCCACCCAGGAAGTGATCTGCACCAAGGCAAAGGGCTGCAAAGGATGCAGCACGCTCGCCCACTGCGGTGGTGGCGGTGTGGTTCTAATTTTCCACGGCAGGCCCTCTGCGCGTGCAAAATTAAACAGATCGGAGGCAGTGATAGGGCGTGCTGGTTGCCGGCACTTTAAAACGGTAACGGTCAGCGAAGGAGCCGGCTGGCGGCCCTTGCCGCGCGCAGGTTCCGGTGAGATAATTGTCTTGGCTTTGGAGTCTGAGCGCTGAGCGTAGCAAAATCGAAAAGGGGTAAAGTATTGGCAGAACGGCGCGCGGTGAACAGGCGAACCTGGTGAGGTGAACTGTTGTAATGTCTTGTCTTTAGCGATGTGCAACTGGAACTGAAAATCGTACCATTAACGAGCCTGGGATGCTGAACCCATTATCTGACCGGGAACTGATACTGAATGTATACTGCCTGGGAAATTAATGGTCCAAATAACACTACCAAACCTTAATCAGACTCAAAAGGACACGCAACGTGATCGGAGTTTTGCATAGGATGTATTGTTTTGAGATGTTCGATTGGAATACGACGAAGAACAAATGTGGCACAGCTATGATGCACCAAAAACTGTACTTTGCTAAGAAATGCAGCAGAACACTGCAAGAGAAATAAAAAGCAAACACCTAGCTTTCTATGAAGCCTAAATGGAGTCTTTCTGTGCGGTATGCAAACCAATTCATTGTCTGAAACTGATCACAAACGTATCTTAAGATCCTGAAGCTAAGCTTGAACTTCTTGATATCTTCCTTTTTCGATTCAGAAGTTGATATGCGTCCCATCCCGATGCGATGGAACTGATCGGGAACGTTGTTCAGAAATTAGTCGGAACATAGAGCTTGAAACCAATCCTGAACCTCATTGAATGATCCTAAAATCAATTCTGATGCCCTCGGTGATTGATACTGATTCAAAGCCCGAAACTGATTCTAGAAACTGAACACTGAAAAAAACCTGCTACTGAGCTTAAACCAGTTCTTCAATTTATTCGCTGTTAACTCCAAGGTTTAAGACCGTACCTTTCCAAGCAACTGATGCGCAGATATTCGTAGCCCAACTAAGGCACAAATCTTGAGAATTGCAGGATACATCATGAAGATGGATAAAATTAAAAAAAAAAAACAAGCCCAATGTCTTACTTAAGATGTTCTATCTTCTAAGTATTAATGTAGGATTGCTCAGGATGTCTTTTTATCATAAAATCTTTGAATTCTTAAGAAAAAAAAGAGTTGACGCTATGTTATTTTAAGATGTTGTTGATTTTTGACTGTTTTTTTCTTACCTTAAGGGTATGTAAATTTGATTAAATCAAAAAGATTTTAAGTAACTCTACGAGTTTCACGATAGTGTTAATAAAAAAGGAACATTGGCTGCTAGTCCAATATTGCAGTCATTTTTTCAATAATTTAAAAAATAAAATGTTAAAGCCCAAAATGCTGCCAAAAGCCCGATATCTTTGGGAACCTTTCGAATATGTTAATGAACCTAATGCAAGTGTTACTCTTCTTTTGAATACAAATAAAAAGATACATCGCCTTTAAACGTTTGTTGTACATATGTAAAGGTGAAATATTCAAATGTACCCAACAGTGGACGCAAAACAACTTAATTTTGGGCTGGGAATTCCAATCAAGCACCACCTACAGGACCCGTTCAAGGCGTTTCAGTACACACTGCCACCTCCCCTCCCCCTTTCTACTCCTCCCGCACCGTCAAGGTAAAAGGCGCAACACTGCAACATGCACCGCACGCTCAACATATTGCAAAACAAAAATCCCCCCACCGTATCGAGACGCTAATTTGAGCGCCAACCGGGCTGGGCCCAACAACACTGCGGTCTCGAGCACAAAACGGTACATCACCCTCCCCAATCTGCCCCTTCTGCCCGGAACCGGAAGCGGTCAGAAAACTTCGCTTTTCGCCGAGGATCAAATGGGCGATGGACGAGCGCCATTGTGGTCCGGTCCCGGGCCGCAGTGTCCCGGTAATGCCTGGATGGAAGTGAATGCGATTTGTGTGGCAAAATATGGTTCCCCAACAACCGCCTTCCTCTGGCACATAGACACACACACGTACATTCCATCGTAAAACCCACCCAAGAGAACGAATGATTTCTAAATTACATTCATTGTTGCTCGGTCTCTTGTTGCTCTCGCGGAGCGATGGACATTTGCGGGCACAATCTAACGTAAATAAGCGGTCCGAGCGTTGCCGGCCGCTGACTTCTGGTGCCTGCTCCATCAACAGTGAACAACACAGCATACATGCTCCCGCACATACGGTCAAGCTCGTTTGGTCAAGCAATCGGGATTTTATGATGCGACAAACATGATCCTTTTTGTCTGTTTCGATTGCATCGCTGTGAGAGAGTGTGTGTGGGGATTTTGTGTTTTTTTGAGGTTTTTGCTTTTTTTTTATTATGATGCTCCTCTTCTGTGTGTTTGTGTCTGCCTTTTTGTGCAGCCCAGAAACGCCATCACCGAAAAATGCCACGCAGATAAAACGCAATGGCTTTTTAAATGAGATTTCATCAAATTTATTTACATTCCCGTTACTTCTTTCGCCGCTGGCCAGCCCGGACCCTCGTTCGTCTGTTGAAGGGCTCTCGAAAGCGCTCGCCGCAGCGAGCGGGAATAAATTTGAATCATAGCCAGGGCCACCCTGCCCCATGCCAATGGCGTGCCGAGATTGCACAGCGGTGCAACAGTTGTACGACTGACCGTACCATTCTGCGTTGGTGTGATGGTGGGTTTGCGCGCTTCAGAAAACAAAACGAAAGCACAAAAACAAATAGAAACGCTCCGGACCCGCCGGCCATATGAAGGATTGAGCAATTTTAATCAAATTTCCCAGCCAAGCGCACAGTAGGTCACTGAGGTTAGGCGGCAGCGGCGCTGCAATCACTGGCACGTCAAACTAGCCCGTCGAACCGTCTTGCTCGGGAGCTGAGCTGCTGCTGCAGTGCTACAGTGACAAAACTCATTTTTGTGCCCGGGAACTTTGGACGACCAATGACGGAAGACCGAATATGTAAATATAAATATTGCACCCACCCGCGCTGCAAACCCGTCGGTTCGTCGTCTGCCACACTCGGTCGGTTCATTAATTGCCAAGAATCAATAATAACATTCTGCCCAAGCGCATCTTTGGAGCCCGGGTTGGAGTAGAGCGAAAGAGAAAAACACCCTCACACACACACACACACACACACACACACACACACACACACACACACACACACACACACACACACACACACACACACACACACACACACACACACACACACACACACACACACACACACACACACACACACACACGCACACACACACACACACACACACACACACAAGCAATCTCAGCTTCGCCAAAATGGTAAGGAAAATGAAATACACACAGCCCCGGGGGCAGACAGAACGAGCCAGGAACGAGCCACGGCGCGTACCGCCGGGTGAAAGTCTCCGCCCGCTGTCGGCCGAATCGAACTCCACCCGGTGGCTGCCCCAGCCTCGGTCGCTCGCGAATAAATTAGCCCGGACGCAGCATCGATACACAGAAGCTGCAGGCTTAATTTATGCCAATCTCAATAATAATAATGGAAAAACAAAGAGCGGAGAAAAAGTAAGAGCACAGCAGACCGCGGTGCAGATAAGCGGTGCGATATGCTGTGGATGCGATTAGGTCCGCGTGGTGGCACACCACGGCTGGCTGGAGGGGAGAGAGGTGTCTTCGGTGGGTGACGATAATTACAATCTAACTTTTGCCCGCCAGGTGCCCGGTGCTAAGGCGCACATACCAGCCAAACGCACACACTTTAAAACTGTGCTTTAATGCAAACAGACGGACGAACGGAGAGGCTTTAAATCGTTGTAGTTTGAGCGCTTGGTGAAGTTGGTGAAGCATTGTACCTTGTTGGGGTGTTCACATTTGCAATTTTTCGGGGTAAAACAAATCAGTTTACCAGGACTAGAGGCGATGTGTAAGGGGAGATCAATATTTTGAAAGCCGTATCACTCCTTCCCCGAGTTAAAGGTAGAGTAAAGTGTTTCCTTTCTTAACGTTCATTTGGGGTTTGTTTTTGGCAAAAGAGTAAACAAAAAGGGCATTCAGGACAGAGAGAATTGACAAAGGAATTGTCAATTTTCGACAGATAAATAAGGCTACAGTTTTGGTAGCACTTTTCACAATAAGTACAAAGTTTTACCTAAAGCCGATCAATGGTCCTTCGAACCCGATGGCTGAAAACTTAGTTATCTGACAACAAACGTTCTTAAGGAACGGCCAGTTATTGTAAACTTATCCAATATACATTTCTGATAACATTTTTCACAAACACGCAAGCAAACGTACAAGCTAGAATAAAGGAATAATGCATAATGAAATATCTGAGGTAGAATAAAACTTAGTCCTTCGAACCGAAAGCCAAACAATGGTCCTTCAAACCCGATGGCTGAAAACTTAATTATCTGACAACAAACGTTCTTAAGGAACGACCAGCTATTGTAAACTTATCGAGAATACATTTCTGATAACATTTTTCACAAACAGCAAGCAATAAAGGAATAATGCATTATGAAATATCTGAGCTAGAATAAGAAATTAGTCCTTCGAACCGGATGGCGGTTGGCTAAACAGATAATTATCGGTATTGCATTCGCCACCGGCATTCTTTTCCGGTAACTCAGCAAGTTACACTCCCAAAATAACGCTTACACGGTTCAAGGAGAAACCGCCTAAACGTACCAGCAAACATTACTTTTGGTAATTTACTTGTCGTAACAACTCAGCCGTCCCGCAGCAATTTGCCGCTGACGTGGAGTTTGTTTTGGAGCTCGCAGAATTTACACTCACTAGCAGAGTTTACGCGCAATCACCGCTAGGCAGCAATTCGCAGAAGGCTACAGTTGCTTGAGGTTATTTTGCGGGCTGTAAGCTGAGCTAATTTATCATTACTTTCAACACAAATTTCAGCTTTCCTCTTCGCAATGCCGGGATGCACTAGTCCTGTCCTGTGCATTCTTGGTAAATGTATTGCCTTTGCGTTAGCGACATAACTATTTCCGTTCGAAGCTGCGGCTATGATGAATTTAATTTTAAGATCTTGCATGTTAGGCCTCGTAGATTTCTGCAATAGCCGCAGTAAACGTCATGTGAAGTTACCGCGATAGGGATTACTTTTGAAATATGTTTGCAGATTGCAATAATGACAAGTTAAAATACAATTATCTTTATCTCGTATCTGCTGAATTAAGCGTTCCCACCAACTGCTCCGGTGGACTGGCAGTGTTGTTAAAACAGCCAGCGCTGTTCAGCCACAATCGCATTACCCGACCACCAAAGCGTTAAACGCACCGTATCAACCGTCCAATGTATATGTATTTATAGCCCCTCGTTTGTTTCTATCCAATTATTTGCCAATGCGATTATTACCGGACCGGTGTATGTTTCTTTTTTTTTTTTTTTGTCGCTCCAATCACCAGCTTACATACTACGCCCGAACCATTGGCCCCGTGCACTGTTTTTCGCGTGTAATTTATCCTCTGGCCAGGTACAGTACAGATGTGTCAGGTGCGTGCAGAGCCAAAAATGACAAGTTGGGGCGAACAAAAAAAAAAACAAAAAAAAAATACAAACACACACACGCTCACAAAACTGACCGGGAAAAGCAAGAAGCCAAAGCTGACGACCCCACTGGCCGGCTGGAATTAATTTATTGACTTTCTCGCTATCGGATTACAACGAACACTCCCGAACACGGGCTGTCAGGGACCGGGGTTGGAGGAGACGGTGGTACGTAAATCAGCCCGATTTTGTCGCGCCAACAACGAAATTAGCTCACACCTGGGGGGACGTTGCCGGAGCAAAAATCGGGTGACGTGTGCCCTCGGGTAGGACTTTGCTGCACCAGGGCACCAGTTGCTGCTGACGCCGAGTGCCTAAGTCGCAGCATCTTCCCCGCCCTTTCCCCGCTTGCCGTTGTTGTCACAAGCAGCAGCAGCAGCAGCAGGCCAGCAGGGTGTCTGGCAGGCCGCGAAGGTGAGAGAAAACCCCGTGAGATAATCATCACGTGAGGTGAATTTAATTTTAATCCGCTGTCAATTTCAATTTCAACGGTATAATTGAATGTGTAATCGAGCCGAATTGTTATTTTCGAATGCAATTTATTTCACGCATCGTGTGGCATGATTCGCTCTCCTGTACCACCCCCCCCCCTTCCCCCTTCAATACGCGCGCTGCTGGCTGTGTGTGCTTCTAAGAACTGAATATATGTACACGAGGGCGAACAAAGGGGAGGAAGAGATGAAGTGAGAGGGAATGTGATTGAAACATGGAATTGTGTGTGTGTGTGTGCGATTGAATGTGGTAATACACGAGTGAGCGGTCGATAGACAACGATATGCCGATACTGCTGACGTTAACGCGTGGAACGCGAAGATGGCGTCGGTATATCAGCGAAACTTGCCTGGCGCTCTGGACCAGCGCGGACGGAACGAATCCATTTTGCGAGGGAGAGGCAACGGTGGGGCGAGACGCATCATACCCTGTCCCCGGCACCATCGCTGCTGTGTGAGGGAATATTGCACCGGTGTGAAATTGGCCGACCTAGACGAGACATCTGCGTGCGAGCAGAAATCGAACCATTTTCGATCCGGAGCCCCGAGGCTATGCTGTGCTGCCCGTTTTCGGTGGTGCCGTCGAGCGCCGGGGGCTGACACAGGAAGGTCGAGGGACTTCGAGAACAGTTCACTTGTAAATAAATTAACACACACTCGAGCGGAGCATTTCGGGTGACAACACAGAGGTGGCCAGAGCACGCCACACGCCAACTTGCACGGAACGGGGCCAGGTTACCAGGTGGGCCAACTTTTACGCACACGCACACCGACGGTGTTTGGCTTTCCGATAAACGGGGTACTGCTGCTGGAAACACGGGGAAATTGCACTCCGTTAGGCAGCGGGACCAGTAACAGTGTTGTACACACAGCTGGACGCTGTCAGCTCGAACGACAAATGCTCACTTTAATTTGTTTGAATTCGACAAAACTTCCGATGCTCGCTTTGCTAACTTTAGCCACACCAGTCCGCTGGCTGGCTCGATGAACGGAGATCCGAGGAACCGTACCAGAATAGCCCCAAACCGGGGGCACTTTGGAACAATGAATTGCAGGCTGACGAGACGAGACACCTTGAGGGCAATTAAATTGAGTGGCGAGTTCAATATCCGCAGTTTTATTTTCCGTTGCTGCAGAATAGGATCGAGATTATATGCAACATTGGAGATAAGTTCAAGATTATACAAGAGATTGCACATTAGATCAAGATGCTGCAGGTGTGATGTCCTTCAGGCTAGACTAGATCAAAAGCTATATTGCATGAGGATGTAGTCTTATCTTCAAGCTAGGTACTGTTGGAGCACCAGCACATAATGATTAACTCTAAGTAACTTCAGAGACTTCAGGCATTGTCTTTCTCAGTACATAGGATGCAGGTTACTGTTGTGATGTATGGAGTGCACCCACAACTCCGATCCGACTCCGACTATTGTTAGTCCGATTCCAACTCCGGCAAAATGGAACCACTAGATCCGCCCGGAGTCGTTTGGAGTCGTCCGGTGTCGTTCAGAGTCATTCGGAGTCGTCCGAAGTCGCCCGGAGTCGTCTAGAGTCGTTCGGAGTCGTCCGTAGTTGTTCGAGGTCGTCCAGAGTCAATTCGACCGACTCCAGATGACTCCGGATGACTCCATCTGCAGCCGATTCTGGATGACTCCAGACGACTCCGGACGACTCCGGACGATTTCGAACGACTCCGAACGACTCTGGACGACTCCAGACGACTCCGGACGACTCTAACTCCGAGTGATTCCGAACGACTCCGGATATTGCAGCGAGGACCACCCTTCCAGAGTCGATTCCGAATTTTTCGGAGTCGGATCGGAGTCGACTTCGGATTTTTACCAATTTTCCCCTTCGCTAATGCAGGTATTTAACTCGAGCGTCATATGCTGTCATAAGGGATCTACGCTTCCTGCTCGTCTACATCTCTGTTACCATAAAATGCAAAACAAAAATCTGGAGTAATTCCAAGATTCCACAGGAAAGGATAATGTCAGAAGTTTACTCGAAATGAACGACTTGAAAAGAGCGATATGCATCTAGGCTCTAGGTACCTCACCCTACGACTGTACGCAAGCGTTGCGGTAGGATTTAAAGCATCCTGCAAGCGGAAGTTGAATATTCCAATGCTGCTATCAAACATAATAGTGACAATTGAGATAACGTGATCATCTTTGAGTAATTGGCTTCAGTGTGCACCCGGAACAGAGCCTACAAGGAATCCATTACAATTTCGCCTCTATCTGAACCATTATTGTGATTGATTCTGATATCTCCGGATCTCCTCTCGACCGGCAAAGGAGCTGCTGCTGATCCTGCTAGAAAACGGCCCCTGTGCTCTTTACGCTTCTCGATACCGAAGTTCAATTTCTAATATCAGCTCACCCATCGCTGCAGCAAGCGCTAGAAAATTAACCACTTCTGCCCGGTTATCTCGCTTGCAGGCTTTCGTGTGTGTGTGTGTGTTGACGGGCGCAAGGATTTGTGTTCCTTTCTGCGCTTTCTTCCCCATTCCAACTGCCAATCGTGCAGTGTGGGATGGGTAGCGGTATTCCAGTTAAAATTACACCTTCTACATTCCCTCTGCTCACCCCTACCCGCAAGTCACCCAACAACGAGCTCAACACCTCGGTGTCGACACCAAAAAAGCAGGGCCAGATCCCTTGATGTACGTGCCACCGGCACAACACCGACCGAGCCGGGCGAAGAAATATGGCAAGCATCTCACACGCACGGGGGCACGGGGACGGAGACACGGGCGCGGCGCGGTGACAGCCTAAATCCTTCCCCAACACACACACACACACGATCACAGACCGATTCGGTGGCATGCTAAAGCGTTTGTTGGGAGCGCACGAGGCGGGGCTGGGCGGGCATAACAGAAAGCATAACAGAAAATCACGTCACTCACTACCTTCAAAAATATTACCTTTCAGCAGCTAACCTTTTGCGCCGGGAAGGGATAGCGTCGGGGAGGCGAAACGGCACCGAAAAAGACGCCCTCACACCCCCACACCGGCTACGTGGGGCGAATTTCCCTCGACGAATTGGGCTGGATGTCGGGGCGCGGCTGTCGGAAAGAAAATGGGAAACTATATGAGCACCCAAACACACACATACACACGGCACTGTAAGCACATTATCACGATACGCGAACGCACATTTGCAGCAATCACGTGTTGGAGAGGGGTTGTTTTTTGGTGGAACAGGGGGGAAAGCGGGGGGGGGGGGGCGGAAGCGGGAAAGGACATTCTTCGGTCGTGTGGCAAGTGTTTCAAGAGCGAAAGCAAAGGAAGGGAACGCCAGCGGAATGGTTATGATGTTGAATTTTTATTTCTGTACGTACATTCCCTGTCCGCTCCTTCTGCGCCTCATGTGGAATTCGTGAGTTCTGTGTGTGTGTGTGTGTGTATGTGAATTACACACGGGATGCGTTACACACAGCGGGATCGCTATGCAAAACAGCCATTTCGACATTATCGCTGGGGCGGAGAGAGGGAGAGCAGAACAACGTGTTTATCAATGGAGAAACACTTCTAGATTTGCTGACGGCGCTAGAGCGGCGCTCGCATGCAAAACTCGGGACCGCCTGTCACATCGCATCATAATGTCGGCATGCCAATCAGCCGCGCATAAAGCTTTCGGCCTGCCACCGTGAGGACGTCGAGTAACAGTGTGTGTGTGTGTGAGCACACGGACACAGCCCGGCGGCATAATGTATGTTGGCGTGCGTTTGTGGATCACTTCAAAGAAGAAGAACAAATGGCCACGCGCATGTCTGAAGCTGGTGAGATGTTATTTTCTTGGAGAGCACACGATAAGATTTATAGGAATGCACGAGATAGTGTTAGAAATTAGGGGAAGCAACACAATTAACGCTAGAATATTAAAGAGCCACTAGATCCTCCAACGATTCTAAACGACCTGTTACGATGTCTTTCGACTTCCAGGAGTTATCCCAATCTCCAATACAGGTCACCCAGGAAGTAACGAAACCATCGCAGACATCCCGAGCAGCGTTCGCTGCTGCTGCCATGTGAACAACGCCCAACCGTCTCAGCACCAGGCTCGTGTTGGAGCTTTCCCACACGCCCGGTGTCTTCCCACAGGCATTCTTAGGCATCGCTTTCGTCACACGGTTTTGCGTACCTCCGGAGCGAAGCGACCTCACAGCAATACCGGAAACCCGGCCTGCAACGAATCGCAGGACAGCAGTGCTCTCCAGTGCATGGAAATGGATGCTGTCGGCTGGCTGCCCCACGGACTGGAAGCGTAATTGTCATTAACAGGGAAGGTGGTGTGGATGGCTGGTGGTAATTTCTTGCTCTCCAAACATCTCGCCCGTCGAGCGTGAAGTAAGCGGCCCGAGAAGGTGCCGGTTTGTGCCGATGGGTAAGCTCGTTTCGGGCGGTGATGCCACATTCTCAAAGCCCGTGTCGAAAAGTGTGGAAACAGCACGGCACGGCCGAAAACGGGACGGAGGGAGGTGATCCGAATGGCGACCTTCGATGGTTCGGAAATCGAATGAAATCGAATTATAGTCAATAATCACAATAATTGGTTCGGAATCGAATGATGATATGCCGTTTTTTACCCTTCCCTTTCTCTCTTCTTTCACAGCGGCCTTGCGCGAGAAGGGTGTCTGAGAGACACAGAGAGATGAAGAGAGAAAGAGAGGGAAAGAGAGAAAATGTATCGAAACCCAAAAAAAAACATATTTCGACCTGGGAATTCCATCGAGGTGAGGATCGTTTCGATTCCGGTGATCAATTATTACACAGAGCTCCCATTTGTGAACCGCGACGGATCGTACGATCATCGGCGCGATGACGAATAGATACGTGGCACGAATGTCCCCGATGGATCGAGGTTGATGTGGTGAAGGGCATTGCGAAACTGTTGGCACATTGCGAGGTCGTGAGGTAAGCGTTTAGCGCGTCTTGTGCCGCTTTGTGCGTGGAAAACGGCGCCAAATGGAGAGCCCTGGGTAATGCGAACTCCAACAGTAACTCTCCAAATCAATAAGACATTAAGCTACCATGATTTTCTGAAGGATGTATTAAATAATGTTAAGAAAAAGAAACTGAGTTTCTGTTTCTGAACGTATCCTTCGAATTTTGTTTTCGAAATAAAGGCATATCAAATGCAGTTTTAAACAGTTTATGACAAAATGAATTTAAAAACTGGCATCAGAAATGAAAGTATTTTTAAAAAAATTGGATTATAAGCAGTCAGATGATGACATTCTTTGCCAAACTATTTAAAGTGAAAAATCAAAAGTAGTTCCATAAAATAGTTGACATTCAATCTTCAAGGTGTTGAAAGACTTCTACTAAACTTGTAAGCATACCTTGAACTACTTCATACGCGCTACATTGAATTGCTTACTTCAGGAATTTTCCAATAATAAACTCCACACCATTGCTCCGTATCGCACCGCGCAGCGGCCTCACGGACGACGCTGGGCAAAAGCTGCTGACACGCCGGCGGTATTCGCTATCGTCAGCGGGAGCATCGGGAGCATCGGGAGCGGGACATTGTCGGCAATTAATTGCCCAGGTCGACCCACCGGCAGGCAGGCCTGCCCATCACAGCCCGGTAAGTGTGGTTGTAAATTCATTTAAATGCCATTATACAGTCCCATCAGGTTTTGTCCATTTGTTCTGGCGCAATTTAATCGGAAAGAAGGTTCGGCTCGTGTTTAATTTCTGCTTTTCTTCGGCGCTGTTTCAGGTTGCTGCTCTTTGTGCTTTGTATTTCTTTGTGTTTAAAGAGTTGTGCGCGACATTAATACTTCTAGTTTTTATTACATATTGTGTTAAGTTTATTTTTGGTTTGTATTTACAATTTATACACTGTTTGGTTAGGTTTTTCTGTTTGTATTTTTAACTATTGATTCTGTTTTTTTTTTCTTACAATGTTTTTCTTCTCAGTAGTTTGCAATGTTTTCTGTTTTTTATTTCAAAGTTTTCAGATTTTACTCTCCCTGTTTTAATCTCAAGCTGCCATATTTCACTTGAAAACGGCACTCAGCATTGTTTTTTTTTTTTGTTGCTCCCTTCGCATCGTATCACTTACATTGTGGCAACACGCCTCCAGCTCCTTATCAGCGCTGCCGCTCCATCGACTACTATCGGAAAGTGTTTTAAAATGTGCCCGCGCTTTGTGACGAAAGCCGGACACTACTAAAACGATGGCCCCGTAATGGCACGCTGGGAGGCGCGCAACTTCCGATGGAATAAGTGCAGGCAAATGCGGCCTTCAGCTCAGGCCTCGCTCCAGGAGCGGCAACAATAAAAAGCGAATGAAACCATCCCTGATGTAGGGCAGGCTAACATGAAACCCCTCCCAAGCAAGCTAATTACAAGCGGAGCGAAAGGGGAGGGCAAGCGGCAGCACAGGAAGTACATTACGCTGCCGCTTCAGCGAGTACGGCGCAAGCGAGCAGACCGTTCCCGCATTTTGCAGGGACATCCAATTTCCCATCACCGAGAGAGAGAGAGAGAGAGAGCCGAGCGAGCGCGGGCGCCCGCCTTCAATTACGATTCCGAATTCCGCCGTTGTCGCCCGCCGGGGGAAGGGGAGGGACACGCGAGCGCTCGAATGGCACACCCACTCCAGGGCCGCCATTATCAACGGTGCCAGCACGATTATCCTAACATCATCATCATCATCATCGTCGTCGTCGCCGTCGTCTTCCAAGGATACGACCGGGCTGACGACAACGGCGATAATTACAACTTACCCGCTGAAATAAAAAGGAACCATCCTGCCAGCCCTGCCCCCCACAAAATGGTGAAGCAGCAAAGGAAATGGAAACGGGCCATAGATGCTGGCAGCGGGTACGGCAGATACGTATCATAAAGCCATATAACAATCCCTATAAATAACGATTATTATTATCGCCCTTCCAGCTGCGCGTATTATTGCAAGATAATTACATCGATGCTTTTTGATGAGCTATTGATTTGGTGAGCGTTCTAGCGGCGTTCGGTGGGGCCTGGCAGTGCTAGAACGACACATTTTTACTGCGCTTGTACTGTATGCAGACGTACGGGAGGCGATATTTTCCTGTACCAGTACCGTAGTAAGTTTGGCGTTCTGAGAAGAAGAGGGAGAGCGCACAGGAATTCACCGAATACAAAGGCGAAATGTTTGCGCTAATTGACAGCGTGGATGAGAGGAACGGTGTGCTGACACTGTGTTACACGTGTCAGTATTACTGGTTATGCGAGCGAACCGCGCCTGCCTGTATGCAATTTACATGACCCGGCAAAGGCAACAGCGCTTAAAAATGCTCCAGCACAATCACACTGGGGCATTGTGCAATGCAAACGCGTCAGCCTTTTTTGCCGGTCTGTATGAGTGCAAACAGTTTAGCCTATAACTTTGCAGCAGCACAAATACTTTGGCAAATGCAGTTTTTGTTTTTAGTTTATTGTCGTCCCATTCTACAGTTGATATTTATTGCCCGGCTTAGGGCATACATATTTCATTGCTTTTGTCAGCGCATCCAGGCGCGGAACTGTCAAGCGAAAGCCAGCAACCGTTCGCGGAATTTGTAGCGAGGCAGCTGTCAAACCGTACCCGAGCACTGTCAACACAATCTCGATCCTCGGCAGCAGGAGTGTTAGCAGACGGCGCAAAAAGCAACAACAAAAAGCGCTGATTTTCCTCGGCTCTCGGTCGTTTTCGGGGGAAGAAACCTAAGGCACTGGCGTTGATAGTGATGTGCTCTTCGGAGGGCACTACGACTCCGATTCTAATTATTGATTATTGTTCGTCCAATCCAGTCGTGTGGAGTTGGAGTCATCCATAGTCAAAGTAGAGCGGAGTCGGCCGAAAACCGAATCAAACAGGAGTCGGAGTCGTCCAGAGTCGACCGGAGTCAAAGTCGGCTAGAGTTGGAGTCATCAGAATTGGAATTAAAGTTGTCCAAAGAAGAAATCATCCGGAGTCGGCCGGGATCAGAATCAACCAGGACTCGGTTTCGTCTGGTATCGTGCGGAGTCGAAGTTGGCAACAATTGGAGTCGCCAGAGTCTGAGTAATCCGGAGTAGGAGTCCTCCAGAGTCGGAGTCGTCCAAAATCGGAGTCGTCCAGAATCGGAGTCATCCAGAGTCAAAATCGTCGGGATTTGGAGTTGTCCAAAGAAGAAGTCATCCGGAGTCGGCCGGAATCAGAATCAACCAGGACTTGGTTTCGTCTGGAATCGTGCGGAGTCAAAGTTGGCAACAATTGGAGTCGCCAGAGTCGGAGTCCTCCAGAGTCGGAGTCGTCCAGAATCGGAGTCGTTCAGAATCGGAGTCATTCAGAGTCAAAATCATCGGGAGTTGAAGTTGTCCAAAGAAGAAGTCATACGGAGTCGGCCAGAATCAGAATCAACCAGGACTCGGTGTCGTCCAGAATCGTGCGGAGTCGAAGTTGGCAACAATAGGAGTCGCTAGATTCGGAGTCGTCCGGAGTTGGAGTCAGTCAGAGTTGGTGTCATCGGGAGTTGGAGTAATCCGAAGTCGGAGTCGTCCGGAGTCGGAGTCATCCAGAGTCAGAGTCGTCCCAAATTGGAGTCGTCCGGAGCTGGAGTTATCGGAAGAAGGAGTCGTCCTGAGTCAGCTGGAATCAGAATTAAGTAGAAGTTGGAGTCACCTTGAGTCGGAGCCGCCCTGAGTTGTCTGTGTGAATAATGCTGGTCGGGACTAGCTTCCGCAGACGGTTCCAAAATGTTCGTAGTTGGATCGGAGTCGACTTCAGATTTTTGCGAAGTGTACCCATCACCAGCCGCCAGAAGTGGCAAGGACGAGCTGTTACTGATTTTTTGTTGTTGTCATTGGCGGTGTTGTTGTCTTGGTAAAATTAATCTCTCGCTCTCTCCCTCTCTCTCTCTCTTTCTTCCTGTCTTTAGCTAATCATACGACGAGCGGGGGCACTTGCGGATTTGCGTAAAGTGTGTGTTTGTGTGCACGCAAATATTGACGTGCTAGGTGGAGGATCCCACCGTAGTCAAATTAATTTCGATTAGTTTTTGCTACTGCCGCCTAGCCGGCTGCTTGGAGCGGGAAGATAAACTAATTAAGATATGGGTCGCGCGAGCACGCGCGCGCACATCAGGTTTACTGCTGCTGCTGCTGCTGCTGCTGTGCCTTGGAGGGATGATCTGGCCTCCGGGGAAAACCCAACCACCAGCGCCAGCCTACGTGGGCGCCCATTCGCCCGCATCTTGGTCGCGTGTGTGCCGCTGGGAGATGTTTGGGAGGACATACAACAGCACGAGAAAAAAAACAAAGCAAAAAAAGTGAAGCTCATATTCATATCGCGCTCTTCCGGTGACGCACGTCAGAGGATGCAAGACGAAAACAAAATTAGCTGCCGCTCGCAGGCAAATGAAGATATTGAAAAGCTATCTTGGTCGTTTGATTGCTGTCGTGCAACGGGAAAAGGGGGGTGGGGGAGGAGGTGGCTGGTATTATAACAAGACGATTGATAATCGCTGATCATGCCCGTCCCTTTTTTGTGTGCTGTGGTGCACGATAAGCGCGTTTTGTACGGCAAATTGCATACTTTTGAGGGGGGCAATATCGATGATGGAAGGCTCCGCGTGGTGCTTGTGCGCAATCTGCATGACCCAAATTGGGTCCTAATAAGCCTTGAGCGCTCGGTTATTAAACTTTTCAACCCATAAACATCAGCGTGTCTCCGCGCAGCTTTGGTTCCGGCAAGGGAAGCGTTTTAGTTGAAGCATGCTAGAATTTTATCTCAAACATCTCGCTCTGTTGCCCCACCTTTTTCGATGATTGCCGGATCCGGATCTCGCAGTATGCCCTCGGCTCGTCTTTAATGTCGCGCTGCTGTTATACATCAACTCTTTGAGCGAGCAGGAAGGAGACGCGGCAGTGCAATTAAAGATGTAACAAAGAACTTCCCCCATCGGACCTGGGACATCTTGTAATGGGTCGCTTTTGAGCCCTTGTTTCTTCCGTCAGAGACAAAAAAAAAAAACACGACCGATGATTCCCTCCGGTGTGACTTTCGACTTCCCGGGCCGGACCGGGAAAGCTGAAATATCAATCACTAGAGCGCGCGTTTTGTCGCTCTACCGCTCGACAGCAGTGCCTGCTTCTCAGTGGTGTCTTAAGTTTGTAATTATATCCCCTCACACACGCTGAACCAGCGGTGAGGGAGCTCTAGTGATCGAACAGATGAAACAGAAAAATCCTTCTGAATGGTGTTGGAGGACAAAAGGCCGCTGGTATGTGGAGGGGATTTTAATTACCAACTTTGCGGCAAAAAAAAAAAAACACAACCCAGCCAGGCATTGAAGGGAAAGAAACGCACACACACGCATATGTATCGATAGTATTTTTTTCTCTTTTCTCACTCTGCGCTCCTCAATTCTCAGTCTCGTTTCCTAATGTCGCGGGACGCAGAATTCTTCCGTCTCAACTCCACCTGCTCCCTCTCCTCCACTTCCTCTCCCATCCATAATGTTTTATTGTTCCGCTGTTATGTGTGTGTGTGTGTGTGTGTGTGTTTTTATGTGTTTCTCTTTGATTTCCTTTGATTCATAATTTAATTCCTTAACCTTGCCGTCATTAACGCCCCTTTCTGCCCTGGCCCTTAATCACGGACGTCCGCTTTCCAAAGCCGCTGCCAGTGCCGGTGAGAATTGTTCGTGCTTGCGTGTGTGTGTGTGTGTGTGTGTGAGCGAGTTTGGTGAGTGTCATTTACGCGCATCCAATCCCCCCCCCCGGGAATGACCATTTTCACGGCCAAACGAGCATAAAGTGCTTTTCGGACCCCATTGCTGGATTTATTAACGGCCAATAATCGGCGCTTTTCGGGTGTTCTCTTCCCTCTTCTATCTTCCACACCGGTTACGGTGGCTCTGGGAAACGAGCCGGTTTGTTCGCTTCTAATTATGCTCATTTGAAGTCGTCGATCTTTACGGCGGAGCCGCAACGCCGGACCCTGTCAACGGAGCGGACGTCAGCGAGCGTCATTCACTTCCGGACTGTATCATCTCAAGAAGAGGCACTGGTACACACACACACACACACACAGAGGACGCTGGAATTATACATTCCTAATGCTGCTCTGCTTACTGCGAGCAAGAGTCATCGCACAATCGTACGAGGGTGTGTATCAAAATAGTTTTGTAACTGCACCTTTTAAGCCTAGCGGTTCTGCGTTTTTCGAGGGTGGGCCTAGCGCCGAAATTGAGCGATTAAACTCGGCCGGCCGGGTTTTTGGCGCGTCCATTAAGCTTAAAAGTAGCGCCAGGCTAAGCCTACGCCCCATAGGCGTATGTTTTGTCTCCCACTGGTGCAGCTGGGGGGGATGGTCAGCGCCACTCCGACAATTAGCAGGGAAGTGCACTAACGAGCGCTTAGCGAGCTGCAGCCGGCTCGGCGTGGCGCTAATGGCGAGATTAGTTTAATGTTTTGCGCTCTCCATCCCCAAAAATAATTTTCAGCAAAAACGGCCCAACACACACACACACACACACAGGTGCCTGTTGCGGTGGTGGTAACATGGCATGCCTGTTTTCGGCTCGGACGGCGACAATGTTCTGTAAGCCCATCGTTTCCCGCCGCGCGATGCTGGCGCAATGTTTCCACAGGTTTCCACGGGACTGGCTGCACTCCGGGCCGCACTCAATTACGCACACGCTCCATTACTCTGGCCTGCCCCCTCTCTCTCTCTCTCCCCGCTGTTTGGTTTGTTTTCTTTCAATCAAGCTCGCCGTCTGTTGTGCAAACATTCGGCCGATAATAAGGAAAAGGCGCGGTCATTGCTCGAAGTCGATTGGAATTGGATGTGCAATGTGAAGACAGCATAAACACTCACACACACACACACACACACACACACACACACACACACACACACAGTCTCGAGCACTTCGGAGCACCTTTCACGAGAGCAAAACAACAAGCAGAAAAACCAGAAACACCGAACATCATCAGCGTGAGTGCTTTCGCGAAGGAAATTAGAAGCAAACACTGGAGGAGCGCGCTGCCGCAGTTGGCGACCGTTTTGCTTCGAGAAAGGAACCCATCGTATCGTGCGATTGATTGAGTTCTTGCTGCTGCCGTGTTGTGGGCGTGCTGTGGTTTGGTCCTGCAGCAGGAAACCCCCCCCCATCTCATACCGCACGCACTAATTTCTTGCCAAAGCTGGCGAACTTCAAACGAGAAGTTTGGAGCGCCCTGGCAGCTCCACTTCAAACTCCGTTACTCCGGACTGGTAACCCGGACCGGTTCCGCTCTTTGTCATCCATCGCCAGTTTCCGGTCCGGCTTTTTTTTTTCCTAAGGTCACACGTCCTGTTCCGTCGCCCTCTTCAACGCGCCGTGTGTGCTATTTATAGCCGCCAGTGCCTTACCTTGCCCCGCTCTAACGCTCTAGCTGTGTGATAGAACGGAAAACAAAGCAACAAAAAACACGCACACACCCGCACACCCTCCCGATGTTCCGAACATAAACGCTCAATTATTCATTTTACACTCGTGTGTCCGTCCGCGGCGCTGGCTCATCACTCAATCTCGCCCGCTGCGCTCGCTTAGCAGCGGGGGAGGGAAGAGCTGGGCGGTTTGGCCGGGTTCCCCGATGTTCCGCCCGTCCCGAACGACAAGCATTTTTTTGCGTAAAATGGATGGAAAGTGGAAGTGTAGAACAAAAAACCCCAGGAAAAAGTAACTCTCTCCGTCCGCGAGTACCAGCGCTCCGGTACAGTCTGACGCTCTTGAGGGAGTTTTTATTCCTTTCTTTCGTTACGTGTGTGTGTGTGTGTGTGTGTGGCTCTAGTTCACCCCACTAGGTTGATGTTTCGCCATCTTGATCTTGTGTGTGTGTGTGTGTGTGTGTGTGTGTGTGTGTGTGTGTGTGTGTGTGTGTGTGTGTGTGTGTGTGTGTGTGTGTGTTTGTGTGTGGGTGTGTGTGTGTGTGTGTGTGTGTGTGTGTGTGTGTGTGTGTGTGTGTGTGTGTGTGCGTGTGTGCGTGTGTGCGTGTGTGTGTGTGTGTGTGTGTGTGTGTGTGTGTGTGTGTGTGTGTGTGTGTGTGTGTGTGTGTGTGTGTGTGTGTGTGTGTGTGTGTGTGTGTGTGTGTGTGTGTGTGTGTGTGTGTGTGTGTGTGTGTGTGTGTGTGTTCGCGAGTGTGCCAACCGTACAGGGTCTAGTTCTTCCACAGTCCACTCGCCGCGAGCTCACACTCTTTGCTTTTATGTGCCAGCTTTGTGCCTCCTCCCGCTTACATACACATATGTGCACACACACGCCCAGAGCATCCCGGGCACCATGGGAAAGCACTATAAATATAAGAGCGCGCTCGATCTGTTCATGCGAAAAGAAAGCAGAGGCAGAGGGAGCGCGAAACAACAAAAAAAGCGCCCGACGAGCGAAACATTCATCATAATTATAAGCACTGCTGTCAGCGCATAAATGTCATATTTATATCACACTCGTATCATAATTCTCGCCGTGTTGAATTTATGCACCATCCAGAATGGTTTGCCCACTTCTAAGCATTGCTCCCATGTAAAAAAAGGAATCGAAACGTTAAAAAAAAACTCTCATTTCTTGTGTTTTAGTGCGCTTTGTTTTGTCTCCTTTCGCTCAAAGTCTCTCTATCTCTGTCTGCACTTCTATCTCGTCAGCATGAGGAATAGGCAATCATCATATCGTCGCACGATGGATGCAACCCATCGCCCGTGTGGTGATTGTACAATAATTTACCACCCACCTTTATCGCTGGCCGCTTTCTTGGTGTCCTTTTCCATCCGTATCCGGCATTTCGGGCGGAAATGACCTGTTTGTATGTGTGTGTGTATGTGTTTTTTTTTCCTGATAAACATTTGCCCTGATTAAGGGCGACTGCTGGCTTCCGATGTGATGTGTCCTGCATTCTTTGCCCCATTTGCTCCCCCCCCCCCCCCTAGCGACAAGAAACAGATTGCACGAGCAGCGCCAACATTAACTCGGTTTGCAAAACTGCATTTCGGAGTTGTTCAATTTGAAAGCTAAACTTTTTTGTTCTACTCCCACCCCCATCGGGCGTGCAACGCAGGCCAAAAACTTCCAAGACAAGCGATTGCTGGATATCCCAAAAAGAAGAAAAAAAAAAGACAGAAAAAACCTCCCTGCTTTTCCCGCCCGATAACCCGACGGGTTGCTTTATTTAGTTGTTAACGAAGTCTTTTCTATCGCCATTACAGCGTCGGGGGGGGGGGGGGGTTTCCTTCTTTCTTTTTACTCCCCAACTCAACGCTCTTTGTGTGGCCATATTTTTTGACAACATTCGCAATATTATCTGCTCTGGTCGAGTGTGGTTTCGGGCTCCGACGGTGTCCGACGAGTTGCGTGCGAGCAGCGCGCGCCACCGACCGTGCTTAGTGTTCGTAAGCCGGACCATTCAGTTCCGTTCCGCTCCCCCCCCGTCCCCCGTTGCCTTTGTTCAGTGAGGATGGGTGGAAAAGCCGGAAAGGGCCAACCAAGCAGTGGTGAGTGGGTTGGGAGGAAGATAGGAAAAAAAAGAGAACTGATTCAAGCAGCACCAAATCGTTACCGTGCTGACCGGGTTTTTTTTTCTGCCGAAGATGTTTGGATAAGCTTGATAGCAAAAAGATTGTCCTGAAGGGGTGTTGGGGAGGGAGGGGGTGGGGCGTGGGGCAAGTAGAGGGGGATTAGAAGATGTCCTGTACTTCACACACACTCACACACACACACACACAATGATGTACAAAAAATGCCACTAAACAGACACACAGAAGGGCGCGGGAACATCTTGGAGTGATAAAACGATACCAGCTCATGTGCCCTTCGCCTTTGCTGAAATGTTTCGATCCTGCTGAGCGAGCACACACACACACACACACACACACACACACACACACGCGCACACACAGATACACTCACAGGCACAAACATAACAGCTTTCAAAATGAGGGTGGGAGGGATTGGTTAGGAAATGGAAAATGTTAAGAAGAGAAAGGGAAAGATAATAATGACAGTGTGACGAAAGGATGGGGCAAGCTGTTTCACGAGAGAGAGAGAAAAAAAAGTAGTAAACAGATTTATCATATTGAGATTTTTTTTGTTAAATATAAATTGGTTGCTTCAAAATAATAAAAAAAAGGAAATTTTGATGACTTTAGAAAAATTTGAACGTTTGAATTGATGTAAATCATAAATGTAATTCGAAAAAAAAATAATATAGTTCGAGTGTTATCATAATTTACACAATATAAGAGTGTAAGCATAGTAAGTTTATTTACTGAAGTAGAAATGATAAAAAGAAGAACAGAAAAGGTAGACAATAAGTAAAGACAAAATAAAATAAATAAATAGAATGAAGAAAAGCTTAATATTGATTAACAGTGTTGCAACACAGCAAACACGAACAAATTAAAATCCAATTAAAGCATCAATCGAGCTAGCAACAAAAAAAAAGGGAATTGGTGTACCTACAGTAACCACAACAAATTAGTTTGCCCTTCCAGCAGGTAAGCGTAGTAACCCATTACACACACACACACACACATAGACACAAAACTGCTACACAGTACTGTACAAAGTAATACTTTTAGCTGAAAAATTCGTTTCGTGACCAAAATCGACTCTTCAAGTACTCCGTCGAGCCCCTTATTTGGAGCCCCCCCCTCCCCGTCGAAAGGGTCGGCACGTCTTGCCCTCCCTCCGAACCGCTCCCCTCTAATGGTGTAAGATGTGCTTGACGGCCCGGATCCCCGGATAGTTATCACTTTTTATGAGAGTCGCCCTCTTAGCCCGTCCTCGTCTTTTTTAACATGGTCCAGGAGCTTTTCCAGGATGGCGGGAGCGGGTTTTTGCCCACTTGAAAACTCGCCCCCTCCGGCAAAATCCGGCCACTGCTCGGCACACGCACAAAGAGGGTTTAGGTGGGTGGAGCGGGGCGGGCAACAATGTCGGGCTGCTTGCTTGGGCCGCTCGTGGCAACCGGGGGATTGGATATTGATGGATTTTGCGCAACACCGAACGATCGGAGTGTTTGTGTAGCGTGAGTGTGTGTGTGTGTGTGTGTACGCTGGCAATAAACTAGACTTTTCATCGGTCTCCTGGGAAGGGTGAGCGGTAGATTGGGCGAGTGCCCGCAAAACTTAAGAAACCGTCAACGAGCGCAACGTGTGCGGTGTGCTTCAAGCACACAACAACAAAAAAAGCAAGAGCGAAGCACAAGTGTACCAGCGGGTGGGCACTCTAAACGGACCTGAACCACTATTGATCCTGAGTGAAGGTTCTGCTTGATCCTTGGCTGCAGTGTCGGTGGGTTAAAAAAAAAAAGGAACGTGCTCCAGAAGTACAGATTGTACTAGAGTGTGTACACAATTAACCGGCATGGCTTGCAATTAGCTGGTGAAGCGTGTACGGTGAAGTTGGCTGGGAGTTTTTTATTTCCTTTCGAGCGCTTGGAACCCCAGTGTACAGTAGTTACAATGATTGGCACTATTTCATTTGACACACACTTCCTGAAACAGATCCTTACCTATTACCGGGCCTGGAACTAATAACGATACGATACCGGCGTATGGAATAAGTTACTAAATTGAGGCACTGTATCGCTTTCGGTATCAGAAGAAGTTCATCACTCGTTCCAGAATTGGAACAGGCCTACGTACAATTTCATTGCTGAAATTATGTGTGGAGCTCTTTCAGGACCGTGGGTTCGTGATCGATGCATAGTCCGGTATAGTGTGGGTATCAGTGCCAATACCGGTAAGGATTTGATGTCAATCCCAGGACCTATATGGGTTCATGATTGGTTCCAGGACCGGTATGGCTTCAGCATCAATTCTAGGACTGGTATAGCTCCAGTATCTGTTGAAGTATATGCACGGATTTGGAACCAATTCTAGAGCCGATTCTAGGTTGGTGATCGATTACAGGACAGATATGGAGTACCGGAGTACCGCTGATGATGTAAAACTGTTGATGGGGTCCTTTCCGTTTTAAGATGGTAGGATGAAATTTCAGCCTGTCAGCTGTTTGCATTGTATAGCAGTTTTCGAGCAGCTAATAAGTATAATAAGAGTAATAAGAGTATAATATACAGGTGGGCTTATCCCCTGGGCTTATGTTTTCACTCATCTTGTCAAAAAGTGATATTCAAATTTATTCAAGTGTTATTCAAATTAATTTAAAGGTTATAAAAAAAAGCAAGCGATGAAACCACCTGGACTACATACACTTTGATTCTGGAATCCATCATCAGATCTACTTAATGCACCTTGGGATAAAAGTAAACAACAACCTTGTTTTGCCATCTTTTCGTGCAGGTACTCGAATCTAATTCTAGCTTTGAGGCTAGAATAATCTAGACTGAAAATTGCAGGCTAGGTTTGTGTGTGGTTTTGTATGGAGTGTTTACATGAATTGAGCCTCCAACTGTCAAACTCCATACAAAAAAAAAACTGACTAGAATCGAGAAGGGCCCCAATGTTCATAAAAACTCTAGATGACTGTGGAATGGTGCAACACATTGTTTCGACTTTCTGTAATTGGTGTTTGCCTAATCTACTGACTTTGTGCATCGAACAATGTTACGTACTATCCTTTACGCATCGCAGGAATCCGTTAAAATTTGTTTACAAAATTGGCAATAGTAGTATGAAAAGAACTGAGAGTATATGTGATCTAGGAGTCATAAAGGACACCTAATTAGACTTCAGGCAGTAATTTGAAGAAATGATTGGACGTGCAAATAGAGCCTTATGATTACTATTTAAAATGACGAAGGACTTTGACGACCAAATGTGCCTAAAAACTTTATTCTGTAGTCTTGTGAGACTTTTGTTTTTATTGCTCTATCGTATGGTGCTCTTATAACCATACATGGACTAATAGAATCGAAGCAGAGGATATTTACAAGGTACGCCATTCGACGACTACATTGGAGGGACGGAAATAATTTACCACCCTACTCAGCACGCTGTTTACTACTAGGCCTCGAGAAGTTAGAAGTCAGGCGTAGAAATGCTCACACTAGTTTCATTGCATATTAAACACGATTGATGCACCATCAATTCTTGAAAAACTTAATTACCTCGGCAAAGATCAAGACAGTCTTGTACGCTCCTTTACCGGCCATGATACGATAATTTAATACGTTCTCGAGTTATTTTGATTTCAATACGAGTCTTAACTTATACAACCAAAGTCTTTCAAGGGTCTAGCTTATCACGGAAAAATGAAATAATTTGTGATATTATGTTTCTAATTTTTGTCCACATTTCCTACACTATAATGATAATAATAATAATGATACCACTTCCAGGACTTGTCGGATTCGGTACCAGATCCGGGGTTGGTATAAGTTCGTAATCGGTTCTAGCACCAGTATGGCTTCATCATCAGTTCAAGGATCGGAATGGGTTTGATATCACCTCCAGGACTGATATTGGTTTGGTATCAGTTCCACGTCAGATATGGGTTCGTAATCGAATCTTGAAGCGGGTTGGGTTCGATATCAGTTCCAGGACTGATATGAGTTCGTGATCGATTCCAGAAACGGTTTGGCTTTCGAATCAGTTCCATGATTGAATTGGATTCGATATCAGTTACAAGACCGGTATGGATTCGATATCAGTTCCATGACCGGTATGGATTCGGTATCAGTTCCAGGACCGATATTGGTTCGATATCGAAGTCTGGCTTCATCATCAGTTCCAGGATCAGAATGGAATTGATATAAGCTCCGGGACTGATATTGGTTCGGTATCAATTCCACGACTGAAATGGGTTCATAATCGAATCTAGAAGCGGTTTGGGTTTGATATCGGTTCCTGGACTGATAAGAGTTTGTGATCGATTCCAGAACCGGTTTGACTACAGTATCAGTTCCAGGATTGAGTTGGATTCGATATCAGTTCCAGGGCCGGTATGGATTCGATATCAGTTCCAGGACTGATATTGGTTCGGTATCAGTTCCATGACTGATCGAATCCAGAACCGGTTTGGCTTCAGTATCAGTTCCAGTATTGAATTGAATTCGATATCAGTTCCAGGATCGGAATGGATTTGATATTAGCTCCAGGACTGATATTGGTTCGGTATCAGTTCCACGACTGATCGATTTCAGAACCGGTTTGGCTTCAATATCAGTTCCAGGATTGAATTGGATTCAATATCAGTTCCAAGATCGGTATGGATTAGATATAAGTTCGATGACCGGTATGGATTCGGTATCAGTTCCAAGACCGATAAAGGTTCGTGATCGATTCCAGAAGTGGTTTGGCTTCAGTATCAGTTCCAGGATTGAATTGGATTCGATATCAGTTCCAGGGCCGGTATGGATTCGGTACCAGTTCCAGGACCGATATAGGTTCGTAATCAATTCGAGGACCGATATGGGTTCATGATCAATTCGAGGACCGATATGGATTCGGTGTCAGCTCCAGGACCGATGTAGGTTCGTGATCGATTCCAGAACCGGTTTGGCTTCAGTATCAGTTCCAGGACTGAATTGGATTCGATATCAGTTCCAGGATCGGATTGGATTGGTTTTCAGTTCCAGGATCGGTATGGATTTGGTATCAATTTCAGGACCGATATAGGTTCGTGATCAATTCGAGAGCTGATATGGATTCGGAATTAGTTCCAGGACCTATATGGGTTCGGTATTAGCTCCAGGAACGATACGGGTTCGGTATCAAATTCAGGACCAGAATAGAAATCAATCAATTCCAGTACAGATACGGGAGCGTAACCAGTTCCAAGACTAAACATCTTGGCTTGTTACATGTTGGGAGCACCTGAAAACTTCCATAGCATATCCCTGTAATCGAGCAAAATTAATTTATCATAATAAACCAGTAAACTTTTTTTAAACTGCCTGCGCAGGGTTTCTTCTACTGAAGTTGTCATTTATCCTTTTAAAAAATAAAATCTTCTTGTTTATTTCTATACAGAGCACATCGAATAGTTTACCAACTCACGTTGCAGAATATAATTTAAAATTAGCTACTGCGAATTCAACTACGTCATGATATCCAATATTGTATACCCAATGAAAACTAAATATGTACAGTTCGGTTTTGTATAAACCTGCCTCAATGGCCTTAGTCATCACCGGTGCAATTGTTTGTAAACATAATAAAGATAATTATAATTTGAATTATCTCCCCCGTTTTCCTTACAGTCGACACGATAACCTTCACGGTTGATTGCGCGTTTCGACATCAAAACCCCAAAACAACAACAAACACATCCTCCACTGCCCGTCCAAAGCAGCCTGCCCCAAGCGTGATGGGAAAGCCAAAATTCAACGGTTTCAAAAAAAAATAAAAAATAAAACAATAATCCTTCCCAACAGGAGCCCCTGCAAGACACGGGAGCCCCGGACACCATTGTAATGCTTCTGCAATGCTTCTACATAAACAAACAAAAACCCTTTCTCACTTCGCTCGAATGTTACACCTATTCACCGAACATCATTGTGCAACGGAGAACACGGGCGGGGGCTTGCCCCACCAACTGTAATGCTAGTGACATTTCCTCAATTTGAAATTTCATAAGCAACGGCGTAGCGAGCGAAGTAAACAGCGGAGTGAAGTGAAAAAAAAAACTGCACAAAATAAATAAGCAATCTGTGCGCCCAACGCACGGCCGGATGGGTTAGTGTTAGTGAGCGAACGGGTTAAAGGGGCGCGCGCAGCAAGCAATGAAAATTTAGTTTTCTCTGGCTCGAAACGCTTGCACCTATGTTGCTGCTGCCGAGAAGATGTTTAAGGGGGGGGAGGGGGGAAACACCGTTCATCCTTGCTTTTCTCCTCAACCGCCGTACACCGATGGGCGACGAAAAGCCGAGCGTGATGGTGTTGTCAATCCGTCACATCTTTGCCCCTTTTAAACCCTCCGACGGGGCGTTCACATAACACATAACACACACACACTTTTGTCGTCCTTTGCTCTCCCCGCTTGGCCGTGCTGGTCGTGAAAACGGTAATTTAAAGTGGAATTTATTTGCTCGTAAAATTAAGGTAATAATTATACACGAAAGCCCCGCTGCAACCCGCACAGTGCCGCCAATATGCCGCGTCGCGCGTGCCAATGGGGTGGGGGGACTCACCGCTACAGGATACAACAGCAGCACACAAGCACACTGGGTACTGGGTGCAACCCACCCGATGGAGAGCGCTTTTAACAAAAGGAAAAGGCAAAAGAAATGATAAAATAAAGTAAAACAAAGGGAAAACCAACCCCCCTTGATGCTTTCGAATGCGTTTGTCAAATGGCTGCGGATGGAAAGGGGGGATCGGTGTAAATGAAAAAAAAGAAGAAAAAATACACACCAACAATGGCAGACACTCTTTTGCTCTACCACACACACACACGCCACTGGACAAAAAAAGGCGCGATGGGGAGCACTAATAAAATAGCGCGGAAACACAATTCCACCCGGTGGAAAATCGCGCTCAACAACCACGGCACGGCATCATGCGGGAGGTAAGCAAAGGAAGAGCGCCACAACATGGACAGCGCGTGTGTGAAAATTCCTATGTGTGTCTTTGTGTGCTGGAGGTAAGCGTGTGTGTGTGTGTGTGTGTGTGTTTGTGTGCTTTGTGTGTGTGTGTGTTTTTCCTTTCCCCAAACCGCATGAATGCATCTTTCGCTGTGCCGTGGGGAAAGGGTTTAAATTCTACACCTTCACCCATCTCTCCCATCTCAAACCCATCCCATCCCTCCCCACCCCCCCTCGCTCCCTCCCCGCTAGTCGACCGGTACCAATCGTTTTCCATCCCCATCGGGAATCGGGCAGGCAGAAATGGGAAGCAGGAAAAAGCTTCTTTTTTCTCCTTTTTTTTGTGCTCCTTTTTGTTGTGTTAATTCAAAGTCTGTTTCGAATGGATTTGCGTGTTTTTTTTTTGTATTTCCGCCTCACACACACACACACACACATGCACACACATGCACGCATGCACGGAGACAACTGAATTTCTGTATTTCCATTCCATTTGTTCGCTTTATCACGGTGCTCTCGGCACTTGTGGCACACACGGCTCAACTAAAGTGCCAGCAACAACAAAATGGCGTTGGAATCGGGACTCCCCCCCTTGTGAGTGCAAGTGTGGTGTTTTGTGTGTGCGTGTGTGTTATTTTGGCATGCCGTAGCGTTCCCTTTTTTGTTTGCCTCTTCTTCTTTTTTTTTGTCTGAAGTGCTTGTGGTACAGAATTAAATGAAAACGATTCTTCATCCAGCCACACGAAATGGCTATAAAACTGTACTGACTTGTTATAGTTGAACTGAGGAGACGATGTATGGTTGAAATGATAATTTTACTTCAAGAGTTAAAAAAAAACAATTTTCAGTATCGGTTTATCGTTTCATTAGGCTTCTGTTAAAGGCTGATCGGGTATGATGCAAATGTAATTGTAAATGATTAATGATTCTTTCTTATATCTAATGATCTAATGGTCTAATGATAATGATACGATAATTTAGAAGAAATTAAGTTTTTTTCATGTGGTACGAGCTTGCCGAATTGCTTAAAACCAATTAAGTTAGTATAAAACTTTCTCTAGTATTTTATAACCAAACAGTAAACATCCAGTTTTATAGGAAGGACAGGAAACAGTACGTTGCCATGGAAGGTGATAAAACAGCATCAATGTAAATTTTCGTTGAATAGCTTCGATCCTATCTTATCTATATTTTTGCTCGGGGAACCATACGTAACAAGAGCAGACGAAGAGCTCTAGATAACGTGTTTTCAACTAGAGTTTGAAACGTTATTCCTGCTATCCATTTGTTGGCCAAGGTCAGGAGCAGAATCAGATCTAGGAACTAAGCTACCGCTAATGCTCTGCCTACTTCAGTGGTGCTCTTCTCCTAGATATGGCCATTACTCAGACATTACATTCACATTCACAGACACTGATTTTAACGTGTACTAGTTGTTACAGTGTCAAACGACACATACCATCTCTTCATTGACTTCAATGTCGCATATAATAGCATAGCCAGGGTAAAACTGTACGACGCTATGAGGTATTTTGGAATCCCAAGCAACATGATAAGGCTAGTTAGAATGACTATGACTAACGTCACTTGCCAGCTGAGGATGCCTGTCTTGCTTGTCTCCTATTCAACCAGGCGCTAGAGAGGGCCATCCGCGACTCGAGGGTGGAGACTACGGGAACCATCTTCTATAAGTCAACCCAGATCCTAGCATACGCTGATGATATAGACATCATTGGTTTGCGGCTCTCCTATGTAGCAGAAGCCTACCAAGGGATCGAGCAGGCGACAGAGAGCCTCGGATTGCAGATAAACGAGGCAAAGACCAAACTGATGGTGGCAACATCAGCGGGCCTATCAATAAATAATCAGAATCTACGTAGGCGTGACGTACAGATAGAAGAACGCCCTTTTGAAGTCGTCCCACAATTCACCTATCTTGGGTCAAAGGTCAGCAACGACAACAGCATGGAAGCTGAGTTGCGTGCAAGGATGCTGGCTGCCAACCGGTCATTCTACAGCCTGAAAAATCAGTTCACCTCAAAGAACCTGTCGCGACGGACGAAGCTGGGACTATATAGTACCTATATAGTTCCGGTACTCACATACGCCTCTGAGACATGGGCACTGTCCAAATCTGACGAAACCCTCTTAGCCGCGTTCGAGAGAAAGATGCTCAAAAGGATAATTGGCCCCGTATATGTGGAAGGACAATACAGGAGCCGCTATAATGACGAGCTATACGAGATGTACGGCGACCTCACTGTCGTGCAGCGTATCAAGCTCGCCAGGCTCCGGTGGGCTGGCCATGTTGTACGCTTGGAAACGGACGACCCGAGTCCGTAAAGTCTGTTTAGTGCTAGTCTAGTGAAACTAGCTTCAATCCTCAGCAGAAATTCCAAATATATCTCGCTGTTCTTGTGAAGGTAAAACATTAAATTCCAGATACACAACAGATTACCCTGAGAAATCAAGAATGCGAGTAACTTGCCAGACTTCAATCGTAGGTCTGCAGCATATGTTAAAGAGACTGTATAATGCCATATTTGTGTCGAAATCCTATGTCACTATGTTATGTACAACTGCACTTGTTATCATGAGCTTGATGATGAAAATACATTAGGTACTGCTGCTTCGGAAGGTAGTGCCCTGGAGCCGGTGTTGGCACCATTGGAACTGGCCATATGCATGTCGCAGTTATGTCCTGATGTGTTCGATACAGTTGATCCGTTTTTTCTTGATGAAACTACGTCGGTCGTCTTGGGTGTGTGTATGACATAGTGGATTCTTTCGAATGACGTCCGATGCCACCGCTTGTTCGTAAATTTTTATTTTATTCAAAAACTACCTTCGAGTAATATTATCGTAAAGATACTTCCGTCCTTCTCAAACCTGTGTTGGGGTAAGAGCTGGGACTTATCATCATTATCATTATCATCAATTTCCGTGTGCTAAAATATTCATAAATTTACTCTTCCGGTACTTCCAATGAGTATAAATATATCTGTACCACTGCAAATTGCTCCACTATTGGCACAGTGAGCATAAATAGCGACTTTGAGAGCTGCAAACGGCCATGAACAATTTCAGAATAACGAAATTCAATCTGAAACGATTATGACCAGTGAATGCTGAGCAACTGCTTACAGGGTTGCTTTAGCTGTTCGGTATGCTTCGAGCAGTTCATCTTTAATATTCATCCGTCATAGTTCATCTCACCTTTAATCTTTGCATGCGTTTCAAAGCATCTCATATCACTCCTGCTGTGAGTAGCTACGGAATGGAGTGAAGTTAAATTGGGCAGAGAAACCCTTTAACAATACATTTTTGTAAGCGTTCCTCACCAGACAAGCGTAAAACTGGACATTTTAATTTTGCCCTTCCTTCGTTCGTTCTCCTATTTAACCTAACAACCAGCTCGAATTTTCTTGTTCCACAAAAAAAAAAAAACATAAATACAATCCATTTGATTTTATTTCGCTGGGCGTTGTCGAGAACAAGATAGGAGTGACCCATGCCTCCAGAGCCACTCCAGCAGCAGCAGCAGCAGCAGCTTGTACCCGTCGACACCGTGGCGAGTGGTTCGGTGTACCCCTTTCCATCCCCTTTCGGCACCGGCACCAAACCGAATCGGGCCAGAAGAACGGGCGTGGAAACACAACCGCTCGCGCTTATCGATGGGCACCGATCTAAAATGGTCTGTAAATTTGAGAAAAATACGATCGCTATCGGCTCAACCGACCGGGCTGCGTGATGTCTTCCTCCCGGTTACAGGTGGACCAGGCCTGGTGCCTCCTTGGCCAGGGAAGAACAACCCCGCCCGCGCTCTCTATTAATTAGGCTTCCCCGCCCCTCGACTGTGGTGTGAGACGTGGAGTTTTCCGCGCGCAACACGAGGCGGACGCTGGCACTAAGGGGGAATTAATTTATGCGCGCGTATTCAACCTGCGAATGATTCGCATTCGCCCGCCCGTTCGATGATAAATGGAGGCCACGGAATGGGGGGGGGGGGGTTTGGGAGGAGACAAAGGGACGAGTAGCTGCCACTTTTTCGGTCATAATATTTTCGGTGCCATTCCCCAACCCTTTTTTTGAAAATGAAGCTGACGGATGCGAGAGATTAGAGGAAATGGGAGTAGAGCTAGAAATAAAAAGGGGCGGATCGTGTGTGTGTGTGTGTTTATGGATGCTGCCATTGCTGTTTGCTTTGAGCGTGTGCTTGTGAACACTATTTATGAAGTTGCGCACTGTTTTAGCTGGCTCGATCTGGAAATAAGGGGGGTAGCATAAATAGAAAAGCCTCGCAAGCAATAATGGATCAATAGACACGTTTCGATCGTACTGCCAATGATGCCTGTGTGCCTGCAATAACGATGCTGTAACCAGGCTGTAAAGCAGGGCTACGGTCGCCGCTACGTACGCCGGACAAACGGTCCCAGTACGATCTCTTATCAAGCGCATTAAAGCAACCGGGGCAGCAAATAAATAAACCGATTGGCTTTCGAAAATTTCGGCACCCGGTTGCTCTCCATTCCCCAAGCGTCCATTAATGCCATTTTCCAATGCTCTCCATCCAGTGAGCAGCCGAAAAACCACGCGCCGCCGCCCGATAAACAGGGAAAATTTACGAGCCCCCGTCTGGTGGCACCACAGCGTTGGCAGTGCGTTGCGTTCGCTCTGCCCGTTTTCGGGCTGCTTTTCGGTTAGCTCCTTCGGCTTTGTTTGCTGCCGCGTTTCGTTGATTTTGTCTTTGTGTGTGTGTGTGTGTGTGTGTGTGTGTTTTTTTTTTAATTCTTGTTTCTTCACCATGCTGCATCTCCGTTTGTGTCGCTCGCAAACTCTCAAGCGCGAGCTCCCCGGTGTGATCTAACGGTCCGTATGCTTTTGCTTACAATTAATTGTGAAATCAAAAGCATCACCGTTCCGGCCACTCACCAAGGTGTGTTTCACTATGTATGTTCCCGCTCGTGTGTGTGTATGTACTTGTACGCTCTTTGATGTGGGAAGATGTTGGATGATGTTTATGCGTCGCGTGAAAAATGAGACGTCGATCCGACGTCGATACCCTTTTTCAAGCAATCTTTTCGGGGTTTTTTTTTATTGTTGTTTTGTTTTGATGATTGTTTGCTGTACAACCCGTTCCATACCCATAAGTACATCCTTTGCTGCTGTGCTGTTTGTATGTTTTATGAACCAACACTCGGCTTTCGGCTCGGGTTCGGTCTGCTGGGCGGCATAGCGACAAAGGAACGTTTATTACCACCATCGCCACCATCGCCACCATTCCAAGCCCCAGGGAGCGTTTTGTTTTCTGTCCGGCTAGCGCCAGCTGGGACCAATGCCGAGACACATGACATGTGGTTTGAAATTTCAAGAGGGCATTTTCTGGGTGCTCGGGAGAAGTTTTCAAGGTGGTAGAAGGTTATTTCCATTTGTATCGATTTGTTTGGCCCCGTTGAAAGAGCAGGAGCGCCTGCAGCTGAACGTGTTTAGTTTTGAACGCTCGTGTAGCGAGGACGGCCGGCTGGTCAGGTGCGTAGCAGTGCTTGCCTGTTACAAAACCGGACGCGTACCGATTCCCGCTAGCGCGCTTCTTCAGTAGAGATTGGACTTTGGTTTGATAATCAAGAAAAAATCATTCAATTGTTGTTTTCATACTACAAAAATTGAACTACAGATTGCAGTTATAGAAGAAGAGCAGGCACTGTTTGAATAAATAAACTATAAATAACTAAGCAAGTTGCTGCCAACAGCTAGTAAAATTTAAGTTCAGCAAAAATTCCGAAGCCAAAAACTATCGGTAATGTATTCTTTTTCGGCAATGTAGAATTAAAACTAAATACTTATTAATTGGCACCAATCAAAAATAGCACTAAAAAGCCATAATTCAGATTTGTTGTAGTAAGCTGCTGCAATGATATAAACCATTTTTTGACAGTTTTAAAGCATTATTACATCGCTAGAAAACAGCTACCAATCTTCTTACGGCCGGGAAAGAGAGTTATTTCAAACTGGAATTTTTGGTCCTTCGAACCGGATTAATTTAATACGACAAACATAAATAGCTTAAATGTATTGGTGCTGTTATTTCTGCTACTACACGATAGCTTGTAAATCAACATTGTTTAGTTGTCTTGTTCATTCTCTTATTTTTCAATGTTATGAGCTTTAGTGTTTAATTTGAATGTGTATTTATATTTCCTTTAATTATTTTATTTTATTTAAATTCACATTATGACGGCTTCGGCCGTTTTTTTAACACATTAAGTATTGACCGATTTTGCTCTCACTACATTTGCTTCCCGTTTTTTAACCTTATACCGGGCAAACTCGGTTATTTTGCCTTCATTTATTTGTTTAAAAAAAAACTGTTAAAAAAAGCACTACGAAGGACACACATTTGTATGATCAAATCTATGATTGACCCTAGAAAACAACACACCCACAAATATAGCAATAAATTGTAAGTGTTTTGTCTGGTTGTTATGTCGCTTTAAATACGCTGCTTTGTTGTATGTGCTGCTCGAAACAAAATCTTATTCGATTCAGCATACTCGTCTCATACAAAGAAATCGGCAACGCAAGAGCGCTACTTCTCATCTCCGCAGTGCTCCCAACGTATTCACCGCCCCGCTTCTCTCGCTCGGCTTTCTGTCAATCCGCAAATCGTTTCAATTAGCGCTGGAGAACAACGCTGCCATTCGGTTGATTCGGCGTGGGTGTTAGCGGAAAGTGGTGTTCGACGCATTTTATTGTCCACCGCCGGCCGGCCGATCGCGAGCGGAGTGATCAGGGCGGGGTGATGTTTTGGTTCCTTATTTGTGCTGAGATTCGCACGCCCGGGAAGGAAGGGTCGAAGGAAGGAAAGGCAAAAAAATACGAACCGACACCACATCTTCTTTGGCATGTATTATAGTAAGCGCTCGAACCGCAAGCTATTTCAGGTATTTTTCGATTTACGAGGCTGAGGTGCGTTGGAGGCAACAACAAAGGAAAAAAAAAGCAGCATAACATATTCAAATGTTCCCCCCACGCACTCGCGTTAGAACGTGTGTTTGTGGCTGCATGGGATGGCACGACGAAGGCAAAAAGCGCACGCTCACTTTATGCTTTTGATGTTTGTTTCAATACAGATCGCCAGTTGCTAGCTGTACGTGTGCGTGTGTGCTGTGTGTGTGTGCGTGCGCTAATGTTTTCCACCTTCCAAGGGGATAGCTCTTTACGACAAATAGCTTACCGCGAGCCCAAATCGAAGAGTCAAATCAAAATTTACACCCAAAAAAAAAAAAAAAAACATGGGATGGGCAAACGGTCAGCTGAAATCGTCCGCTGATGCGAATCGAATTGCGCGGGATCTTCCACATTCGACCCACAGCCCCCCTCCCCCAGCCCCCCCTCCTCACACACAATGGCAATGGATGACGCAGCCATCCAAAGATGTTTCGAGTGAGCGGCGCGGGAGAACGGAACGCTTCAAATCAAATTTGATTAGATCCGACTCGATTGAGTGATCGATTCCCAGCGTGCCCGGGCAATCATTTTCCCAGCCCAGAGAGAGATTAGTGAAGCGAATGGTTGCGTCTTTTTTTTTTTTTTTTTTTTTTTTTGAAGGGCTATAAGACCCCCCTGGGGCTTGGGTGACCCGTCTTACATGGTTTCAGGCGGTTTCGGGAGGATTAGCGGCGACCGCATCATTTGCGGCGCGCGGTAATGAATTCATTACCGGAGACATTCAGCATTGAGCGTAGGAATTTTAATTAGATTTCGTACACTCGGCAACGCCCCCCCCCCCTCTACCGACCCCCTCTGCGAGGCTGGTCGCTCCGCGGAGGACCCTTCGGGCGGATGTAAATGGTGAAATAAAATAACGCACCGAAGGAGCCTCGCGGGCCCCTTAGCAGCAACCAAACAGCCAGCCCCAGCCAACAAATGGCTTTTTCATGTTTGCGAATTTTGCACACGGACACAGTTGCACAGATTCTTCCAGGGGTGTGGAACTCCCCCCTTTTTTTTGTTGGGGGGTATCCGCTTTTTTTTTTCTCGCTGCTTGGGTGATGCTGAACACGTGCATGCTTTCACGCCGAAAGCGGCTTTTCCACGCGTGGATAACACGTCTTTGATGCGCTGACCGGGCTTTCCCATTTACTACCTGTCAACTTTGTGTGTGTGAGTGTGTGGGTGTTTTGGTTTGATTTTTCAAAAAGCAGTTGCAGTGGCAGTGACTTTTTACCAATTTTTCGGCACATTTTTTTGAAAGCCTTTTTCCCACCAGTACTGCAAATGCACCCACCTATTATGGATGGAGAAAAAAAACAAACAGTGGGCTACCAAAGCTTTAATCCTGTGCAACATACCGTACATAAAAATTGCACCGTCCCCATACACAACGGCACACTCAGTCCGTGCCATTCCATTTTATCAAATAGAAAGACAAAGCAAGAGACAGGATTTTTGGTTTTTTTTTTTTGCTGATTGAGAAAATCGGGCCTGAGTGCAAGGATTAAAATGTAAGTTTTTACTGTCTACTCCCCCTCCCATTGGTGAGTGGCAAAAAATGGCGTACGCCGAAGCTACCCTCGGCCGAGTCCTTAAATACCGTGTTGCAAACTGCGAAAAAAGCACTCAAATTAATCTGCCCCGAACATGATGCGTTTTTCTTTGTATTGATTTTGAAATTGTTGTCCCGTCCTCGCACTTTAAATGGTTTTTTTTTCTTCTGCTTCTTCCTTTTTGTATCGCTTTTGCTGATCAGATTTGCTAAATGTGCTTCCTGCGCCGTTTTGTTGCGGTGTCCAGCCAGCAATCCGAATCCTATTGCGGGATTAAGGTTATTAAGAAGCGGGAACAGCAACGAAAAAAAAACCTCCATTAGCCTCGCAAGCACTGTGCAAGCTTGTACGCGGCGGGGAGACATTTATCATTGGAATACTTTTGCAGGCCGTGCTACAAACCCTTGCGTGGGTTTTTGCGCGAATGTGTGTGTGTGTGTGCTGTACGAGTTGTTTTTGGGGGCTTTTAACATGAACCCATCAGTCAGGCACGGGATATGTGGGGATATTTATAAAAATATAAAAATAAAATGGTTTCAATGTGTGTGTGTGTGTACTTTTGAGCAGCACTTAGCCGAGTGACCTTTTTCCTGTAAACCAACATCGCATGAAGGATAACGCGATGTGTGTCGGAGTGCCTCGGTGGAGCTGGTAGTAGCTGTAACTGGAGTGATAGGCTTATGGTAAGAGCTACTTTAAAGCAAAACACAGGAAATAAAGCCTGATCCTGATTAACATATTGAAGCAGTGCTGCAAAATGTCACTATCAATGTCATAAAAAAATCTGACTGAAACAAAATCCATATCAGCGTCACGTACTCAATTGTGACAATCAGAGGTGATACTCAGAACGATTGGTGTGACCAATACATGCTCATGACATGTTTGCGACCATCGCTTGGTTAGTCACTATATCACGACTTTTTTTTGCTGTGATCAATTTTGCAAAATGTCACTTACATAGTCATGACAAATTCTGGCTGAAACAAAATCATCTCAGCGTCACGAACTCTACTGCGAAGATCAGAGGCGAGCCTCAAACAGTTAGTGCGACCATCGCATGCTTGGTGACATTGTGTGCAACCAACTCGTGTTCAATCACTTGGTCGTGACATTTTCATTCGGTGATCATCGCGATGGTCATGGGAGATATGCGGTGCGTGCGAGTGGTTCCAAGAAACAAAATGAACATGTTTTCTCGCTCTGTTTGACCCAACAGACCATCAAAGCAGATAGAGGGAGAAAGCATGCTCATTTTGTTGCTAGAGCCTATACGCCAAGTATATTCCAAGAATGTCGCGATTATCGCCGACAACAATGTCGTGACCAAGAGAGTGATCAAAAGTTGGGTGCTAAACTAAATGTCACCAAGCATGTGATTGATTTTCCAACTGTTTGAGTATCGTCACTGATCATCTCAGTTGTGTACATGATCCGATTTGAGCTTCGTTTCAGTCATGAGTGTTGATGACTGAAACAGTGGCATTTGGCAGCACTGTTCACAGCCAGAAAAAAATCATGATAATGCTTGCGCCGGCATTAAGCTAAGTTTGTCAGTCAGAGTATCGCGTTGGACTCAAGAATTCACATGTCGTGTTCAGCATGTCATGGCGCACTTTTATTGACTATCAACAATGAGCATCAAGCTACCACGTTCATGTTCATTGTTTTCGTTGGTGAAAATCTCGTGATACTCATGACATTTTGCAGCACTGTATTGAAGTTCCAAAGTTTTGACTTTATCACAGCAGGAAAGATTCGATAATGTTGATTTTTTCTCTCTTTCTGAGTTCTTCTTCTATGGGATTAACCATAAGTTACGTCACACAAAAAAATGAGAATTTTTGGTACAACCACTGGAACAAAAAAATTATCATTGGAACCTATTGTAAGTACGTTAAAGTTTACCATTAGTTTTTCCCCGAGTTACGCAAATGCGAGTTACGTGAATTTTTATTTTTGACAGAACAGGTGTCAAATTAGTACAATTTTCTAAATCAATAGTCAAATGAAAAAAAAATTGCAATTTTTAAAAAGTTTAAAATCACTAATAAGATAGAAAGAAATTAATTTTCTAAAACAATTGCATCAAATAAGTTATAAATTATATTCATGAACTAAATTCTATCAATAACAATTATCGATTAAGTATATTTTGGCTGTAAAACGTGATATTCAACATACGCGAAAATCTTAGTTACACGAATGTCTCCAGAACACACTATTCGGTTAACGTAAATGTCCGCGATCCGACTCCGATAAATTCGGAATCGACTCCGGAAGGTAGGTCCTCGCTGCAATATCCGGAGTCGTTCGGAATCGTCCGAAAAGGCCCGGAGTCGTCCGGAGTCGTCCGGAATTTCCCGAAGTCGGAGTCGTTCGGAGTCGTTCGAAGTCGTTCGGAGTCGTTCGGAGTCGTTCGGAGTCGTTCGGAGTCACCCGGAGTCGGAGTCGTTCGGAGTCGTCCGGAGTCGTCCGGAGTCGCCTGGAATCGGAGTCGTTCGGAGTCGTTCGGAGTCGTCGGAGTCGTCCAGAGTCGTCCGGAGTCGGAGTCGTTCGGAGTCGTCCGGAGTCGTCCGGAGTCGTCCGGAGTCGTCCGGAAACGCCCGGAGTCGTCCGGAGTCGTTCGGAGTCGTTCGACTCCAGATGACTCCGGACAACTCCGAACTACTCCGACTCCGGGCGGATCTAGTGGTTCCATTTTGCCGGAGTCGGAATCGAACTAACAATAGTCGGAGTCGGATCGGAGTCGTGGGTGCGCTCCATAAAGCACATCACTACTCCAAACCTTCCATCCCGAATCTCTTCTGCATGCTTTAGTAAGCGTTTTTTTATTGAACTGGCTTTGCATTTTGGCATTTTGAGAGCATTATTCTCACTTAGTCACTCAAATGCACCTTACCACCAATTGCTCTAGATAGCGCTCCTCTCTGTTTCCGTTATTTACGCCATAAACGTTTCATAAATATTACGTCATAAATGATACAATGTCTGGTGATACGTAATATCGTATAAAATTTAAAACGTAGAGATGAGTAGAAATTTAGATGAGAAAAGCTAAAAAATGTAATGCAAAATTTAAAAACATATTTAAGGTCTTCTTCTGTTCATTTTTGGCACAAAAACCTTTGTCGGTCAAGGCCTGTCTGTACCGCTAGTGGTCTTTGCTTTCAATGGCTTTTGGATTGCCACCCCATAGCAGGATAGTCAGTCTTACGTATGGCGGCACGGTCTATTTGGGGCTTGAACCCATGACGGGCACTTTTTTAAGTCGTACGAGTTGTCGACTGTACTACGAGACCGGCCTTCCTGGAGTTTTAGCTCACTAAATCCAAAATAAAATTACCTGTTACAAACCTGTTTTCCCTTTTTTTTAATGATTGTGATTGTTCATTATTTTCATTATTTTCTTCTTATGTTGCGTCTTAGCAAGTGATATTAATTCTAGGTACAATCTGTTCTCTCTCTCTCTCTCTCTCTCTCTCTCTCTCTTTCCCTTCCGATCGTTACGTAATGTATGGATGACCCCTAATTAGAAGAATATATATTTTTCGTTTTTGAAAACATTAAACTGCTTCTTGAATAAAATTGTGGCGTTTGTCAACTCCAACACAACAATAACAATGCGTTAATAACAACATCTTTTGAAAAACCGCGTTCAAAAACATTATTGATAGCGCACCAGAAAGCTTAAGCACTGCATTACAGTTTGCTTTACGGATGGAATGAAAAATAAAATCAAAATATTGCGATACATTCAATCCTTTTTTCAGCTCGAAACCATCTGGCCGAAAGGTTTCAAAAAAGCCAAAAGCCGCATGATTGTGTCACACCGGCTGCCAATCATCGTTGGATCGCTCATAGTTAAATGCACCGCCGATTACGTCAATAACGTACAGTTACTATTTTGCTATCTTTGGCCCTCGTCTTGCACACACACAGTAACTCACACACTCTTACCTTACCTTACCGTGTTGTGCTTTCGATCACACCCGACATTGCTCTTCACAGTTCAAGAGCGCCCGAAAGTGGAGTGAATAAATATTTCGTTTTTATTTCCAACCCGCTGATCCCGAGGATTGGTTTCGATTCCGAACGCCCATGGAAAGGCCCGTGTAAGTCATCACCAGCGTTCGGGATGGACCCGCTCGTTCCACTTCCGATCTTGTTGATGCGTTTTAAGCCATTTTTTTGCTCTCAATTTTCCGTTTTCCCTCGTCCACCAGGTCCTGGGAGGTAAAAATATGCCCACAACTTTTCCTTCTGTCATTTTTCATTCATCATTCCACACCCGTGACGTGTGTTTCTGTTTCGCTTCCCTTCCTCCCGCAAACATTGCCCAAAAAGGGCGGGGGTTTGGTTTGGCTCACAACCGCAATCGAACGATTCGCGGGCGCTCCTTGGGATGCCTTTTTCGGTTTCCAAAACGGAAGAAGAATTAATCCATTAACCGGACCGGAAGCAGCACGGTGCTGACAGCAGCTGAATATCCATCCGCACTTGGGGTGGTAAGGGAAGAAGAAGAAGGGTAAGGTCGAAAGGTCGAACGAGGTGCCTCGGTGGGAGTGGAAAAATGGAACAGGTTACAGGGGTTTTTTTTTTTTTTATTCGAGATCTCCGTTTTTCACCCTGCTCACTCCTTTCACCTCCCAGCGAACACGCCTCGAAATGCGCAACCCCTGCCACGTTATCCCCTGTCCACCCGTTACCGTTCCAAATTCTCTCTCACACACACACACACACACGCGCGCGTACGACGCACGCTACGGTACAGGAAAAACGTGTTTTCCTTGGACATTATTAAATTAAATATTCATTAATCAACAATTACGACGAATGATAAATTATTTGCTTTCGGACAACCGATGCCTCCTCCCCCACCTCCTACCCCTCCTCTCGCCACTCCCTCCCATTCGACAAAAAGAAGGAAGAAACCCATGTACGAAAAACGGGCATTTCCACCGATCACAGTTGTTTCGCTTGCAGTCTTTCGCGCGCTCTCTCTCTCTCTCTCTCTCTCTCTCTCTCTCTCTCTCTCTCTTTTTCTCATTCAGTACCCTTTGTTTTTTGTCTTTTTCTAAGGATTGTGGGTGGTTTCCTTTTTTCATATCCATTCCCCAAAAAATGAACCAAACAAAAAAAACAACAATAATGCGTGCAACAACACAGCAGCGAAGTCGGCAGTGGGCCCATACCATTGGAATGGAATTCACGTTGACTTTTCGCCGAAATGGTAACCAACTGTTCGTGTGTGTGTGTGTGTAATGGGAGGGGGGGCTATGGAGTGTCTTTTTTGTGTTGTTGGGAAGCACCCTCCCACCGGATACTCCATAAATAACTTATTTTTTTGACATCTAATGGAACAAATTAAGTTAATTCGTCATTTATCACATTTAATCCAGCTGTTTCTGATAAAGCCCGACCCAGCAGGCCCCATTTCCATTTGTTATGAGCAGGATGTGCGGAATGGACACATACCTCTTCCCCCCCCCCCTTTTTCCTCCTCTCAACAATGTGCAATTAAGGAAAGTGTACTGCAATCATATAAGTAGATCGTGGGGGGGGGGAGAAAAAAAAGAAGCCTACTTACAATTTCTGTGGTAGTAAGGAAAACGTCTAATGGCGGCGAATTCGCCGGCCGGGCAGATGTATGCAAAGCAGTGGTGGGAAAATTGCTGGAGAACGGCCAGCAATGCACTGTGCGAAGACGCCTAAGCTAGCTCGAGCCAAACTCCCGGCACGGACGCGTGGCCGCACGGCTCTTCAACGGGTCATTAAAGCGTAAAGTGATCCTGATGAAGCTGGGCATGTGTGGGCCGCCGCGCTTTCCCGCTTGCATTCGCCAGACCTTCCAGAGGGGGGCATAATGGTGTACGCATGCCTTCACACACACACACACACACACACACACACGAGCACGCAGATTGCATATGACCGACGAAATATGATGTCTGTGACGGGTGGGTGAGGTTGGCCCTGAGTTGACCCATCGTCATCATCATCATCACCACCACCGAGAACGAGCCGGTCCGGTGTCAGGTGTTCGGTCAGCCGAGTAAGTTCATAAATAATTGAACCCTCCCCCGTCTGAGCTCATGGTGGGCGCGATCTCAACGTCCCCTCTCCACCCTTCCCCCAAGACCCAGTAGTGGTAGCCGACTCGCCACAACAGCGGTACCGCCGTACCAGCGAAACGTGAAACACTAAACCGTTCGTTCATATAAACTCATATTTCTCCATCCCAACCGCCATCCCATACACTCTCACACACACACACACGTTCAATCCTGCCATCAAGGACACACCCTGCGGGGCCCGGGACGGGGCAGGTCAGTGCCGGGGCCAAACCATCCCTTTTTTTTTTGGGGGCGCTGCAGGACCGCAGCAACATTTCATATGCGTTCGGTGTTGCGGAAAAAATAATGTTTTCGGTTAATTATTTTCCTTCGGCCGGGCCGGCGGTGGCAGTGGCCAGGTTGTTACGCTTTCGCAGCGTGGCCTGGTGACTTTTGCGATGCCGGCGCCGGTCGGGCCGCTCAGCAACGGAGGGCATCCTTTCGAGCGGAAAAAAGCGCACAAAGCGATGGAAACGCTGCGCCCGTGCGCACCTGATATTGCGGGCGCTCCGCACCATCAATCATAATTCCTGCTTTAGATTGGGAATTTTCCCATCGCGCACCCTGCGCAGAGGCCTGCAACACCAGTGGCGCTGTGACAGATTGTGTGCGCTGGCGAGCAGCGGGATGAATATGGATGCGTGCTTGAAGAATGGGTTTCGCTTTTTTGAGGGTTGCTGGATGGCTTCGTGGCACTCAGACGTCATATCATGGCGATGGGCAAACCACATCAAGCATTGGTGGCGTCGGCATGCACTTTGAGGTGCGTGGAAAACAAAAAAATAGCACCTACGATGTCTAATTTTTACGACAAATGGCAACGAGAGAAACAAAACAAGAAAATGCCGAAATAACGATAATGGAACAGCAACGCCCTTCGCGGTGAAGTGACAGCGATCCCGACAGCAAGGTACAGTGCGCTTACTTCCGACTGCCGCAAGGCTCAAGTCAACGGGACGGGCGAGCGGGATCGAGATAAAATCCGATGGCCTACCGTACCGAGCAGAGAGTTTGTGTAAACTTTTTACCAACGACAAGAATGCCGTACGATGTGTTTGTGTGTGAGTGTGTGTGTGGGGGGGGGGATACACTCCCCGAAAAAAGGGCGGCAGTAGCACTCTCCCCGCCCCTGGAAGGTATGAGCGAAATCTAATTTTCACTCCCGCGCCGCTGGAACGTGCTGGAAATTATTTATTCTTCGAATGATAGCTATTTACCCAACAGCTGCAAGGCAATTTTCGGTCCACGGAAGCTGCCGCAACCGCCAGCCAATTCGCTCCTCCTGGTGCGGCAGGGTCTCGGGGCCCCGCATATGCATGTGTGAAGTACGTTGTTTAGCGGTTCCTGCCCGAGCAGCCGGGCAGGGCCGGTTTTTTGGGGGAGTTTTGTTGTCAGTACCCGTTGTCGTCGGCTTAAGGCAGCCCGGAAGGGCCGTCCCCGAGCGAGACACCAGCGAAGGGCGCAATTTCATCCCGTTGCTCTGCAGCGACGTCACAGGCGACCGTAAAACTGCCTCCCCCGCCGTACCGCACACGCTTCTGGTGTGGGGAACCTTTTCGGCACCCGGCTCCGGAGTGGAAAAGCACACACGGGCTGGCACACAGGAAATCCTCCCACCCCGAAAAAGGTGGTTACACTACGGAAAGCGGACCTACTCCAACCGGCCAAGAGACAGGCTCAAGTTTTGCCGACCGACCCGACGCTCTCGTGTGTTTTCCATCCTCCGTTAACTTTTTTGTTTTGTTTTTTTTTTTTGCACCAAAAGGCATTGTCAGGATCTTCGATATATGTCGGCTCGTCGGCTTTTCTGTTTCATGTGTGTGTGTGTGTGATTGCTGGTGGCTTGCGATTGAGCTGCAAAACCATTGCTAGGGTCTCGGCATATGGAAAGTATCCGGTCCAAGCGCAGCGTCCCTTCGGTAGGTGGCGTTGTGTTTTTTGGGAAGAAGTTGTCGAGAACGTCGAGCGCTGGATTGATAGTTTTTGGGAACTTCCCGATAGATGTTTGGGCTTTGACCGTGGTAGTTGGAATCGGGCGGAAGGGATGGGAAAAAATACTGGAAGATATGTTGACAGCTGTCATTTCGGTGGAAGACCCTGTGTGGATGAACTCAAAAAATTTTTGAGTTCTTTTTTTAGCCATTTCTGCAAATCTGAGAAATTATATTCAGTTGAAATGAATTTGGAAGCATTTTTTTAATTTGTTTATTTCTTTGAGGTTAGGTCTGCGGCAAATTTTTTTGTAAGAAATTACTTCGCTTGATTCTAATAAGAATTCTTTTCATAAAATTACTGCATAAAGGTTTGCCTTCAGAACTGAAATCTTTTCTAGCTACTGAAATTGGTCCTTCGAGCCGGATCGCACGAGAGCGCACGTAACCATCATACCTTTTACTCTCGCGTAGCAAAACGATTATGTACCTCAAAGACGGTTTTGGTGTGGTAATTTTGAATTTCAACATTGACATTAACATTGACAGCTGTCCCACAACTTGCGTTATTTAGCTTCTTCCTCCTTCTGTCGGTGCTTTTCATTCATCATACTTATCAATCAGCGTCATGCACGAGTGCCGCACCGGTTACGTGCTTTTCTGCCCACGGCAAAAGGGAGCAAGCCATAAGTGAAGCGAGAGAATAGCGAATACGACAGCAGCAGCAGCAGCAGTAGCAATAACGACAACAAAGCACACAGACACACTTCGGTGTGTGGCGCCCTACACACCGTAGCATAAAGATACACTTGGCACCGTGCTTCCCTGCAACCTCGCACGCCGGAACGTATGCAAATTAGTTCCTTCTTATCATCGATTGTGCGCTTTTTCACGAGCCGTTGTGCTCTGTATCGTTTTAGAATATTAAAACACATTTGCGTTTGTATGCTGCAAACCCCTTGCCCCCCCACCCCCCCCCTATTCCACCCCGAATACCACGCCCGGGAAGTCGTTGCCGGCGATAAGCGAGGCACAACAGTAACACCTCACCGTACCGCGTGCACGTGTTTGCACACCACGAATTTCTCGGGCCACGGGGCCGTGGACGTGTAGTGCAAAAATTTTAAATTTCTTCATCCCGCATGCAAAGCCCCGCTTTCTCGGGGGTTTCGCGACACTAATAGTTTCCAACCCAAGGGGTCGCACCGGAGGGGATGGGGAAGAGGGAGGATAAAGGTGCCATGCTCTATCTTGGTTTTGGATTGCGGGCACGCGGGCACGGGAGAAAAGTGCGTTCTGTGTCGTTCGCTGTCGCTTTTGCCAACCTGGAAGGATGTCAATTTTCATAAAAGTGTTGATCCCCCGGCTGTGTGTGTGTGTGTGTGTGGGTGTGTGTTTGCTGTGCCCGATTGTGTTTGCCAAGGTATTGTGATGCCATCCCCGGTTGGTCGTGGATTGAAGCTTCGGAAGCTTTTTGATGTCTTTGCAGCCGCGTTTTGCGCGGCGTAGGGAGCCAGTTATGAGATGAAAACTAAAATTGGTTCCCTATTCCCTGGGACAGCTCACAAGCGCGGCCTCAGCGGTACATCTGGTAGCATATTGTTGGACTATATTTTATCTGCGCTGGTTGTGTGTATAGTTATTTGTAATTTTTTAAATCAATATTACAATTATTATTCTGATATTTTGACATAAAAAACACTGCGAAGTGATCTGAAAACTGAATTCCAACGCCATGTGACTTATGATACTAGTAATGCTTCTTTAAATTTTAATAAAACCCAATACAGTGCAAGCAGTAAAAGAGGCAAGGCATTGGCTTTAACGCTAACGTGATAGTTTTTGTTAATTAAAAATAACATCAACACGGCTTCCTCTCGCTTTTTCCGCAAACTGTTGCTTTTGCAGCAGTCCAATCTCGCCGCTCGGCGCAAAGTGAGCAAATAGCTCGCACAAGTTAAAGTAAATTTCTATTCCCTCCTTTTCTTTTTTGGTTTTGTTTTTTTTTTTTTGCGATGCTTTCAAACCCCATTTCCAGCAGGCAGCAAAGCAATTCAAACAGAATCAAGCAAAACAAAACACACAATAGTACGGCAAACGGTGCCAACTGCCAACTGTGAGCGAGCGAATGGGCAAAGAAATATATGAGCGCCGGCCCGAAGAGCAATCGCTTCAGATTGCCCCCAACCCCGCACACATACACAAACATACACTCGCCCCCCCCCCCCCCCCCCCCAAAAGGCATACACATAAACTCTTAGCAAATCAAACAAATTTCGCTGCACCGGGGCCCTGACAAACCCCTAACGTTCGGATTGGCGCGGCAGCCTGCCCCGGGAGCAACTTCCGGCCAAACTTTGACAAAACCCCGCAACACCACAAACAACCGCGCGCAGTCCAGGCGCGTTTTGCAACCAAGCAAGTACGCACACACACACACACACACACAGAGCTACCGAGCAACTTCACAGCGCCACCGAAAACTACTCAGCGACCACGACAGTGACAACACCGACTTTAATTTAGTTCCAAACTTAATTAATTAAGCAACTCTATGCATACATTATGATCACTCAAAAGTCTTGCGTCTTGCGGCAGCCGCTTCAGATGCCCCATCCAGTCACTCTCCCCCCCCCTTCCCCCTTCCCAGTACCGCTAGGCATCGGGTGGGGAGGAATGTACTTTGGCACGCGAACCTAACCCCATTCGGACGTAGGCGCAATCGACGTGGGGAAAAGGGTCCGCGGCAGGGGGTGGTTCCTCCTCCTCCTTCTCCTCCGGCAAGCAAATCCGTGGGAGGCGGGGGTTGCTAGGATGCTGCTAATCTTGTACCGAGGTTCGGGTGCCATTTGTCCTCCCATCCCTCTTGCCGCCACCCCGTTCTCGACGGGCCAAAGCACCGTGGGGCAAAGCCCTTGGCATCTCCCTAATCGATCCACAACGCACGCAGCGAGTAGCGCTAGGGAGGGTGAAGCCGGAACGGGGTAGAGCGTACGGGCAGCACCCACATTAATCACGAGCAAATGCTAGTTTTCATCGCGTGAAGTCGCGCAGCAGGGAAAAGGCGGTGGATAAGTTTATCGGCACCAGCCGCACCAGGACGACCAGGAAGGGGCTGGGGCGGGAGATATCCGGGAAACGGTGGATGGAGCGCGGGGCTGGAATGGGGGGGGGCGATTTTGGTACCTAATTGGGATTAAATCCTTTTTCGGCACTGCGGCACGGCGCTGTGGGGTGGTAACATACTATTTTCGAGCATTATACCCGACTAATATAGATTTAAGGTTGTAGCGCGAAAGGGGGGGGGGGGAAGGAGAAAACAACTGATTGCACGCTCACCGGCATGGTTGTGGAGGTAGTTGGGAAGGTTGGAGCGACGTGATGGTGTTATTTACCTGTCAGACGGTCAAATTAATACGAGTTATGGTATGAGATTTTGATACAATTTGATTAGCAATCGTACATGGTCGTAGTCTTGCTTGCATGCGAATCATATTTTACAAGCATTAAACCGTAACCGTAGTAATTTAGGTTTCAACATTAATTGTCTATTATGGCGATAGTCAAAACACGGGTACATGACTGCTTTTAATTCCAGTCAACGTATGATCCATTTATACTGTCAAATCATCCATTCCTACCAGAGTGGTTTACTTCATATTTTGGTCCTTCGAACCGGAACTCGTGTGACGTCATAAGGAAACTTAACAATCAAGCAAAAGAGAACAGAAAGTGCTTGTTTTGTAATGAACTCATAGACTATTTGTACCATACTGTTTTATTAGAAATTTTAGTCCTTCGAGCCGGATCTCTAGTGACGTCATAGTTGAACTTTAAGATCAAGTAAAAAGCAACGAGAAATATTATTCTTCGATGATTTTTCATTTCAAAAAATTACATTTCATTCCATAGAGTTTGACATATGCAACTTTTTTTTTACGCAAATGTTTATTCTAGCTAGGCTAAGAAGATAATATTTTCTCTTGAAAATATAACCATGTCCTAAATTTACTTTTTAAAACGTATTTTTCACAGTAATGTTGGAAACAGTGTTTGCGTGTATAAGTAAATTTCAGTATATTCATAATTGGTACATCCACTTCTGCAGTATATCATTGCCCATTTTTTGTTGTTGCTAGTAATCCACTGCTAGCCGTGCACGTCCAAGGAAACAGTCCTCATTGTAACAACGTCCCAAAAAAAAAGGTCCAAATTGCCAAATTAACATTACTGCGCAGACGATCCCTCCTACCATTTGTTATTTTTTGCTGTTTTCCTTTCCAATGATAATATTTCTGTCAACAGAAGAAAAGCCACACAAACACACAAGCTTTCTTGTTGAGAGGTTTGTTTTTTTTGTTTGTTAATGCTGTGCCGGGTTGTGATGCTGCCGGTAAATTAATAACATAAAGTGTGGATAATTTGACGCAACAAAATTGAAGGCAGTACACACAAACCCAGATACAGAGCGTTTGACGGGCCTGGGACGGAGCGGACATATTGTTTTCTTTCGCATGGCTGTAGGCGCACAGTAGCAGGAGGGGGGGAGGGGGGGGGGACGCAAAGCTCGTGTGTCAACATTTGTCGAAGAGATATTTATACACGTCCGCGCTCGGAAGGTTAAAAATTAAGCCCCAAGGTAAACGTTCCGCGAAGTACGCTCCTATTATACCGCAGGCCATGGCTGAACGAGACAGAGAGAGAGAGAGAGAGAGAGAGAGAGAGAGGAAGAAAGAGTGCGAAAGAGTGGAAAAGAATGAGCGAACGAGTCACGTGCGGCAGATTTGTGCCTTCGCCCTTAATGCAGTCATTTTTCAGCAAATTTCGTCCGAATGCCGATACCCGCCGCACACAAAATCACGGTCGGCAAAAGAAAACGGCACCCCGATCGGGTCACGAATCTGGCAAAGGTGTCACAAAACACAGACACACACACACGCGCGCGCGCGCCTGCATATCAAACGGAAACCCGGGGCCCAAAAGCGAAATGCAAATGGGTTTACTTTGCGAAATGAATTTGTCACCGGCCTGGTCGCACCCTCCACCTATTGGTAGCTGAGTGGCGGTCGATGTGGCCCGGGATGGTGAGTTATGGTGAGCATCGGTTCACCTAATCCAACCACTGACATCTTTCAGGGCATTATCGCAGAAAGCGTGAGAGGAGGTGGCAAAACTTTTCCCACACAGCCGAAAACTTGGAACAAATCGACCGCAAGAGCAAAGTTTGCCACTTCCGGACATACATTGCGAGAGATTCGGGAATGCCGGGCCAAAATCATGGAAGCGCAAAAAAAAACAGGACGTGAAGTTTGACGTCGGTCGGAGATGTCTGAATGTCGGGACGCGCACACCTCTGCACCTTTGGACGCTTCGGAGCAGCGGTGTTCCACGGTCGGACGCAAACGACCGGCATACTCGAGCATTCCCAAAAAGAGGGAGCACCCCTTAGAGGGACATCATCCACCACGCCAAGGAAGCAAGATGGCTACCGGTGTCGAACGGTGTCCTGTCAGAAGTCGTCGCTCAATGCGACACATCGCACGCTGGAAATTGGAGAGCGGTGCGGGACTGTTCGAACAATGAGCCTCCAAGGAGATGTTGTGTCGGGCGGGCACAGAATAACATTCGCATCTTAGGTCCCTCAGGACGTACCAAACTGCTGTGGAAAGAAAACGGAACCTCCCGCCCCGAACACAAATCAACACATCGCAGCACACTGTTCGAAGTTGTCCGCCCAGTGGTCCAACAGCACCTGCTCATAACCTTCAGTCAAAAGTCAAAACATGGCGATTGGGAGTGCAGCGCAGCGCAAGGGCGCGCTTGTCAGTAAGATTGGGTGGCCGATCCCGCAATCCCATCAATCAACCTGCGATCCATCAACCTGCATCCACATGGCACATCATCCCGGTGGAAGCGTACTGCTTGCGCGTGGCGCGAAAACATTGACGCATTGCCACACATTGTAAGGCGCACTCTTTGCACTGGAAAGACTGTACCGATTGATCTTGATTTTAGCTGGAATCTTTTTTGTTTTGCAATGCATGATTTTACATCGTAAAAAATAACTAGTGTAATCGCATTGTCTATGTTGAACAAACATTCAACAACATTTTTCACCGTGTTTGTTGCTCAAGGTTGTCTCACAATAACTGATGCATGTGAGCAAGACACTGTGATACCTCACATGACTCAAATTTATTTGTAGTAGCCAATAATTTCGCGTCCAAATGTTTTACCTGATCTGGGTACGGTTCCAACAATCGTTATTTCTATAGTTTAATGAAGAATGATTTGCCATTCTTCATGACAGTTTTTGTATCAGTTTTTTTGATAGCTCCAAATTTGACAGTCTTTCAAGTAGCTGCGTATTTTGAAGGTTAGAACTTTTGTAGCTTTTTGATCCTGTAGTGCAATTCTGATTGAATGAAGTTCAATTGATTCTCAAGCCTGTTATTTAAAATTCTTGCATTTTTGATGTTGTAGTCACATGAAGTATTCTGACGTTACACACCTAGTGTCTGAGATCTCTATCCTAAAAATCGTTCTTTGATTTTCAAACCTAATTGAGCAATGGCATTCAATACTTAACACACACAAACAATTCTGAATAGAATTAAAACGCTTAATTCTTTTGCTGCCAGGTCCAGTTGGCTGTGTTGTGACGGCCAGAGTGTCAATGAAACAACGTTTCTAGCTATCCAACATCAGTCATCTGTTCGGAGAAGCATATATTTTCAGAAGTCAGTAAAAGTTGTACCTGAACGTCATTGGAGTTCGTTACTGCTTTGTACATGAGTTCGAACGAAAATACTCCTCCAATCAAAACTATCGCTCTGTTCTAGTGTTAAATGTCACAACAGCCATCAAGCAGCACACATACGCACCATTCGAACTTTCTCGAGCCCCAAACACCGACTCCACCTTGTTACGACTTCCCACAACGACACGAGAAGTTGGATTTATTAGGAAGCGGTCTGGTGATGTTCTTCCCCAAAAAAATACATATTTCATCTAAATACACTATTGCTGGTGGGGTTTCCCACAAAATCCTCTCACAAAACCCTTGCGTTAAACCGAAAGCGTGTAGGTGCAAGCAAATCTTTGAAGTCTGTGCGCTCGATCCCGTAGATTGCCCTGCAGGATTGGGGTACGGTGCTGTAATTAAATTTTATGTTCACCCTTCATCGTGCGCCCGCACCGCAACGGTACCTGCTGGAGACACTGCTCCGTGCCTGTGGATGTGGTGTTGCTGTGATGTACAAGCTATTGTTAGTTAGTTTGTTTTTTGTTGCGTGTGCTTTATTTAACTGTTTCGCTTGGTACATTTTTCCCGCAGCACTCGGACCCTTGGAGCACGTGCGGCAACGAACATGACAGACGCACGCAAAACCTTCGCCCTTTCGTCCTTTTTCAGGTTCGATAGCATGCTAAAGATATAACTTTATTAATCTCCAACCTTCACACACACACACACACACATACACACACAAAGAGATGTTGCGTCGGGAAGGAGCACACATGCGACCGTTCGATGTGGCACGCTGAAGGATTCCGGTTCTGCCCGGTAATGTTATCACCGAAGACCGCAAGCCCGGCGATCCGATCGGAATCGATGAATGCACAATTCGCAATTGGAATAATCAAAACGCGGCAAGGCATGGCAAGGGGGACTTGCCATGTCGATGCGCATAATAAGAAGTCTGCAAAAGAGCGGCAAAGTAATGAAGTTGAGCATTGCATCACATCATACCGAGCGTGTGCAGAACGATCCTTGGTCCGGAGGCGGACTTGGATGGGACGAGCTAGGAGCTAGGAGGATAACAATACCCGTTGTGCATCATTGTATGTGCAACGAACCGATACAGGTAACCGATGCGATGCACCCGGGGTTTGTTGTGCCGGGGAAAAAGGCGACGTTCGGCCACAAGTAAAAGATGCTTGTCAACCGAAGCCGTGCCAGCTCAAAAGCGGCGCTAGAGACAGTTTCACATAAAATCCCACACCCTTCTGCACTACAGCAGGAATGAAAAAAAAAACATCCACAAACTTCAAGCCACACACATGAAGCACGAAGAAGAGCCGGTAAGAGCACACTCTTAGCAAATCAAGAACTGGAAGAAATCAAACCGAAAGCTTACGCGGCCGAAAAAGGCAAGTTTCGGTTGACCAGACTATGTGTGTGTGTGTGTGCTTGTGTGACTAGTAGAGACACACACACACTAACACAATTGGATAAAATATGCGGGAGCTCCTAGGTTCACCTGTGTCCGTCCGCCGCCCGGGTAGCAGTCATCGGGACAAATCCTTTCCAAAAACCGAAACACGCCACCATCGAATTTGAAAAGACAATCCTTTTACGGTCGGGCAAACAGTTCGCCACAGCTCCGCCTCCCCTTCCGACAGGGCAGCGGCCGGCCAGTGCCGTAAAATTGTCGGTATGCTCATGAGCTTACCTCCGCTGCAGGTGCCAGGTCCGAGTCTGTGTTTCGTTTGCACCCAAGTTGTGAATTCGTTTTTGAGCTGTGCTCCTGGGCGACTCGGTGGCGAGAAAAATGGCAATGTGACAGAACAGAAGGGATGGGGGCATACCTCGTTTTCCCAAACATCCCAACAAGTGACCAAAGTTTGCATCCCAAAACCCCAAAACTCCACTCCACAGGTCCACTCGGTGTGTCCGAAGATGGAAATATTATTGGCCACACGAGCACAGACCGGACCGACAACCCTCTCGCGTGGTGGCGGGGTGGAAAAGCAAGGGTTGCAAGAACAAGCAGGGAGCTTGTGCTGGGAATGGAAACAACCGTCTCGAAACGAATAACAGTTCGCTCTAGCCGCTCCCGGGGGACCGATTGTGTCAAGCGGCAGTACCTTGGCAGCGCCAAACAAACAACAAAACTGTCACCAATTTTTTGGTCCTTCGTACCGGATTCGGTGACGCGGAGGAGTGGCCCACACGACGATACGAAGATCAAGCTACACACACACACACACACACACACACGTGTACAATTAAATCAAAAGTGTCATCTTCGCACCGCAGAATCATTTAAAAAAATGCCAATTTACACCCAATTCGGCACCGCGCCAGGTGATGTAAATGGCAGCCAAGGGGTTTCCCGCGTGCGACTACAAAATGTAAAACATTTACCTCACCTCCAACTCGTCACAACAGTGCGCGCGCGTGTGTGTGTGTGCCTCTGGGAAACATTTGTGCGAAGCGATTAATTTTTATGTCATCTCTTCTTCGCTCTGTGCCTGTGCGACGCTCGATTTCTTTTCGCTTGCGCGTTATTGTTATCGTTGAAAAGATGTCACCATGGTTGTGTCGAGCGTAGGACAGGAGGGCACCCAGATACGTTCGCTCCCAAATTCTACGCACGCAAATTCCGCCGAAAATGTGCCGTCGGATGTGTTTCACTTCTTTGTTCTTCCCCTTTGCTTGTCGTGCGTTTCTCGCGTCTGCACAAAATGTCTCCGTCGAATAATTGCCGCAAAGTTGAAGTGATCCTCCGCCCCAGGGAGGCCAGGATGAGGCGGGCTAGGGCCACGGCACGCGTGCCTTGGTGCGATGTAAAACAGCGTAAGCCCTAATAAGTACCTGTTAATACCCGCGCTTCATGGTCATCTTACCTAGGCGAACGGAAAAAGGGAGAAAGAGAGAATACATATACACGTATTAGTAAAAAAAAAAACCCCATTAGATGGTTCCGTGTCCACGGCGAAAGTCATTTAAAATTCAAAGCATGTGTAACATCTGCTAATGCTGCGTTTTTTTTACCAGCAGACGGTGCATGTCTAGGTAGGCACGATGTTGCCACAAGATGAACGGAACCTGGCAGCAGCAAAGCTTAAGTTTTGTTTCGAGATGTTGAAGCCTAAAAAGTAAGCCTGGGTTTTTTTTTTGTTTCCGCATGCTCCTTAAGCTCCACCCTAACCAGCAGCCCGCTTTCTTGTGGTACGTGGATGGTGTACGCCAGTTTCCGAAGACCACAAACTCCAACGTGTCCGGAGAAGCATCCCGATCGTACAGCCCATCTCGTCTGTTGTGGTCGAGAAATGCACGGAGAAGCTGCTCCTGCCCGCAGTGCAAGCAGATCTAACCTCTGGACGTAGAAGCTTGGCAGCATTTTTCGGCTGCTAGTCGGTAGAATTTGCAGTATGCTCAAATAGTTTGATTACTTCAGGATCTGCCCGTGGTGCGGCTTCGGCGTACGGCCGGAGGGACTGTGCGAAGCAATCTTTGCCATCTTTGACCGAACAGGCCTCGCAGCCTCCGCAGTCGCTCGCTGCTGCTGGGCGTACGAAATGTGTAATTAATCAAAATACATTTCCAAACCGCACGGTACACTCCCTCTGCACCGCCAGTTTTCCCCATGCCAGAAGCCGTTTTCGGCTTCTCAGCTGACCTGTGATTCGTTAATGGGCCCAGCATATTGGCAGGCTGTTCTTTTTCCACTGGCTCGACGGCAGCTATGCTCCGTATGCTTGAGGTGGTGAAACATTTCGCTGGGGGGGGGGGGGGGGGGTGTAGAAATTTATTAGTTTCATATTTTAATGAACGACGCGCCTCGGCACCCCATTAATGAAGCCCGGCCAGCCCCGGCACCAGCTGCTTCACTCACTTAACCTGCACAGTGTGTAACGATTTCACGGACATTAATTCTATTTACTGGCCTGTGGACCGATGGCGCTGCGAATGTCCGTGATTCATTAGACTCGCCCTGTGGATGAGCCAGTGTTTTGTTTTGCGTTTCGAGCGATTGCTGCTTCGAGGGTCCTGCCCGTCCCGGTGGACGGCGGTAAAGATGTTTGGCATCCGTCCGTCTTCGTCCTCGTCATAACTAATGGGGCCTTGCCTTGGTGCGCGCGGTGCCCCCCCCCCCATCCCTAAAATATTGGCCCAAACTGCTGAAGACTAATTAGCTGCAGCCCGTGAGCTGTCAGAACAGCGCGTTCGGGACCAGCGATGTTCGTGTCCTGGATAAAACATGCTGATCATAGCAGTTACTATAGCTCAGAGAAACAAAAACAAAAAAAACTTCTGTAGATCGTGTCCTCTTGTTTGCGGGTTTTTTTTTTTTTGGCTTTGTTGGGGAAGGATTTGGGTCTTTGGGTCGTTCGCCTTACCCGAAAAAAATTGGCATCCATTGGTCGTGAAGCTCTTCTTGCTCGGTTGTTGCTGCCGCTGCTTCTGCACATTGTAATGCATTTGTTATCCGCATCTACCGCAAACAGGAAAAATGTGCAGCGCACCCTCGCACCCCACCAACAACAACCCCCCTCCGAACGTCGGGCGAACGTCGACGACGGTTTCGGGACAGCGTGACCAGAAACGAATCGAATCCCTGTGTCCCTGCGGTGGCTCGGAAATGGATGACTTTTTGCTGCCCACAACCCAAACCCACTTTGCATCGGCGGCGGCCAGCCCGCTGGAACGACCGGACGGTGTAAATGCATCCGGAGTGGGCGGGGTGAGGTTCCCAGAAAAGATTTGTCTCCCGGGGGAGACGGGGTGGTTAGTAACAGTGTAGCCGTGTTGATGCTGCTGCCTCCCGGTGTCCGAACCGGGGCTGGACGATGAATAGTAAAACATTTCGTTGCGGCCAGCGGGACATGTTCTAATGGTTTTGTTCCAGTTTACTGCGCCAACCCCAAACACTCCCCAAAGCCCTGCAGTTTCGAGGGCATCCCGCAAAGCCGACACACACACACACACACACACACACACACACACACAAGCGCCGAGGGAAATAAACAAACAAAACCTCACACATACACACTAGCAGCAGCAAGTGTAGGAGAGTCGCCAGCCAGCAACAGCCGCCACCGGCTGCCTCCTTGACGCTACCCAGCGCGCCATTTTGGGTAAACCGCAACGGTAGAACGGGGGGGGCGGCTACGGAAAGGGGGGGGGGGGGGTGGAGGGATGAGGACGGTGGGAGCGGGAGCAAGACGAAAAGAAAAGCTCGCACAGACAGACAGCCAACTCTTGCTGAAGTTTATACACAAATAATCGAAACGGATGTACTTTGCTCGGGAAGTTAATGTTGCTTCTGGAAATTTATGTTTCTGCTCCTTGGCACGGTACCCAAGGTTTCGTGCGAATCCCCACTTCCCCTTCCTCCCCCCACACCCTGTACTGTACAGGTGCGGTGGTGTGTGTGTGTGTGTGTGTGTGTGTGTGTGGTGCATTACGGGGTGGGAGGCCCAAGAATTCGAGGTAAGCACCAGCAATTCGGCATTCGACTCTTCAACCTCTTACCGTAGCTCGACGCAAACTCTCACACAAACCCGCACACACACACACACCAGGGCTGGGAGTGGGTGGCGGTTGGTTTTGAGACAATGATTATGTGCGAGTGTGAAGTAGCGGTTGCAGAGGGCCAAACAATGGCCCAGGTCACGGCACGCAAGCGGTACACGAAAGAGACGCCGGCCAGTACCAGCACTGCTGCTGTGCGCTTCGGTCGAGCTGCGCTTTCCTTCGACCGAGTGGCGAGTCGTCGTCGTCGTCGTGCCAGCGCACGGGATGGCCCAGAAACCGAAAGCTCGCCTATGTGGCTGTGTGGGTGGAAGCAGAAAACCGTTTAAATCGATATACTCTCATGTATAAAATATACGACCTGTGCACCGGAATACGAGAGTTCTATCGATTTTTCTTCCCCATCCCCGTCGCTCTCCGGTGGCGGCGGCTGCCTGCCTGAAGCCTGGTTGCCGCTTCTTCAACCCCTCCCCCCCCCCGCGGCCGCTGTACACAAATCCACCTGCGTGGATAGTCCCTGTATGAAGCTCCATCGAGCAAACACCTCTGAGGGAAGTGTGAGCCGTTTGAGGAACAGCGAACGGTGTGTCCAAGCAGCAGCAGCAGCAGCGTGACCGGACATATCAGCGCCTTCGGGCGGGAAGAAAACACTCGCCACTCTTCTGCTCTTATCCGCACGTGGTTTGCTACCCACGCACCCCTTTACCGCCACCTTTACCGGGAAGGAAGCTGTAAACAAAGCATGATATGGTAACTACGACTAACTGCTTGTAGGATGTAGCTCACCGCTCAACAGTTCCGAGCGGGAAGGGACGATACAGAGGGGAGAAAAAAAGGCCCGCCCGCTCTAGAACCTTGTCACCGGCCCCGCCTTGCAACGCACCCCCATCGCTCCACGTTCCAATGGGGCGCTCCGCGGGTGGTACAATTGCAATTCCAATGCTATTCCAATGCTCACCCAAATTCTTTTCCCAACTCCCCGTCCGGTGGACGGACAGGGACCTACATTCCTCCGACCAAGAGTAATGTGCACGAGTGAGTGAGCGAGTATGAGGGTTCCTGCTCGCATAACTTTATCCTGTCTTACAGGAGCAGGGATGTCAAAGGGACGATATGAATGGAGGTTTCTTTTTTATGGCATCGCCAGTTGTATTACAAGTAGAGAATATTTGATGTAGAATTTCCTTTGAGATATTACATACTACAGACAGCAGTTTTGAACTATTTCCATCAATATATTCACACAATCGTCGAAGAATCCTTTCTGATGTCCTCATTTCCTGATCTTACTTGATGTCCTCATTTCCCCACTTCTTCAAATTCTACATACCTAATGGCCTAGCTGAAGGTTCCTATTGAAACATGACAACTCTCAAAAACTGATAAGTCTCGAAAGCCTGTATAGGACGGCATGTCCGCGTAGGATGTTACGCCAAAAAGAATAACTCTCAAAAACTGAAAAAAAATTGTGACACATATTGTTGAAGAACGTAAACATTACAGAACGTAAACATTGGGGTGACGGGACGACTCATGATAACGAGTAGTGGTTACACGCGCGAGTCGGAAAGTTGAAAAGCGTAGGCGGCGCAATTCGCTATAAAAAGGGCTGGGCTGGCGCCGTAGGGCCTTTTTCGACGGAAATTTTCTGTAGCGTGAACAACCACTAGAAGTGAGTAATATTTTGGCGTGGGTTAATAAAACGCAAAGCACCACTTATAATATTAACACTTTTCACACACGACCTAAAAAAGACTCACAACACAATCCGAACGCTACACATATTAAACTATTTCAATTATTTTTTTTTTTTCCTAGGCGCTACCCATACATTACGTTAGGTATAATGTTGGACTCAGTAACATAGCGTAACAAAGTTTAACGCTTAAAATATAAATTATTAAATAAAAGGTGTTTGTTGCTCGGGTTACCCCAACTCGACGACCGAATACGAAATGCTAGGCTGGCTTTTATCGTTGGGCTTCTCAATGGTAGCATCGATTGTCCGGGTTTGCTCTCGTCGATACAGCTGTACGTGCCCGCAAGAACTCTCCGCCCTCGGGCGATGCTGGCCATCCCAGAGACAAGGACCGTCTTCGCCTCCCGAGACCCGTTTTTGCGTATATGTCTTGCTCTGAATGCGGAATCTGATGCGTATGAGCCCGGCATGACGATGGCAAATGTGTTGAGTCGCATTAATTTACTTCGCGCCTCTCGCCAGAATCTTTAGCGTCCTTGTAATTGTTATTGTTGTTATTATTGTGTTTTTGTAAAGCGTGTTACTATTTATGTTACATTCCTATTGTACCCTTACATATATCGAGAGGGCTTATGAGGTCCGTCGATCATTTAATAAATATACAAATTCAAATTCAAAAGTATACCTAGTAATATTTTTAGTATACTGGCCTGCAATTAGTTTGCTATATAATTATGCTTTGTAAATAAAAGTAAAAAACACTAAACGCTAAAAAGCAATAATCACCCAGAATGGATTTTTCTATTGTGTACATTTTTCGTAATAATAAAATGTTACGTAATTTATGGAATTAAATTATTGCAACATTTCATACCGTTGTCCAAATGTCCAAACAGGTGAGATATGTCAAATGGAGTCAAACAAAGCATAATTAAGCTTGAAAAGCATCGAAATATTTCAATTTCTTTTTGGTCCTTCGAGCCGGATTTCTCACATGCTCACAAACCTTTTACGAGCTTTGCCAACAAACCAGCAAACATTTCGAACAGTCGATTGTACTCGAAAGCTCAGATGTAATTCTGAAGACGAAACAAATTGGCGTAGATGTATACTGTATCTTCCCGCATCCTCAAATGGCCCGAGTTTGACTACCCTTTCCAGTCCCAAGGACTCTCGCTACGGCTACGTGCGTGCATGGTGGGTAGCTTCGTTTAAAAAGTTCGAACAACTTCCACAAAACTCACCCCTCACCACGTGCAGTGCCACCCCAAGGTTTCCTCCCCCACCCCCTACCCCCCTCCACGCAAGCACTGCATGGCACCAAATCTGGTACAGGAGCTGTAGACACTTTGCTGCCACCGCACTGCTAGAAACGGTGAGGAGGAGAACGGGTTTTGACTTCCAATTCGTTTTCCGGCAGGAGGTAACGTAAGATTTTCACCACCCACCGCATGTAGAGCTCGGGCTGCAATCGGTTGCAAGTGCAGCACAACACCACCGCAAAGACCCCACACACGGGCGGGCGGTAGTGTTTGGGGGGGGGGGGGGGTAAAACACAAATCTCTGGACACGAAGTTCCGGAAACACAGTCATGGTAAACCCAAACCCGCCGGGCGCAAGATGTAGGAGTCAAACCCCAAAATGGCAAAGCACTGTACACTTGCACTTCCGCTCTCGTCCTCCGTTCCACCCGGTTGCCACTCCACACACGCGCCCGACCACATGCGCTTGAACTGAAAGCGAAAGCGGGGGGGGGGGGTTGCTGTGTGCAAGCTTCAAGTAAAATGGATGAATATCGGAAATTCCACCGAAAGTGCAGCTCATATTTCATCCACGTGCAACCTAACGGACCCTTCCCCTCTTTCCATCTCCTGTCCGCTCGCACTGAATCGTGTCGAGAATCGGAACATGTGTATGTGTGAATGAATCGTTTCGTGTTTTTTTTTTTTCGGGCGTGAGGGTTTGGGGGAGGAACCGAGCAATTTGCTCACTTGCCATTGCCCGAATTCCGAGCGTGTTCCGGCATGCGGGAGACGATGCTTCCCGCGCGGCATTCATCTTCCGCGACCAAGGTACCGGGGCGGCGCTGTCAAACTTTGACAGCGAATCGCCCGGTTTCAAGTTCGCGCGGCATAAGTTTTCTCGCACGACGGCGCGGAAGCGGATAAGTAGACCGGGTCCTTCCTGGCGTACCGGAAAACTTGCCCGAATCCCGTACATCCAATTAAAACGAATCCGAAACAACGCGCGCGCGGCGCAGAGCACGAGGCTGAGCGAAACACACAAACACACAGAGAACCCAAACATAATTAAAGCCACGGTCAATAAGCGCCACCGAGCGCCAGAGTCGAGCTGCCGGCTCGTCGCGCCCGAGAAATCGGATGTGTCTGCCAACCCGGGATGGACCCGGGACCAACAGCGTACAGGGCAAAGTTTACCTTATGGGTAAACGCAAAGTTTGCTCGTTTTCGGTTACGCTCTCGGCACGGTTGCACGGGCAGTGGGCGGGTGCGAGGTTGCTCTCGGGAAGTGTGTAACGCTTTCAATTACTCACATTTGCGCTGCCCTCCGCGCCCCGCCCCACTGTGCTGCGTGTAAATGATGCACTAAACTGAGTTGTCCGAATTCCGGGGCACACTGCCATCAAGTCGTTAGCGAGTCATTTTTCTCCCAGCCCGGTGTCCGCCCGGCGCCCGGGTCATCCCGGGCGCAATCACAGCAGCCGCACCGATCAAGCATCCAGTCCCGCAAGGATTCTCCGTACGGCGACGCTCCATTTCGCTTCGCTCCGCTGCATCCGACGTAATGGCATCGAATTTCGCCGCGCGAGTAAAGTTTGCCCGCTGGACGGAGCGCTGCCCGGGATTGGGGCAGATCGTACAATTATTACTAATTCGGCTTTCCGGTTTGTCGGTGGCCTCGGTACACACGCTGACCCCGCGCCGCGCGGTTTTCCGTGTTGTGCTGCACATACATTTATTAGCGCAGTCGGCAGGAAGACAGTCGGGTTACGAACGGTCCGCTGGGAAGTCTGCCGGCGGCTTCCGGACCGTTGCTGCAGCGCGAAACGTCAGCTGAAGTTTTTTTATACTTTAGTTTGCTGAATCGAAGCTCGCTCATGATAGTTTTGAGATGCAGAACAAATTTTAAAGTTTGCTGCTAGAAGCATTGAATATTGAATATCTCAACTCATCTTACATTTCATATGTTAGAAGGATATGTTGGAGGATCCTAAAAACCACCGCCATTACCCGTCGAACACAGGGGTAATGTCTTCCAAAGTTACCAGGGCCATCCGAATAACGTTAACGGTTGAGACTGAGGGTTAACTAAAAATGTAAAATTCTTCTTGTTCTTCTTATTATTTTTGTTCTAAACGTAGCCATACTGTTCGACTTGAAACGTTGTAGTAGAATTCGGAATATTGTTTGACATTAGTTGTTCGATTCATCAGTTCATTACAATTTCCAGAGAAAAAAAGAAACTCCGAATGATTCAACTGAAACCCAACGTTTCTCCGAAGCGGAGTCATCTGGAAGTATGCTGCACATTGACCTCAAGGATTTCTGGTGAATTTTGCGACCTTTTGAGTGACTAATGACTCAGTTTGAACTGATAGTTTATGGACTGTCTCAAAGACAATTAGTCGTAGCATCACAAGGATCACTTGGATCAGGCATCAAAACACCTGGAGAGCTGTTTTGAGGAACACATAACGAGCTGCTTTAGGCGTAATTGCTATGACAATGTTGTACAACATTTGAAGGCATAGCTTTAAATACTAACAAGCTGAATGTCTAGCTTAGGCTTCAAATATTTGGAGTTAAAAATGGTTAAAAATAGGAAGATTTTCTCAGATTAGCTCGTTGCACGATACCAGACATTCAAATCTCAAACGAAACATAAACAACATTGCTGCAACTGTGATCAAACCTCAAATGTTCCTTGTCAACTCTCCTTGTCAAGTCGGGCATGCAGCCCGAATAGTGGCTTGCAACTGAATCAAAGGCTTAAATCAGCGAAGAAGAGCAATGAATTCTGCAAACCAGTGATAGACTCAAGGTGCCCAAGTCGGGCAAGAAACCCCTCGCAGATACATATCGTTTCTTTGGAGTTGCAGGCTCCTGCTCCAACACAACATCGGAACTCCTCATGCGCCACCTTCCAGTGCAGACATTAGCTGCTGCACGGCACCAGCCCCAATGCCCCAGACAAGCCTTCCGGCGATTGGTTTGCCGTCGTCCCCTTTGCCAATTGGGAGTTGCATAAAGCATCGCAACCGGATCGCGCACCTCCCGCAAAGCTCGTGGAGCGGTCGTTGACAGATGCCACGCCGCACGACGATTCAATTCGTCTGACCGTTGCTGCCAACAATCGCTAATTTTCCCGCCAGCCCCGAGACGGTTTTGTTGCCGGAGAAAACCATTTTCTCGTTAGCAAGTCATTCCCGGGTATGTGTGTGTGTGTGCCGATTTCTTCCCTTACTCTTTCTTCTTTTTCTCTCACTCTCTCTCTCTCTCTCTCTCTCTGTCTGTACCTATGTATTCTCTGCCGTGTCTAGTGGAAGATGACGAAGACGCTCCACGATCCACGACGCTGGGTATGACAAATTTAATCTTAATGAAACGTGATGGCGTTACGGAGGGGATCGCTGAAATTCCCACGCCCCACGGGGCCTGGTGTGGTGTTGGGGTTTACGCGCGCGCACACGGTGTAGAAATGCACGGAACGCCCGAAGACGAAACAATAAAGTAGCGGGATACCGAGCCGAAAATAATTGGATAATGTTTCCATTCAAATTCCACTCCGTTCCATTTCATTTTTGTTAGCTTCGTTTTTTTTTTTTGGTGGTAGGAGGAGATGAACTTTTCTTCCCCCTCCCCCTCCCCCCCGTGAGAAGTCGAAATAGGAGCGATTGGGATCGGTTTTTGCCTCATCGTGCCCCTCGCTATCACACGCTCCGGAGCCGGTGTATCTCGCAGTATCGGAGGATTATCGGGCGTCATCCCCAGGCGTCCGACCGTTTTCGATTTGCATCTCGGCTAAGCCTGCCCCATTAGCTGGCTAGTGTCTGTGTCTGGGCGCAGCTTAGACGGTTGGGGTGACTAGATGTCACCCGTGGAAATCGAAGTCATCGAAGCTTTGCTGAGCGGAGCACGAAGCAAACGCGAGGAGCGGTTCCAGCAAATCCGATCAGCTTTGACGCTGACATCTATCTAAATTAAAAATCTTAATAGAATGTTGAATAATTTCAGTATCGCACATTCATCTCTTGATTTTCTTCGTGGTGTGTCGGGGTGGTGGGGGTGGTGTGTTTTTGCCACAGTTTGCAGAAAATAAGCGCACCAAGGGCGCCCTCTTGTGAAGTGGAATAGTTTCCCACCCAAAACCGATAAAGCACCTGGGCGAAGACCGAGCAGACCTGGCACCCGGCACAAAACGTATAGCGCAAGCTTCAATTACGTGGTACGGATCTCGATCGAGGAATGCTCTCAATCGACGTCCCCCCCCCCGCGCCCCGCAAGGTCCCCCTGCAAATCCCGCAAATAGAATACTTGCTGATTATGGAATGTTTTCTTTTGCATATTTACGGGGACACCAGGCGTTCGCTCAATGCTGTTCATGCTTGGGCAAGGTGGTTTTGATCCTCACAAAAAACTCTCCCTTCCTTCCCTGCCACCACCACACAAACAGTCGTAATCCATCCTGCCAGCATCCCATGCATGTACAAGCGTGAAGGAATGAGAGAGAGAGAGAGTGCGCCCTCTGGTGGCAAAACTGCGCCATTGAAACGGATCGAGATTGCGATTTGCATAATTGCTTACGATTGATCTCACATTCTCCCGCACTGCCGAGCAAGGTGGTTGGGTGGCGGGAAGGTAAGGTGGGCTTTATTTATTTACCTTGACCCCGAACCGTCCAAGGTATGTAAACGTCAGCTCGTGTACTCGTCGCGTGGAAGGGAAATGAATTAAAAAAAAAAAAACACACACACCCCGAAAGCCACAGGTCGTTGGGTTGGGCAGCCCTTGTTGCAGATGGCAATCAAACTTTAATTTTTCTCTGTCGTGCTTTCTCTCTCTCTCTCCCTTGCGGCCATCACACCCACAGGGCATGCAAACAAAGGCCCCCGGCAGCGGCAAAACTCGGCATTCTTCTGCCCTCGGCCGGGCGGAAGAAATTAAGGACCCAGCGCACGAATCAGCCATTCCCCGGGCCGGTCGGTCGAAAAGAAACGAATCAACTTGAAATATCGAGACGAAAACGGCCACCTCTTCGCCCACCCAAAAACAGCACGCCAGGAGGTGGCGCGGCGCAGTCCAGCAAAAGGAAGGAGAAAAGTCTGCGCCCAGCAACAAACGGCAACAACGACGAAAAAGAAAATGCGGAAAGTAAATTTCCTCTCCTTCTGTCAACAGCTTGATAACTTAATAGCAGAAATAAAATCATTCCTCATTGCGCTCTTTCAGCGCTGGCCGTCGTCCTGCTGCACCGCCGCATCCCTCTGTCATTCAACATACTTGTTGGGCGAGGGGGGGGGGGGGTGTTGTGAGAAGAAGATATGTCCGCCCAACTTTTTTCCCAACTCCAGTGTATGCCGGGCGTCCACTTAGGTCGTCGCATTCTGATGGGCTATCGTTTTCGGGCGAGCGTGTTCGAAGCAGTAGTGGGTGGCGTCCATTTTTTTTTTTGTTGCCTCCACCGCTTCCACTGCCACGTTTTGACTTCATTTCATGATCATCCGCCGGTGTGTGGTGTTGTTGTAGCTTCGTTTCGTCCTGAAATACGTTTGCAATTTCCGTCAGCGCTCGTCAAACCGTCCTGTAGCGCCGCTTGTGCAGGACTTGTTGGCACTCGTTTTTTTTTTTGCTCCGTTGTTTTGTTTCACTCACACACACACATACACCACTCACACACAACTTCTCAAGTACTAGTTGAAGCATTGTAAATGGCCCGACACGCTTCAATGCACTATTTCGCCAACGCTCCGCTGCCAAACAACAACAAAAGAATGTTCTTTCTCGGAGCCATAGATTGTCCTTTGCTTTTGTTTTTTTTCTTCTTCTTCTCGCCCCCCTCCACCCTCTGCCGTGCCGGGTCTTGGTTCGGCATGCTTGCTTCGTTCAATCTGCACCTTTGGCCGGGGCCAAAAGTTTGTCCCGCCTGGGTTCGGTTTGGTTCTGTTTTGCCAGACTTCGAAAGGCACCGATGGGATGTAGTGTAGTGGTGGTTGACAGCCGGCAACGGTTTGCTAAAATGGCGCCCGTGCGTCCGTTGCGGGAGTGCGAGGACGCGCAGTTTGGCTGCAGGTGTTTTCTTTGATTTCACGCGTGCCGCTGGACGATGGTGGCAGAGTTGGTGAGCGTGGTGGCGGTGCGAGTCAAAAACGACAGCACTACATTCGAGCACTTGTTAACTACATATTGCATTAGTTACAGGCAGTGGCACAGAGTGGCGACCGTTGCCTCCGCCTTCACAGTGTGGCAAATCAAAGGTCGCCGTAGAGTTCACTCGGAACAGTAGCAACACTGCCAGCGGTAGAAACCAAGCAAATGCAGGGTTTGTCAAGCTTTCCGTAACGCATGGGAGCAGACGAGAAACGGTCGGCAAGTGGCGCGTCCATACGTTGATCGGAGCAGTCAGTAACCTGGGTTTGCCGTAATTGAATATTAGCATTCTCAGCAATCTGCAACCCCACAAAGCAGTTTGCGGTGTGGGTCATAGGGTCGCGGGGTCACTGCAATGGCGTCGTGACTAGCGTTCGTAATGGAATGGAATGAGTGAACAGTGCCTTTCAGCTCAGTTAGTTGCTTGTCGCTGTTTCATGTGAGCCCAATAGGCGGAGCTTAGTAGTGCTCATTTCTAGTAATGAGTGAGACAATTGTGTAAACTCAACCAAATTTAGTTTGTCGTTGCTCATTTGCGGTTAAACTCTTCATGATGACTAGCAACTCAATCACATTGAATCCGTTTTTTTTTTTTTAATTTAAAATCTTTTGGGAGTTAAATTGCAATCAGCGATTCTTCAAACGCACTACTAACCCAATTTTAGTTGAATTAAAATTCTTCGTGAGCATGGCGATTCTTGCAACAGAGTTGTACAAAGATGAATCTTTCAACTAGGACTCCGTCTACAGACTAGCAACACACTGGTAGTAGTTTTTCGTGATACTCTCAGAGTGGGTTGAAGCTTTAAATCACAATCTCAATCACTCTAAACAGAATCAAGCTACTGAGTAGTGATTGGCATCACCATTCCGTTCGCAATTAAAGCTGTAATGAGTTGACAGCTAGAAATGGGACAACATTAAGTGTTCAATGGCTCCATCACTTAACGTGCAGGTGACCAAACTTTGCGATTTGTTGAGCTCTTCCGAGTTGCAATCCATGCTTCCTACCACATTTCACTATAACGTGACGTCAGTGTCATACCTCAAAATAATATAAAAAAATAACTAAACCTTCATACATTCTGCAATTTGTTTCAATTCTAAATGTTTTATTCAGAGTTTGGAATGGAACAGAAATAAAAAATGCAAAATGCTTCACACTCAACCGGCATCAAAGTTTTACGTGCGTTCCGCGTTTAAACTAAACTTGAGCATCTTTTGCAAGCGCTTAGTTCAAGTGTGCTCGAAAAGGTGACCGTTTGAGCACTGTTTTACGCCTCTTTGAGCGCACAGCAACACTCAAAACGTCAACGCTGTCAAACCCTGCCCGATTCGAGCGATTCCACACCAAGGACATATGGAGAGCAGAAAAAAAAACAAACAAATAAACAGACAGACACCCACGCAGCACGCAGGGCAAAGCCTCTACCCGGTGCGAAAACAACAATGCAAAGCTGCAGCCTCGTCGGCAAAAATGAAAAATTGAATTGTTTCCAGTACAGTTTTTGAAACCACTTCTCCTATCTCTCTCTCTCTCTCGCTCGCACGCGCAGCGAGCTCTGCTCTTGTGCTTGCGGAGTGTTTGACCTCTGACCTGTGCTGCCCGCTCCGTGGGACAGAAGTTGTTTGTTGCGAGTTCACGCGCCCTGGGACACGTCGTTGGTCGGCAAATGCCTTGCCTGTGTGACTTTTATGGGCCTCAATATCTGTTCTGCAGAGGGCTCTCCCTGTGTTGGATGATGCTGTGTGGACCTGTTTGCTCCCCGTCGGCCTGTACTGCCGCGTGGAGTTGTCAATCGCGCAACCAAAGCCAGTGATTGTGATTGATACCGTGTGGAGAAGCTTTGAAGTTTCTCGCCAACTCACCTGTTGTGGTTCTGATAAAACACCTTCCACAAAGAGAGAGAGAGAGAGAGAGAGAGAGAGAAAGAGATGGAAAGAGATAACAACTAACACTCACCAACACATACCTAGATGTGCTGGTGCGCAGTTTTTCTAACTACCGAAAGGTGGAACCTTGGGGCATTCTGCAATCTGACAGGAGGCCTACTAAGCATGTCATGTCGTGTGTGTGTGTGTGTGTGTGTGTGTGTGTGTGTGTGTGTGTGTGTGTGTACGGCTATTCCAGCGTTCACATCCGCCTGCCAGCCATCAGTCCGGCTTTACCAGTCCCGAGGCATTTCCGGACGCACACACAAACACACACACACATAGTCATGGAGTTCACAGAGCGGCAGCAAATTTGCCGACGCTCGTTAGCAACTCGAGGCGTTGAAGCTTGTTACGCTTTCGGCGAATGTGACCCTTGTGTGTGGGCCTTCCCTCCCCCGTCTAAACCCCCCTTTTGTAGCAATGGCAGGGGATGATTCGTCCCCGCTGTCGTCTAATCTTTCCACCTGCGCCATCAGTAAAGCCTAACCTTTCTAGTGGGGGAGATGGTGGCCCGAGAGAAAAGGAAGCGAACCTTCCCATTTTTGTGTTTTGTTTTGTTTTGCTCCGCTGCCCAGGACACGCCGGGCCGGGGCCGTTTTCTCCTTTCCGCACTTGTTTCGCTTGATGAAACAAAAATCACATTTCAGCACACACGCACACACACACACACACACATACATATCATCAGCACCGGCACCGGGCGGGGATGGAGACTCTTGCTGACTAAGCAGAGGGCGCCACTTACCGCCTTACCTTATGTTATTGCCCACCCGTGCGCAGTCCGCCATCTTTGCTTACAGCAGGAAAGAAAAAGCAAAAGCAAGCAACCACGACAAAGAAGAGGAAGAAGAAGCAACACAAAAAAACGCTTGTTCGTTGCAATTTTGTAAATTTATACTCTATTTCGGGGGGGGGGGAGGGGATTGAGTGACTGGGTAAGCTAAGTTCTAATTCAATCCCGTCAAAAAAAAAATGCTGCTGCTGCTGCTGCTGTGTGTGTCCAAAAATTTGTTTTTTTTCACCCCCCCCACACAACAAAAAAAAAGAAGCAAGTTTTTTTTACAGTGTTGTTGTGTGTTGTGTGTGTGTGTGTGTGTGCCGATGGAACGCAACTATTGTTGGACTGCCTCGGGAACTTTCAATAATGTTAAGCTTTTGCGGGTCGGAACCAACCAAAAAAGGACCAAAAAACGGGGGCAAGATTACGGAAGTGGAGCCCACTTCCGGGCTTTAACACCACCGGGAAGGATTCGCTTACCTCTCTTTCTGTATGTGTGTGTGTGTTTGTATGTAAGAAGGAGCGTTTACAGCACGTGTACCTACCGTGTGCCCGTGATAAATGGCGTTTTCTGACGCTCGTGCCTCTACTAACACACACAAACGCCGTTTTTTCCCCAAAGCATCCGATCGAAGATTGCGTGTGTGTGTGTGCCCCGTGTGTGTGGGAGTTTCAGAGGGGTAATCTTTTGCCGAAAAAAGGCAGCAGAGTTGGCTCATCAGTTGGCGTGATCCCGCCGTGACCTCACGTGAGTGAAATTAATTTGTTTTTGCTGCGTGAAATCGCTCCGACATGACGGATGAGCCATCGCAAAAGGGAGCATCACACACACACACGCACACACAAACGTGCACACATTATGTAAGGACCACGACATCACAACACTAACCAAAAAAGAGGACATTATTACGGTAAAACTGGAGTTTCCAACATGAAATCGGTTGCGCGATCTTCCGGCGAAGCATTTCTTCTTTCCGTGGCTTTTCCAACATCCACCCCCCCACCCCCCAAGGCATAGCTTTCCCGGAAAAATGACCAAAAGCTTGCCATCCCACCACTTCGACTTACCCATCACATTCTATGGCGTTTGTCTTGTTTTGTTTCGCTTCCTTTTGGTGTGTTGCTGAGTGTGTTGGGCGGCCGATGCAGCCGTGCATATGCTATGCTCGGGATGTCTCGTTCTTGCCCCCCCCTCCCCCACCCCTTTCCCTTTCTGCACCCACTTGCTGTCCCCGCACCGTTGGTCGATATTCAAATTTTATCCATTAAAAGATTAGTCGGTGAAACTTATTCTGATCGGCTTATGTAAATTTTTTACGCTTCCATTATCGCTGATCCACGTGACGGTTTTCCAATTTCTCGGTTTGGTGCCCTTTCCCGAAAACCCCTTTTTTTTGTTGCTGCTGCTGCACGTGTGTGTGTGTGTGTGTGAGGGTGAATCGGTTGGATTCATCCGTGCATTTCCTCTCCCACCGGGTTTTTTTCCCGCTAACGATGCCGCGGCCCCGGTGGATCAAGTGGGCAATATTTGTGTCAACAGCACGAGGGGTTGGCAAAGGCGAAGCAGCGGAGCAAGACGGTAGAAGAAGCCGAAGGGGGAAAACAAAGAAAAATCTACGCAAACGGGAAAACGGCAACAGGAAAAAAACAAGCAAAACAATGCCCCGGGACGGGCTTTAAGCAGCCAGGATCGTTGGCCTTTCGGGCCGGCTGGCCACCGTGGCAACATATATTGACAGCTCCGCCTGGTGCGCCGGTACAAGGGGAAGGGGCCCCCGTTGCGGATCAGGCTCGTTTTTGTAGCGCTGCTCTGGCACGCGGTTACTGTCACTGCCGCTCGCGTCACGACAGTGCGTGACAAGAAAACAGAGCTGCAAACGCGCGTCAGTTCGAGCATTCCCATGAGCAGTGAGCGCGAATCATTCTGAATCTGAAATGCTGATCTATATTTAATTAATAAAAACAAAAGCAAAACAATATACTTATTTCTCTCTCTCTCTCTCTCTCTCTCTCTCTCTATCTCTTTCTCACTTTCACTTAATTTCCTATTTTCTATCGCTTTCTTATATATTATTAAAAACTCTTCCTGCCATTCCATAGCTTAACGAGTCTTTGATTCACGATTCCGTTCAGCTGTCGAGCGAAAGTTAGTAGCAAATTCAACAAAATCTCTCAAGCAATCTCAAGCAACAACTAAAAAGAAGCATGGAATTGAAATGGAACTAATAAAAGAAGAAATAAGGATTTCTATCGTAACTAACATTGAATGTGCGCTACCATTTAACAGACACAATTGCATAAAACATTTTATTTCAAAATAATAAATATTATAATGCTAAAAGATGCCTTCTATTTCGATTCGATTGTTTCATGCTCACTTTTGACTCAGATAAGGAGGCGAATGTTGGCCTTCGGTTGGTAGAGCGCCTACCACAACTATATGGACAGTCGTTTTTCGTGATTTGCGGAAACTTTATCTAAGATAGTTAAAAACAGTGAATGTATGAGTTGTGTAGAATACTATTTTACATCTTCGTATATTTTTTTAATTTTTTTTTACACGATTTTACACGACTTATGACAGAAAAAAACAAATTTATGGTCGTACTATAACTATAAAGACGCTTCGAAAAACAGGTTTTATGTGCTAACTAACGCATTTAAAAAACGTTAAAAATATAAATAAGATATTCTACAAAGGTTTTGAAGAAATACATTTTTGAGCGATTTTTAAAAAGTGTTTTTATAACTTATTTTAAGGGTTTATACGTTTTATAAGAGTAATTATCAAAATATGTTTTTAGAAATATAAAAAAAATCAAAAAAAAAAATTCACCTGTAATGATTGTTTTGAAAATGCAAACCAAAGTATGTAAAAAGATTTTAAAAAATTATTTTGATATTGCCATGAGGTTCAAAACTGATCCGATCAAACAAAAGCGACACAAAAAGCTCAACAACGATTTTTTAGCAGAATCTAAATATTTGTTGTTGTTAGGTACATTGTTAAGGAATGTAATCCTAGTCTGTCACCATCCACTTCACCATCGATGTTCTCATAGACCGCTTCAAAGGTGTTCTCATAGAGCTTCTTTATAGTTATGGTACGACCATAAATTTGTTTTTTCGTTATAAGTCGTGTATAAACGTGTTAAAAAAAAAATTGAAAAAAATGTACGAAGATGTGAAATAGTATTCTGCATTTCTTATCCATTCACTGCTTTTATCTATCTCTTATGGATTTTCCGCAAATCGCGAAAATCGACTTTCCATATAGTTGTGGTAGGCGCTGTATAACATTGCTTTGCAATTTATTGATATTGGCAATAACTATGGCCAATGGGAAGAAACTCGCAATGGAAAAGCCAACTAATTTCAATATCATGTTTTTCGTAATATTGGAACTTTTATAGTAAAAAAAATTGTTTTATAATTTAGATGTTTTTATTCTGTTAATTTACAGCAAAACGGAACACGAACTATAGAAAAACACACAAAAAAATATCACTCAAGATTAGTTTTCGTTTCAGCTTGAGCCTTTTTTTGACATCACCTGTACCACGTGTCGCACACTGCCGAAACGAGATGCCTGGCTTTCTTTCTCCTCTGCTGGAGGAGATTTTTTTGCTGCTGCCGCTGCTGCTGCTTCTTCTACCGTGTGCTAGCACACTATGCCATCGCCAAAAGTGATGCTGCCACCGCTGCCGATCGGCGAGTCGCTTCCGGAACGGTCCGGGGTGGAATGGTGACGATGGCCCGGTACTAGCTGCATGAAAAATTCAAAACTAACGCAACACCTCCCAGCGGCGTGTTTGGCATTTCCGGGACGGGTTGGTTGGAGACGGTTCTTCCCGTCCGGGAAGGAGGTCGGTGGACGGCAGCACGAAGCTGTCCAGTTTTTCGGAAAGGGCCAATCCCGTACGTGGCAAAGCCGCGTTCCCTGTTTGGCGGGCGGCAGTGTTTCGCGTGCCGGTCCGCATCGTTTACTTTGGTCTAACCTGCCACCACCATCACAGGCCAGCTGAACTTTTTTCTTTTTTTTATTCTGGTCTCACTCTGTCTCTCTGCCCATTGAGTGGCATTATTTAAACACCAAAAACGAAGCAGCCCAACTACAGAAAAAAAAAACACCTCCCCATGATGTGATCCCCATATGCCACCTAGCAAAAGCTTCGCTCACCGTGCTGGAATGTCGGTAATAAACGCTTGAGTGAGTGCGCTTTTTGTCTCGTGCCTCGAAATTAAGCCATGTGTGTGTGTGTGTGTGTTGAACGATGGAAGAACCATGAAAAAAATGGTCACGTGAAAAAAAAACCTAAAAAAAAGGGTAAAAAGCACCCTCAAAACAAACCAACAAAGCAATTTGATTATGGCACGGCGGCCTGCCCCGATGCAGCGGGAGTAATTTAAAGTAAAACGCAAAACTACCTCCTGTATGTCTCTCTCTCTCTCTCTCTCTCTCTCTCTCTCTCTCTCTCTCTCTCTCTCTCTCTCTCCAGAAACATTCACTCTTCCGCGAGGACGAGAAGACAGTGAAACAATACGCAACGCGGCAGCCGACGCTACTGGCGGAAAATTACTCCGAAGGCAAAATGCAATTAGGCGCGTTGATGGGGACGCCGTGTCCCTTACAAAACCCAAGCGTGTTTTTTTTTCTTCTTCTGCTGATGCCGTTGGTGCCAAAGCGTTTAGAATTGTGCACGTTGCACGGGCAATGCAGACAGGGTGGTGCAAAGTATCGCACACACACACACACACACACACACAGCATTGAGTTTGTGAGTGTGTGTTTGGCTGCGCTTGTTTTAAAACGCGTTTTTTTTTGTTTGTTTGTTGTATCAGGCGCAATTAGCACAATCAATCGATATCCGGGGGGGGGGGGGGTCCTGATTGGGAGTGTGGGTGAGTGGGTTGTAGCTAAAAGTACCATGAAGCCTTAAAGTTAACCTGCTGAAGGTTTGTTACGCTCCAAAGCGGATTAGAGGAGAATCGTTTAATTTGCTTGTTGTGAAAAGCGGATGTTCAGAATTATATTACACTGAGCTGTTTTTTTCTCTCCCAAATTGCAAATTGCAGATTTAAAAACTGCTTTTAAATGACAGGAATGTTTACATTCAAATAGTGGAAGAAATTCGGGCGTTCCATAATAGCTGTTTTACTTTTCAAACTACATTAAAAAAAAGCTTTAATATTGCACAATAAGCATGAAATTTATTTAAACAATTTATGGTCTAGTTGTATTTTTTGGTACAGGTACATGCATTGACATTATTTTTTCTTCTTGTTTTTTTTTTATAATTAATTAGCTCGTATGCATCCGTAGTGAGGTGGTGATTCAGAATATTCATTTTACCTCCTCCCGCATTGGTCATAGTTGAATAATAATTGATTTAAGAATATTTTGATTTCACCTGCAAAGATTCGAACTCACGACCTACCGCGCGCGTAACGCCCGACACACGTTACACACTACACTATGAAGCTCGTGCACCGAGAGGCGGTTAAAACGCAACCAGGTTATACTGAGCCGAAGCTACGGTGCACTTGCGCTGCTGTAAATATTTCTTTTTTGCATTCTGCTCGAACGGCTTTCAGATCGAACAAAAAAAAACGGTTTTGCTTTCCCAAAATAGTCTGCTGCCCTGTAATAATTAATAATAAATCTAACAACGCTTCCGTGCCACTCCCTTTCGTCGCATTCAATTCATTAAAAACAAGCGAATTCCACTTCGCATCGCAAACAAATGGCTGCCTTCTTTTGCTTCGTTTGATTTTCCCTGCTGCGTCCATATTGCGCGCGGATTAATGTAACCTCTCTCTCTCTCTCTCTCTCTCGCGCGCGCTTCTCCTTTTCAGCCTTCGGCCAGCTTGTTGCTATAGAGCCCGTGATACGAACTTTTATTTTGCCGCCCGAGTTGCGCGCGGCGCGCGCAATGCAAACGGATTAAAAATTAATGATCCTTGATGTGGCGGTGCGGCGAACGCGAAAGAAAAAATCGATCACAACAAATCGCGGTCGGGAAAACAAAGGGGGCCACCGCCACGCTGCCCTAATTATCCATCCACCCAGCTGTCCCGTCCTTCCTTTGGCTTGCCTCTTGGGCCCTGCTTCTTCGTGTGTATTCCCAGCACCGGCGAAGAACCTAATCTCGCATCACTAGCGCTTGGCGGTACAGGGAAGATTGTTTATTTGCGACGCTAATTGATTCACAGATCTCCGACCCTGGCACTAGTCCACCCGCCCCCCTCCCCCTTTGCGGGACATATTTGCTCAGAGTGCACACACACACACACACACACACACACACACACACACACACCACGAACAGTCTGGTTTGCTTCCTTCCATTCACCTATTGCCTGCCATTCGTCCCTCTGGGCCACATGCCCGCGCTCCCTATCATTTGTGACCGATTGGGGCGGAAAATCGGAAGTAATTCGATTTACGCTTTGCGAATTAATCTAGTTCAGTGAATTAGGGAGCCCGCTATCGCCAACGCCATCTCGTCGTCGTCGTCGTCGTCATCGGGCTCGTGTTTGCTCGAGCTTCGCCCGAGCACCGGCCGCCAACGAGACCAACGTTAACACAAATCGCTGAATATTTCACATTCCCGTGACCGCGTGGAAAATCTGCAATCCATTCGCTGCGCTCTATATTTGATGAACTTTTCCCTCTCGCTCCTCTCGTGGTGAGTTTTTCTTCCGTGGGTGTTGTTGCTTTTTTTTTTTTGTTGTTGTTCCTTCCTGCGAGCCAGTTCGTAAAACTTCCCTTCCTGACCACACCGACGTGGGTAATTATAATTATTCAGGACGAAAAATGGCTCGGGCTGGGTGTGAAGAGAGCAAGGAAAGAATGAGCGAGTGCCACGGTACCGAAAACCCCCCCAACCGGCCCCAGCCATGTGCACGAGCATGTTTGTTTACCGGGGCCACTTTCACGCGCTCGCGCTAGTGCAAGGGCAAAGTGAATTAATTATTAATAATTAAAGTAAAATTAATAGCTTCACATCGTTCGGCGGGAAAGGAAGCGTGCCGGTACCCAGTCCCTCACTGCCAGGTAAGTTCGCCACCAAACCGGCGAGACAGCGGCAAAATCTGGCAGGCAGAAAGCCAACACACTGAAGCAAGCACGGCTTCTCACACCTTGACGAGGATTGCGAAAACTTTCCACACCTCCCAGGCGCACCGTAAAGACAGACACAGACAGACCCTGATCGTCGGGGCTGCTGCTACTATTGCTGCTGCTGCTGCTGCTGCTGCTGCTGCTGCTGCTGTACGTGTGAAGCAACCTTTTCCGCCTGTCAAAAGGATAAACGTGGGACGGGTGTTTCTTTGAAGCTTTTTGGAAAGGGTGTGAAGGTAAAATCCTCGAGGTGAGGAAAATCTTCACGTACACACACACACAGCCAGTTCGAAAAGGCGAAAACTTCCCCGACAGAAGGAGGGTGAAGGAGGAAAAATCGATCGCTTCTCGTCAGCTTTGTTTGATTGATTAGTTCGCTGGCTGTTTGGCACTTTGGCAAACATTTATAAATCGAGCGGAAAAACCCCGGCTGCACGATGGAGGTGGCGAGCGCACGGTGAGGGAGAGCCAGGGGAAACGAAAAGCTGAAATAGAAAGCAGCGCTAAGTAAATGGGGCAAAGGGAGGAAAAAAAGCTTAACGCATCGCGAGTGCAAGACACTCCAGCCAAATACTTCCCCGACCGATGCAGAAGCTGCATTCCAGCCAAGCAATGCTTTTCCCGTACCCTTTCGCTCCTCAATTCCATTCCGTCACTGTTTATCTCTCTCCTGCTCTCTCTCTCTCTCTTTTCTTCTCTATCTCTGTCGAGCTTTCTTTTGCTCCCTTAATTTCACTCTCCTTTTCGCCGGCTCGTTTTGGCGGACGAAAATTTTCGTTGGCTCGAGATTTGGCTCGTAAGTAATGACTTGCAGGAATAGCTTTATCAAGCCAGCACCCTAACGATCCCGTTGACAAGCTGACTTCTTTGACTTGTGTGTGTGTGTGTGTGTGTGTGTCTTCTTTTTCTTTATAGCACTGCAAGAAACGATGGCAGTGCGGGACGGGGAACAGGAGGGCAGCCGAAAAACGTGAACGTGAACTTTTTCTAATTGAACTACCCGGTGCGCGCCCGGTCGTCGAACCGAACCGGTCGTTAAGGGTGGCTCCTCGCCGCTGTCGGTTGCGTTTTTCGCGTTTTTTTTTTTCTTTTTTTTGTAGACATTTTAAAGCAAACTTATTTATTTCAATCAACCATACGGTGCGCGGAACAGATTTTCCATTAAAAAAAAACAGGAGACTAGATAAGTATTGCGAAGAAGAGCGCTGGGGTGGAAAGGAAAACGCAAGCGGTGTTATTTGTATGTTATGTTACATTTGATTCGTATTACCTTTTCTCTGCTAAAGTAAAGAAAATTGTATATCATATATTAATTATTATTCTTTTTTTTATTTTACAGCTGCTCTGAATTGTATGAAATTCATGCTTTATTCTTTCAAGTTCGTAAACGAACTGAATTATTCAAGCAATTTAAAGCATTTAAGCAAACGATAGCGATGAACATCGCTATCATATTGCATTTGAACCGACTACCATACGATTGATTCGGTAGTTTAATTGACTGCTCGCTGGCTGGTAAACAAAGATACAGGTATCAGAGTCTCATTATGACCCGAACTTTTCCGGAAAGTGATTTGATAAGGGTTTTTTAGCTATATGGTGGTACTCCTTCGCCACAATTTAAACTTATGTTTGCATTGGAAAAAGCAGAATCTTGATAAGGTGAAGTAAAACCAAATGCAGTACAAAAAAATTGTAAAATTTTCAAAACAGCTGAGGGAGCCGTCCATTAATTACGCAACGCTTAAAGGAATTGAAACAACAGTCTAGAGATAAAGTCGCTTCAAACTTTATATAGTCGGACAATAGGAAGCGAGTAGGCAAATCCCTTTTTTTTTCAACATGTTACGTAATTTATGGATAATTGTAGGAAAATTTAATTCATATTAAATGCCTTGTTTTTAGTTTTCTACCCAAAAACATTCTCAAGATTGCTACAAAACTGTCCATTTTAAGTGTAACGTAATTTATGGACACTCCTTTTTTACATTCCTTGCGAATAAATAACCATTTGTCTAGTTTTTTTTTATGTGTTCTACGTTTCCCTAGAAAGGTAATTTATGCTCTTTATGAAACATTTTTACTTTCATCCTTTCTTGTACTGGCCCAAAAAGGCTACCCCTCACTCTCTCAACGCTTTCAACCCCTCCAAAACGCAGCAAAAAAGTGCATTGAAAGGATTATGCCATTAGCCAGCTCATTCACCGACCGTTGTCGAACGAATGATTAGTGACTCACGTACGCGTTACTTCACCTCCCCCCCCCCCCCCCCTAACTGTCTCCCATTAGGAAAGAAAGTGGGCCCAAAAACCCACCACAAAAAAATAATAACCAAAAACAACAGAAACGATTGCCCCATATACCACGACCATTCACCCGGAAGCCGCACCATTTTCTTCCCGCCGCGAGCACCCGCTCATCCCGGAATGTTCAGGAGGTGTTTTTAGAGCGAAAGTTTGCCAGCGAAAAAGCATCCTCCCGCTGCCTCCCCCCTAATGGGACACGCAGAGCAAGGAAGCAGCAGCAGGATCAGCGCCAACGTGCAGCTCATCACACGCACAGCCCACCAAATAACAAAATATACCGAAAAACAAGGGGGCCCCCAAACACTACACCGAGGGCGCCCGAACAGCTCTCCCCGAATTCACCCACCCATTTTTCGGCCCAGTCCCGGGGATAATGGTGCAAGCAGGATCCATTTAACAACCGATACCGGCACCACCATATCCCCGGGCTGGTTGCTTTATTTTTATTTTGCTCGCCGTTCGTTCGTGGGCCGTCCGTTTGTTGTTTCTTCGTCCGCACGGAAAAGTCACGGGCACGGCATATCCACTCCCCGTCCGCCTCCCACAACCCCCCCCCCCCCCCAGGCCCTGCGAGCGTTTTATTTTTCGAGCACTTTCGAGCTCCCTCCACTGCCGGGGCGCTGATAGTGTCAGTAGCGCTACCACGGCAGCTCGCCACGGGGCCCTGGGAAAGGTTTTATTTTTATTTTTATACACACGCACCACCGCACCGGGGCGCGCGTCCTCTGCTCTCCAGGCAGGTGCCAGGGCAGCATTCACACTTTTGCCATATTTTCAGCATATTTAATGCTTTAATGCTGACTCTCGCTTTCGGGATCGTGCGTTTCACCCCCCCCCCTCCCCCCTGCGTCTGGGCTCGTGGCTTTGGATCCGGCTTGCAAGCAAGCTATTTTATTTTGTTTAGGCTTACCTACTGTTACTCTGGCTAGCAACGCGGGAGGAAGAACAGGGCGCGGAGGCGTGGTAAGCAAGAAAGGTCGAAATGCATTTTTCCTCGTGGTTGGCAAAATTAAATGAAACACGTGTAAATATGTATCTTTTTGCTTCGAATTGTAAGTGTTTTTTTGTTTTTTGTTTTTGGAGCTGCTCCCGGTTTCGTTTCATTTTCAACTTCCAACGGCAAAAGATGGCTTCACACTGGATGGAGCGAAGTCAACCCGAAAGCATAAAAACACACACACACACACACACAAGACGAGCTCGAGACCTTTTTGCGCTAAATTAAGGCATGAAATGTTGCCGCAAAGTGACGGCACCGGTATCAAGAACCGTTGCTCTCCGCTCGGTCTGCCCGGTGTGGCCTAGGCATCTTGACTTTGCCGACTTGGGAACCCTGGGAGTCCCACACTTCACTTGCCAATACTTACCCGTGCTTACGAGTGCGGGAAAAGTTGGCAGCGGCAAAAGGTACCGACTTAAAAAAAGAACCCAAATGAGGGGGGAATATCTTGAATTCAGCCGACAAAATAGAAGCAAACGAGGACACGAGCGAGGAACACACGCTGCTAGCTAGCGAAACTCTGGCAAAGAAAGTACTACCCTTATATCCAGCCCGCAAAAAAAAAAACCGACCGGAACCGTAATTGGAATGCTGAGCGTTTGAGTGTGTGTGTGTGTGTGTGTGTGTGCTGTAAGGAAGAAGAGATGCTGCCCCGGGATCTGCCGACACTTAAGAGTTCGGGACAAAAATTAAGATGTTTTTCGTTTCGGTATTAAATATTCATGATGTTTGTTGGAAAAACTATGACGAGCGTACCGGGCCTGGGCGGTGCTGCGCGGGTGCGGAACACTGCGGTGGTAGTATTCATCTTACGCCGGGATCAGCAGTCGCCGGCGGGAGGTCGGTTTTTACCCGGCTCGGCTAGGATAGATAGCAATGGGCTTTGAAAAATAGGCACGCAGTTCGAAGATGACAGTGCGCTACGCCTGCCGCCAACTTCAAATAGTGCTCTGCTGGGGGTTGGAACCGCGCAGGGCGGGGCAGGCCATTCATTGGAAATGTAAGCGTGCTGCGGAAGCTACTTAAATATTTAGCAATGAAAAGTGTACCGCCCGCAAGTGTAAACACGAACGCTACGGCACGATTGCAGCGTTCAAGCGGTGGGTGTAAACGGGGCAAGATGGATAGCGAATAAAAAGTAGGGAAAAGTGCTCACCAATGTTGAGTATCTCCACAGTAGAGGAAGTGTCTAAATAAGCTTCCATGCTAGAAATAGATACGGCTCTCTCTCTCTCTCTCTCTTTCGGTTGTGTCAAACTTCAATAAAAGTCACTGGTGGCGTTTGACTTGACAAGGATTTGACGCTCGGAACGGGAAAAGGCAAACAACGCGTTTCGGAGGTGTGCTTCGCTGGCAAAACTTGACGAAAACTCTTCACAACCCAATGGTTACAGTGGAGGCGAAGGATAGTAAGGAAGGTGGTGTCTTTAAAGCCAGGGAAAGTAAGCACTGCCCGGCGACGGTTTTGCCCCGCTGGAGGAGTTTCGCAATTAGTTCGGAGCAGTTTGTTGAGCCCCCATCGACACCGACCTGTGCTAGTGAGTGACAGGGCCAAACAGACAACAAAACCCTGTCCGCCGCTGGCCTGGCAGGATCCTTCCTTCATCCTCAAACCCGGCCGCGCAGGAAATGGTTGCGGCCGGTTGCCGAAAATCCTCCAATCCATCCACCACCACCGTGATCATCTTCATCATGTGTGGTGACCGGTTCGCCGCAACGCCTGTCTCCCGTCTCGTGTCTCCGAAACGGAAAGACAAAAAGAGCTGGGCCCCGCGAACGAGATAATGAGAAGGAATAAAATTATCATTAATTAATGTTAATAAAGCGCTCGTTTGTAGGGCACTGGCGGCCAGTGGACAGGCCGCACTGTGGACCAGCAGTAGAAACAGGAGCAGCAGCAGCAGCAGCAGTGGTAGCGGCGGGTCCCTCTCGGTGCTCATGTTCAGCTTTATCACATTCACGATTTCCGTCAGTCGCAGAAGATTCCCGATCCCGAACCAAAACCCCCGAAAGAAACGAAACTTGCACGAGCTTAGTGGCGGAGGGATTGGCGGAGGCGCAAGGGGACAGACATTGTTCTACGTCCCAATCTCGGACTGTCCGTGTGCCGCGGACGACGCTCGGTGATTATACGTATCGTTGAGCATTTTTACTAGCCCGCACGCTCTTCCCGTCCCGTCTCAGTTTGCGTCTCTCGTGCTGAGCTAATGGTTTTGTCCTCCCTTATTTTAGTGTCTTTGTTTTGTTTCTTGTTCTCTCTCTCTCTCTCTCGCTTGCCGTTCCATTTCTTTTCCTTTTTTTGTTTTTATTTCAACTGCTTTCATTTACACTAACCTTGTTTCGAGTTTGCTCGTCTGCCGGTTTCGGTTTTTGTTTCATCCCTTTTTTATCTGTTTTTTTTTTTTGTTTTGTTTTGTATTATCTTTCGTTTCTTGCTGGGTTCTATTTTTCCTAGCTTTGGGTGGTGGTTTTTATTCCCTCCTGCTTCATCTTTTTCTCCTTTTTCCTGTATGATGTTTTCATTGCTTCATTTCATCAACAAAAACGCTTTCCGTTACTTTCTGTTTCTCTCTCTCTCTCTCTGCGCTCTAATGAAATTCCACACGCTGCGTGTCTTCGATTTTCCAGCGGGATGCATTCTCGAAATCTTTATCATCCGGGCCCATGTTTGCGCTCCGCGTTGTCGATTCGCATTTTCGTCGCCTTTCTATCGCCTTTTACTACTTTGTGTGTGTGTGTGTGTGTGTGTCTCTCTCCTCCATTTGTGTTCCTCTTTGTCGCTTCAAGGTTGCTTGACTATTCGGGCGGACACCATGTATGAAATTTTGGACCATTTCGGGCAGTTGTGCTTGATTAACTTCCAAATTGGAACTAATGTCTTCTTTCTTCCTGCCGTGGGTCATTTTTTTTTTTGGGGGGGGGGGGGGGGATGGGGAGGTTTTTTTTCGTTTGTTCTTGTGTATCTTGATAGCTGTGTGTGTGTTTGTGTTTTGGTGGCCACCACGTCTCCAGTCCCATTCCCCGATCAGTGTGAGTGTTTTGTTGTTTCGTCTTATCCGTCATCTCCAGCAGGCGCGTCCATGCAAGGGGAGGGAAAAGCAACAAAAACAGACTCACTGTAACCACGACAGTCGCGTATCGATCAATTAAATCAACGTTTCGCTGCCCCCTCACACACACACACACACACACCCAAACACCCGTAAACGCTCCGGGATAATCGCTCACTGCCGGAAGCCTTAGAGGGCTTGCCTTTCTTTTCTCACCTTCCGCCCAGCAAGCGACCCTACACGCAAAACCTGTCTCAAAATCTAACTAAAATAAATACAAAAAAAAAAGATAGTCTGGGGCGGAAGAAGAGAGCAAAGTAAACGCATGGTTAACTGCGGAAAATACTAATGAACCTGATCGCGGGTGAGCAACCATAGCCTGAGAACGCACGCCCGGACAGAGTTCAGATTGGCTGCAATGAGTCGCGTCCAGCACAGCAACGGAGCATTTTTCCAGCCACTGTGCTGAAAATGGTAATGCAGTGAGAGCTTTCGCAAAGTTTGGAGTGCTCTTGCGTTTCACGGTTGAGTGAGCATTCAGAGAACATTGTAAAAATGTCTTTAACTTTATTTGCTGATGTTATTGAGCAGCGGCACTAGACAGGAATGGACTTAGCACATTAGCAATTTAACTACTTTTCGCTGTATAACTTCAAGAGATTCGTCACATTCGATAGTTCGACCACCGGCAGGTGCGTAACCGGAGTTTAAGAAGCTTGCTACCAAGTGACAGAAATCTTTAACTCAATACAGTAAACCCGTGGATGTTTTTGTTTGACCGGTTTGAAGAAAAGATCATCAGAAGCATCCTCAACGGCCCGAACAGTCGAATACTGTTCGTTTGCAGAAAAATTCGTGCCTCTTCAAACAGCATGCGATGCGATAATTAAACTAGAAAGTAATTGCGATCATAAAAGTTGAAAGATCCTAAAAACTAGCACAAAACAACGAAGATGCAAGCAATGTCCCAATGTACCAGTGCACCTCCACGTAACAGCGTCCGCCATCGCGATTAAAGCGGATTAGAAGTAGCACTGTGTAATTAAGCCCATTACAACACTCCATTCAACACACACACCCAGTACCCTCTAATGCAATAGCGTTGAGTTCACTGGAATAGAAGTACAACTCCAACAAACCTGCAATTTCCTCACCCCGCACACATACGCTGATTGAATCAATGTGAGGTCGTATCAACGTGCACGACGCCGATGACTGTCCGTATCGGAGTGTGTAATGTTGTATAATAAAATCAACCATCGCTGGGTCGCAGTGTTCCAGTGCTGCATGCCTCCTGGAATCCGCACAGCGTCCGCCAGCGCCCACCGAAAAGAACCAAATTGTTGCATCAATCAGGTCCACACAAACACCCCGGCACAGGTCCGGCAGCATTCCGCCGGAGCCACCGTCGCATTCCTTCGTGCCGTGGTGCCCGCCCTCCCGGGCATATAATATTTGAACCCTTGTGCGCGTTCGCGTGGCACACACACACACACACACACACACACACACACACACACACACACAGTCGCCAGGATGCAACGCCAATCGAGATAATTTATTGCAACACAAACGTTGGGGCAGGAGCCGGGGCGATCCAAGGGTGTGCAGTTGGCGCAAGGCTAAAATTAGCTCCACCCAGTGTCACACATCTGTGGCTGTGTGCGGCATCATCACCGTGGGCAATGCACCAGCAGTACAGAAGCAGCAGCATTGGGCCCCGTGGCGAGCGCATCCCAAAACCTCTCGCAGCGATTCGTTTGCGACCCTGTAATGACGATAACAATTAGGCGGAAAAATGTTGTGAAACATAATCTCGCGCGGCTTCTCGCTCCCAGTTGCGACCTACATACAGAGACCCTGGAAGCCGTCACGTGCGTGTGCGTCCTCTACCTCAGCTCGCATCACGTTTCCAAATATGGACGAGGTGGTGTGCTGTGTGTGTTTGCTGCGGTTTCGTAAATTTTCGCCGAACCGCAGAAGACCAGCGGGACGCGCTAGCGGACGCTTGATTGATTGAAGGTTGTATGGCTGCGTGTGCATCGCGACGATCGTGGTTTTTCAAGACACAAACATACACCGGGCGGAGGCGTCAGTAATGTGAGCGATATGCGCAGGGTGCCGAGAGACGGTACGTACCAAATAAATAAATGTCACTTTGGACGGGCATTGTGGGGTTGGTTCGCGCTGGTCTTGCCCGGCACAGAAATCGATTCCTTCCCGAAGCTTTGCGGGAGTTGCTGCAGCCTTTTAGAAAGCGTTCAAAGAGGTGCCAGATGTACCAGCAAATCAGGCAATATGGGCAGCGTAGTCCAGGGCCGGGTCCCGGTGCGAACGATTGTTTGTACAAACTGTAAGCCAGGCGTGTGCCTGTGGCTAAGATCCAGAACTCCACCAACTCCCCCCAAAAAACCGAATGAAAACATCTCAAGAAAAAGGCAACATCCCTTAACAACCAAACCCCAAAAGTCGCACTTCCTCGTGCTGGGGCTGACACGAGCACCGACGTACCCGGCGAAGGGTGCAAGCAATCCAAAAATCCCAGTTCTGTCGCCGCCCGTGGTCAATAATTATTCCGGTCACAGCGCCCTACGAAAGTCCCCCCCCCCCTCTGAAATCTCTGGTCGATTTCATCCCTGCCCTCTCCACCCACCGGTGGAGGGAGTGGGCGTGAACGCGTTTCCACCAACGCGCGCGCTGGATGACAAGAGAAATCAATCACAATTCAACAACAACAATGGCTAGGAAACTGGTAGTCCCTCTCCCATACCCCTCTTGTTCCGTTGTGTGGCATTGCCGGGGACGAGGTGGTGAACCCATCGGTCAAACTGTTCTTTGGGGGGGGGGGGTTTCTTCTTCTTGGGTTTGGATTTAGAGGGACGGAGAGCGAGCTCGAATGTAACTGGAAATTCCAAATCCCCCTGGCAGGGACTGGTTTGGGTTTGGGGACTTTTGACATGTTCGGTGTGGTGGGTGAATGCCGAGCGAATGGTTCTACAGAATTTTACCAAACTTCGCCATGAGCTAGCACTCATACACTCCAGCCAGCAGGACAACATGAAGCATGCTTTTGTTTTGCTTCTTTGCTTTCTTTTGCTGCTGCTGCTGCTACTGCTGTCGCTGTACGAAGAAATGAAGAAAAATGCTACTAACTACACCCACCCTCGCCGAAGGAAACAGTGTGTAGCGCATATTCACTTGCGCTTGACTTTGCTGGCGGGCGGGCGGGAATGGTAGCTGCAGTTGAACGAAGATAAAAAGAAGCCCAATGGGGAATTTGTTGTTGGTTTTTTGTTTTTTCCCTTCTTCTTTCTCAAATTACCGCTGGACAAGAAGCGCTGAGGGACGGACGCAAATCACGACACCGAAGCTGACGTCGTCACACGTGCACCGTGTACTAAACGGCGCACTGTACGTGCGGCATGTAAAGCAGAGAGTTCCGGCGGAGCGACTGGTGTCAAAATAAACCGGCACGCGCCGTACTACTACCGCAGAGATGTCAAACATACGGGCACGCCACGCGATGGCGCTCGTTGTGATGCGCCACCTCTTGAAATCAAATGCAAGTTCCCGATAGTTGTACATTTTGTAGTTTACGCTTCACTGTAAAAGTATCTTCCGCTGGACAATCTTCACAAGATCTATCATTTGTTAATCCAACAAAGATACAAGCACAAATTATGACACTTCGCTATGTAGATGTCTCAGAATCTTACTAGAAAAAGCTTGTCCATTGCTCTCTAGTTATCAGAAAGGTAGTTTAGGTAGGTCTAGGTAGTTTAACAAATAGTAGTACATGGTTTAAAGTTCTTCAAAGTTCTGTGTAGTTCGTTTCATGTTGAATCTGAAGGAATTTCATTTTCTTTGGTTCATGTAGTACATTCTTTTCAGCAAAGAACATAAAACATAACATGGTTGTCTTGATTAGGGAGAAAACAGACTAAAACCACAAGCTCCTGAAATCTATCTGGAACCTGTCAGAAATCACTTTGAGCCCGTCGGAATACTTGCAGCGTACTGAAAACATTACACAAGTTTGCTGGGCAAAGTAGGAATTGGAGCTGGCAGAGGTAGTTGTTTTTACATTCCATTCAGATTTGTACAACCCCTCTTCTTCTTCTTCTTTTTGGCGTAACGTCCTACGCGGACATGCCGGCCTACACAGGCTTTCGAGACTTAATTCATTACCACGTAGCCGGATAGTCAATCTTTGATACGGGGGGACGGTCCGTTCTAGGCTTGAACCCATGACGGACATGTTATTGAGTCGTTCGAGTTGACGACTGTACCACGAGACCGCCCCTTGTACAACTCGTTAAATCCGTACAACGAGATGAGTTGAAACTGAGGCAACCATCCGTTTTGTAGTTCGTGCTCTTTTCAAATAAAATTGTGCAAGATCTATGTAGAAGTAAATCCAGCACTGCTTCATTGACTAATTAAGAATTATTTCTCGTAAATACGGTAACCACTTCTTTTGCTGTGAGCGGCAGCAAGGTCAATGCATGAATGTAGTCGCTACATCATGCACTAAGATTGCTCAATTTGGGATTTTTTCCGCTGTTTCGTTGCTCTTCTGACCATCACACAAACGCCTGCGACCGCATCGTAACGTTTGATGTGTCGCTCTGTCACCTCAACACGCATCATGCTGCACCAGCAAAACGCGCTGATAGTGAAAGGGTTCATCTTGAAAACGGGGTGACTGGGTGACATCTCTACCCGTTACCCGCACAACAGCTCGATCAGCCGTAGTGCGGCGGCCTTCGGCGGCTAGGTTTTGCGTAGGCGCGTCCCCGGCGCTTGCAACAGTGCATCGTGCCCAGCAGAGCCCCGGTCCCCGTACGCTCTTCGAGCGCTCGATGCTGATGCAATCAGGGCCGATGGAAACAAGTTGGCAGCAGTCCGATCTGCCCACGCAGAACTCGGCGCTTCGCGTAACAAACTGGTTAGGTGTGCGGACCGACCTGACGCCGGGCCCCGCTGTCGCCCAAGCAGTACCACTGGCTTTGTTGGAACGGTTTGGCAAGGAGGCAGGGAGCGGTAGGCTACTGCCCGGGGGAAGATTATCGAAGCCAGAGGAAGGCAGGGGGGGGCCTTTTTTTACGCAATTTGCCGACTGGTCGAGTCGTTTTGGGGGGGGAGAAGATGCAGCTTGTGCAGCATTGCAGCAGCGAGCAGTGAGTTGGGTAGTCGAGGTTAAAACTGTCACTCAGCTGTTGTTGCTGGTACGGGTCATGCGGTGCTAACCTTTTCATAATTACAGTATCCAGCAGCGTCCACCCTCCATCGAACGTGTCAAATTACTTGCTCTACACAACCACTCCCCACCAACGCAGCCTTGGCAATAAACCACCGACGCAGCAACTCCCGAACGATCCCCTGAAGAAAGCTTCCCATTAGTTCCTCGAGCATCGATCGGAAATCCAGCGACACCGATTGGCATCTTCGCAGCTGGTGGGCCACCGTTCTTCGATTATTGACGCGACTTTACGATCGTACCTCGGGGTTCTAGTGCCCACAGTAGGTCGCTCGGTCGTGTCGTCCCGTTGTCGTAAAATGCTAAATGAATCACTTACTGCGAACGTTTCTGCCTGGAGCGTGTGTACATGAAGGATGTAAAAAATGCATGACAACTACCTCCATTTGAGCGGATCAGCGAGGGAGGAGGGGCTCCTGGGGCCAGGTATGCAGCTGCGCACGTGCATGTAGCATCGCCGAGTGCTTAATTAGTGTTAATTGACATGCATCTCCTTTGCTTTGGGCGGCCGCCGACCCCATCGCCCCTTCGGCCCCCGGGAGGGGAAGCTAATCAACAGTTTGCGCCCCCATTCGCAAACCGATGGCGAGCCATCTGCAAGGGGACGTTCTAAAGCCTTGCCGTGTGGCTCGGGCGGGGACTACCACCGGGAGCGGCAGTGCCGTTTGCTGGCGGCTTGACCTTTTCCATTTCGCGCAGCCAACTCTGCCCCGTCAAATGGGGTTGTGGGCGGCACACGGTATGCAAATGTGTGCTTGCAAGCTTCGGCCTTCAAAGCGGGCGGCCGTTTTTTTTTTTTTGCGCGCGCGAGGTAGCTCAGAGCCTTTCCGCGTCCATGCCTGCCCGGTTGAATGCTATTTCCGGCGGCGACGAAAGGCGTGCGTGGCAGGCGGAGCAGAGAATCAACAGGAAGCGCCAACACCACTATAGGCTACAGTTGGGAACGTTGGGGGAGGGGGAGGTAGGAAAATTAATACAAGCAATTAGTGTCCGTCTCGCTTTCTCCACACCTCGGAGTTTTCAGTTTGACTCCCGGCAGAGCACACTAAAAGCAACGGAAGGAACTTCTTACTCGGAACATACACATACAAAAACAAAAAAAAGCCAGCGAAAGGATGCAACTTTGAAGCAACTTTCTTCATCACTTCCCCCCGTGCTGGGACTTTGCTGCAAGGCCGGGACGCGGTTCCAAGCCCGAGAAGGACGCAGAACATTAGATTTCCCTCCCACCGTTCCTGAAGGTTTCGCTGAGCGCGCGCCCCCCGGCGGGGCTGGCTGTAAAACAAAAACACACTGAAGCCGGGGCCTGTAAAACAAAACACAAACAATATTAGTTGCCGAGGTTTTTGCACAGGTGTGTGTGTGTGTGTGTGTTGCCTTGCTTCTCTTTCGGGCCAAAACCCTCCAAGCTCTGGAGTAATTGATGCCATAAAGTGTGCGGGCAGTGCTACTGAAGTCCCTTACGAACCTTTCGACGTTCTCTTTTTTGTTGCTGTTGGACTGGACAATGAACCGATCCAATATGGCGGCATGGCTTTGTTGGAATCAAAACCAGCGATTCAAAGAGCGTCCTTTTCCTTCGTTGTCAATGTTCGCCGAGCTTCTGAGAGTGGTCGACTGCAGCCAGGACCTCGCCGACGACTGCGGCGATCAACCTCAGGGCGTCAGGAACTTCAGGAACGCACGCGGGATATCGATTATAAACCACCCTCCCCTTCTCGGAGAGGTCCAAGACAGCGTGTGGGGTACAAGTGAATGTGAATTCTAGCGCCCTGCCTACCCAAACCCCCGCCCCGTGGACCTCGCCCGAGTCCCAGCGCCTAAGATCTATTCCAAAAACATTCCACCGAGGTGCCCGTTTTACGTGCCAGCGTAGGTTCGTGGGTGGTTTGGACGCGTCCGGGGGGGGGGCCTTGTTCCGCTGGTGATTAAGCACGCCATCCCCAGGAGCACCTGGAAGCGGCAAAGGAGCACCCGAGGGGTCGCACACACACACACACACGCGCGCGCGTGTAGTTGGGGAAAAACTTAACTGAATTGTTTTGCTGCCGTTGTATCCAAGGGCGACTGAATGGTTCCGTGTGTGTGTGTGTGTTTTGCCTCAGTCTCTTTCAATCTTCTCTCTCTCTCTCTCTTTCTCTTTCTCTCTCTCTCTGTTCTAGCTTTTCATTTGCAACACAACAGAACACCAGCACTAGCCGAGAACGCTCCCAGTCCGTACGCACACCCAGCAGACCAGCAGCAGTGGGACAGCAGTGGCGGCACAAATTAGTTACCGTCCGCGACGACTATAGTCCCCCCCTTTGTTTACCTACGTGTGTGCGTGTGTATGCTGGTGTGTTTTTATTTTTCCGGGTGTGCCTTTGCTTTGCCGGGGTCCCCTTAGCAACGGAGAGAGAGAGAGAGAGAGCCCAGGAGAAACATCAATAGAACCACGCGTCGAGTCACACATCGCCCGCGCGGAAAACACCGAAAATCTCGACACAAATCTTCCAGTTGCATTGTGTGTGTGTGTGTGTGTGTGTGTGTGTGTGTGTGTGTGTGTGTTTACGTCAAATCGGTTTGGCAGGTTTTATTTGATTTTGCGTACCCGTACGTTCGCGTAACGCCGGCTGCGTTGATGCCTTGTCGCTTATCATTTTTACACTCCACCGCACCCGCAGCCGACGCATTGCGATTATACTTTTACTGAGGGGTTTCGGGCCTTTGTATTCGAGTTCCTTGTTTTGGGGGTTTGAGGGGGGTTTTTTTTCGTTTTCAAAGTCATGAATTTCCCAACCGACATCGTGATTTTCTCACCTTTTTCGTGTTGCGCATATTGCGGACTGGGCGCGGAAACAGCCACCTCCCCCCCCCCCGCCGGCACACAGAAATTATTGATCACTTAGTGGAGTGGGTCCTCTGTGTGAAGGATCCTTTGCCTTGCCGCCCAACAGCAAAGGAAAAAAAAAAAGGGTTTTATAAAGCACAAACGTCGGGAAAAGCCACAGCACAAGAAACTGAGTGCCGAGAAAACCACACTACGCTATTTTTCCAATTTTCCTTCCTTTTTTTTTTTTAATCCACCTGCAGAACCTCCGTGAACCTCGGAGCAGTGGGTCCGGTGGTGCAAATGTAAGCCCTCCCTCCCCCAACAGCCAGGAGGGTTGAGGGGGGGGGGGGACACCGGGAGGAGAGCGAATTTAAACTCACAGCAAACTTCGCAGCCTGCCGTGGGGAAGTCCAGAAGGGAGCCGGTCGGCATATGGTGACGTGAAAAGTCGCAGAAAACTTTTGTGATATTGTCCTCGCCGAGCTGCTAGTGGAAAACGTATGAGTGTGTGTGTGTGTGTGTGTGTGTGTGTGTGTGTGTGTGTGTGTGTGTGTGTGTGTGTGTGGAAAAACGAGGAATAAAAATCAAGCGCAAGCACACACACACACATACACACACACTGGAAAAAGGCCACAAGGACCACATTCACGTCCCCGGCGCGTACGCACACGTGAGAGGCACACCGACTCCTTGACCTAAAACGTGCCGGGTGGAATATGGTGGAGAAGGAGGGAGGACGGGAGGGGGGGGGGGTTAGAGGACTGCGTCGCGCTACGCGGTTAATAAGCTACGCGAAAACCGTTTACTCGGAAGCCGTATATCTTGCAACCCGGTAATAGTGGAGCAGCTCTCCGCCCCGCCCGATTGAAGACGACCTCTTCAACTGCCGAGAGGATCCGGGTAACGACACATGTGAACATGTGCTTCAGTACACTACTTCACATCGCACATCGTGTGTGTGTGTGTGTGTGTGTGAGGGTACAAGAGACTGCCATAGTTAAATTGATTTAGGAAAAAGTGTGCATGTGGACCTTTGATTTCCCGAATGTCACGGATCCCCGGGTCTTTCGTGCGGCGGGGCGTGGGCATGGGTGGGTCGCACAGGTGGAAGCTGACATATGGGTTGCACCTATCACACGCACCTTTACCAGGGGGAGGGGGGGGGGTTAACACTGTGCCTACCCCAAACTTGTATGCAGAAAGACAACCTCTGGGTAGGAGTTGCAGATATTCCCCAAGATCTGACCCGAATTCGGCACGGTTGGAGCAAAGTGGATGAAATTCACCGCTGAACTTCGGAGACGAATCTGGAACGTAAGCCAACTGTATCTTTCCGTACCACAGTGTAGGTTGTGGAGAAAATGACAAAAATCTTATTTTCCAATTAATTGATATTAAAAAAAAAACCTCTCTTACCTGTAAGTTGACTTGTAGACTTGGCGCGTTTCGCTAACAGTGGTTTTTTTGAGTTTGTTTGATTGTTGTATTGCTGAGGATGTTGTTTGCTGTTTCAAAATGATTCCCGCGCGCTCCACTTCACTCACCCACCGCACCACAATCTGCACCTACCTAAACCCTAATGTCCTTCTTGGCCGTTTTTTTTTTTCAACGCACCCGGCTACACACTCACCTGCTTATCTGTCTCTACAGTGGGGGACTCTCGTGCCTCCCCTCACACAACCCTCTGGGCAGGGGATTCCCGCAAATTGGAAGTTCCCGCACACGTAACGGTAGCCTGCCCCGCGAGCGTTAGAATTCCGCGTCCACTTCCGACACACACACACACACACCTGATGGCCTCCCCCCCCCGGCTAGCGATATCCTGGCAGCTTGCACGCACCCCGCTAAGCGAACCCCCATCTACACCTCACACACAAGCACACGCACGTACACACCGTGGACAGTGTGCAAGGGGCCACACTACTGGTGGACGGCGGGCAGCACAAACGAGGCGATAAACCACGCACCAACAAACACAAAAACCGTCGAACACCACCAAAAGCCCCGTGTGTGTGCGCGCGCCCTAGAGCAACCGCGTCCGAGGAAACCGGCCTCAGGGACGAACTTTCATTGCATACCGACCGTCGTATGCTAACTAAATTATGCCTGCCGAGCTCGGACTGCGTCAACCTGGAACCGGAGCCGTCCGCTCGTGCCCGTCTCGTGAGCGTTTGGCTGTGTGCGTTGCTCGGAGTCCTTGCCTCCTTGCGCTGTGTGTGCAGGTTTGGTCGGTTCGCGCGCGCAAACACAGCATTCCGGTACAGCACAGCGGTCGCTTTGGGGGGGGGGGAGAAGGTTTGGCAGTTCGGCACTGGCTTCGGTTCGGCAGGCCAGCAGGACGTCCTTTTTTTTACCGTTGTGCATGCGCCCGCTTCGGCTCTGGCTCGTCGGTGTCGGTGTCGTGCTGCAACGTGCGTTCCTGCTGAAAGGCGTTCCGGCTGGGCGGGGGACTGCTGCGTGGCCGGGGAGGATGGCAACGAAATCCGAAACCCGAAGCCCGAAGCCTCCTGGCGCTGCCGTGGCTGCGCGTGCTCCGACGCACCAACACTAGTTGCGGTGGGATCTGTACACAGCAGCGGTGTGGTGCGGCCGGTGGTGAGGCGGGCTACTAGTCCCCGTGTGTGGAGTGCGGGGGACACTTCGTACCAACACGTGCCGTGTTCGAGATTCGACTGCTCGAATTTTGACCACTGCCGGCACATTCGCCTTTCCCACCGTGCGAAGCTGCAGCAACTCGGTGCTACCGGATGAAGCGCGGCAAACTGCGACGCTGCGACACGTGTCGCGCAACAAAATCGGTTGCGCGGAGAATAAAGCAAAAAAAAAAACGGAAGAGAAATATCGTTGGGACTTTTAAATTGCGTGAACCAAGGGAAGATCCAAACGCACACACAGACGCTTGGAGCTAACGATGGTTCACAGCTTCCACAGCGAAGCCCCCCCCCCACTCCATCACCACCACCGCCGTTTGGTTTTTTTTTGTTGTTTTCGATATTAATATGTTTTGTTTTTCGTGTCCAGCGGACTTGGCACCGAAACTGAAATGCTGATGAGTACAGGTACAGAAACCGGTTTGGTTTTTCGGAACGGAAGCGCGTGTGTGGCGCTGGTTGACTGTGCCGCAGACCAGGCAGACGGGCGCAAGCGTTAGAAGAATCCTAAGCCAGCCTTGGTTGGCCGGACGCGGTCGTGTGCCGTTGCGTGTGCCACTCGACCGTCGTCGTCGTCGCCAACCCCTGGATGGAAGGGAAGGGGGGGGGGAAGATAGGGGTAAGAGCAGCAAGCACCAGAAGCAGCGTGACCCGTGGGAGAAGAGATCAGGCGACCGGGGAACTTCGCGCTTCCCAGAGCGCTGATTTTAATCTGCTCCGGCTGCTGCCCCATTGCTAACTTTATTGCGATCAGGAGTGGCTGGAGATGTTTGTGCTTTTCTTTTCCTTCCATTGCTCTTTCTCTCTCTCTTTCTCTCACTCTCTGTCTATCTTGATCGTATTATTACGACTTTCTGCCCGCGGAGTGCTACCCGTTCGCTTCGTGTGCGCCCCGGGAGCCGTAATTGACTCGTTCAAATCAACGAGTGCTAATCGGGCCGCGGAGGGCTCATCTCTGGGATCGCTCATTTTCTCCGATCGAAGCGAGAAAGACTGATTGCGTCGGTTTACAAGCGGCTACAAGAGTGCTATAGCGAGCTCTCCGCAGCGAACGCTCCCTCGGGATTTGTTTGTTTGTTTTGCCTGTAAATAGTTTCACCCGGGGCCAGTGATCGTGTTGAGGCGCTTTTTGCGTAGTAATGCGAGCGAATATTGACACCGTAATAACAATGCAGTTGCTTAAAAGCGATCAATATGCAGACTATGGACTAATCGTATGCAGCCGCTCCACTAAAGCTGGAGCTTCAAGCAAGATGAAGGTACTAAAAAAATCCAATAACACTCAAAACCAAACCTACACAAACCTTGCGGCAGCTATACAAATTGAGCTGACATCATGTACTTCTAGCCTGACACTGCAATGTAACGGCAGTGCTTAAGGCTTTTGCATCGGAGCACTCTGCGCTAGCTGTAAACACTGAGTGTCTTTAGGTCATTTTTTTGTTTGTTACGCTCTCTTCCTTTCTTTAACTTCCCATGTACCGGAGACGAACACGCTTGCACCACATAATTACTGCCGTATCGAATCGTACCGATCGCCTGTAACCTGTTCCACTCCACCACAGAGTGTACAGGGTGGATGGGAAGGAGAGAGGGCGAACCAGAGACGCCAACGGACGTTTAGGGGTCGCCATGAAGAGACGCGAGCGCACGGCGGAGAACGCTGGAGACACTGACACCGGGCCCGGTCGGTGGCGAATCGTGCAAAAGAAGAGGAAGAAGAAAAAACCAAAACTGGCAAACAACAGTGCGGCGAAGAAGAGCCACAATCCCAGGAAGAATACTTCGAACCCGGAGGCTGGACGTGGAGGTGGGATTCTACTCCTGTTATACGAATAAACGTAACTATAGTTACTTTTGTAGCATGCAACAACTGACCTTTGTAACGTTTGCTTAAAGCAAAAGTGAAGTTTTCGCCTGGAAATAACGTTCGGATTAGTGATGGGAAAAATGAAGCTTTTGTCGGAATCGATTCCGGCTAGCTCCGCAGTTTTCTGGAATCGATTCCGGATAGTAGGTCCGGAATCAGTTTCCGGAATCGATTCCGGAATCGGCTCCGGAATCGGAATCGACTGCGGAATCGGCTCCAGAGATGATTCCGGAATCGGCTCCGGAATAGGAATCGGTTCCGGAATCGACTCCGGAATCGGCTACCGGAATAGGAATCGGTTCCGGAATCAACTCCGGAATCGACTCCGGAATCGGCTCCGGAATCGGAGTCGGTTCCGGAATCGACTCCGGAATCGACTCCGGAATCGATTTCGGAATCGAAGTCGGCTCTCGAATCGGAAATGGCTCATAAATTAGAATCGGCTACCAAATGGAGTTAGTTTCGGCATCGCCATAAAAAATGCGTTTGGTTCCAATCATACTACTTATTGATAACCGCAAAAATCCAAATTTACTTGTAAAAGATCCATTCTCATGGAGATTCCCGGACTGATTTCGCTCCGAAGTCAACACCGGAATCGGCTTCGGAGCCAACTCCGGAATCTGTTCCGGAGCCAACTCCGGAATCGGCTCCGGAGCCAACTCCGGAATCGGATCCGGAATCGGATCCGGAATCGGCTCCGGAATCGGCTCCGGAATCGGCTCCGGAATCGACTCCGGAATCGGCTCCGGAATCGGAATCGATTCCAGCATCGGAATCGGCTCCGGAATTGATTCCGAACACGGAATCGGAATCAGGTAGGTCCGATTCCGAGCTCCCACCACTAGTTCGGATGTCTATTGCGCTTGGAAAACATAATAGATTGCAATAGGTTGGGAATAACATCTAGTTACTTTTTATCATTTGAATCTGTTACTTGTAACGCGTTACTGTCACTAGATGCTCAAAGCTCGGTACCCAGTTACTAAGCGTTAGTTTTTAATAAATAAGAAATAAGAACAAAAAATGCCCATCCCTAGCTTGGGCTACAGTGCGCGGATGCTGGTGTTGAAAGAAAAGCAAGCTGAAGCTAGCGAAACGAAGAACGAATTGAAAAAGAGAGGCAGAGAGAGAGAGAGAGAGAGAGAGAGAGAGAGCGAATGAAAGCGTACAAATGTAAGTCGTATGGAAAAAAAAGAATAATAACTAACCGAACTCGGCAGCTTCACCGTGGGCCCCAGTCGCTCATTAATATAAAGTTGAACCGGTTTTTCCAACCCAACCAGCCACTTGTTTCGTTGCTCCTCTGCTCCGTCACGCACCCGGGCAGAAGCATCCCATTTCCTGTCCGTTCCCGATCGTACGACCGTTCGCGTGTAGGACAAAAAGAAAAAGAAGAACCGGACCTGAAAACCGCAAAACCCTGGAACAGGTAGAACGCGTACGAGCTCGTCATTCACAAACTACACACCGGGATGCGGTTGCGGGGGATCTAATCATCTTGACATTCGTCTGCCTGTGGGAGAAGGGTTTGCTGTGTCCTTCTCCGCTCGTTAATCCGAATCAGTGACGGAGGGGTTACAGAAGCTGGCAATGATATTACTGTACCACACTACGTCGATACGGAACGATCCAAGAACAGTCAAACAGTTGCCAGAAAGCGTGTCAAGTGCGGGGCACTGCGTGCGGGGACTTTCGAGAGAGGGGTTTTTTTTTGTTTTGTTGTACACATTCATTACGCTAAAGAAAGAGAATGAGCGACCGGGCGCGTAATGGAGCGAGCAGATAAGATAGTGAAGACATCGCTGCAGCGAACGGGGATGAAACACCATACATCTAGGGTTACGCGTATCGAAACTGCTCGGCCCCGCTCAATGCCAGATAAAGGATAAACACGGCGGTTATGATAACATTCGATCTGGCTCTGTTGCCGCGCCGCGCCCGGCAGGGAAGCAGAAAATCGGATTCCTAATCCTCCGAGCTTCGTCTAGCAAACGCAGCGTCGTGCCCCCGTCGTGGTTCAACAAGCGGGCCGGATCATCGATCCCGATCGATCGCGCTGCTTGGGCTGTGGTTTGTGGGCTGTGTTTGTTGATTTTTGACTCTCCGCTCCCGTCCACCCGCGGTGCTTGGGCCCAGCACACCTCACACGCTCGGATTTAACGGATATGCGCATGGAGATGGCACGCTCGTGTGCCTCGCGTGTGTGTGTGTATGTCCTGTTCACTTCGTTCACGCCGGGAGCGCACAAATCGAAATGGAAACGAATCAAACAAAACTGAAAAGAAAACGCCAAACCCTCCAAAAAGAAGGAGAGAAAAAAGAGATAAAAGCAGAACGAGAAAACATCAAACTTCAAAACCGGCGTGAGTGAGGAACACAAAACAGAGGAATCGGAGGGAGCGCGGTGAAAAGGTAACCCAACCCAACGCGCACGACACACAGCCACATAGCCGGTCGTGGACGAGGATAGGAAACGAGAGGCAGAGAGAGACAGAGAGAGAGAGAGAGAGAGCGGGCGAGTGTTGTGAATAGTTTATCTCATCGGCTTCATCGCATCTCGCCGCTTCGCAGCCTCTCCGCACTGCAGTCGCAAACGCAAAAGGGCTGTAACGTTGTTGCCCATCGCGTCGCACCACGTCGCACCGCCACCACCACCACCACTCAACAGCCACCGGCTCGGTGAGAAATGATACTGCAGCAATTTCGATGATAAATTTATTACGCCCAAATTGAGCTGTCCAACGGCCAACGGCGGAGGTTTGTTGCTGCTGCTGCTGCTGCCGTTCGAGCGTTATAATCCGTCCCGCGTGTGATGAGGCACCATGTTTCAGGGGGGAGGGGGGGGGACCGCCAGGACTGTATCCGAGGCAGTCACCGATCGGTCCACTCGGTCCTCCGAGTCACCGGGGCCTCCCGGTCGTCCGTGCCTCGGCCAAACGATATCCTTTTCAAATCAGTTTTGACTCGTTTGCGGATTAATGTACGTCGATACGGAGGTGTGTGTGTGTTTTTTTTTTCTCTTTTTTCGCTGTGTTTTGTTTTGCTTTTCGGTGAATGTCGAGCATTTCTTTCGGTTTTTATTTTGGAACTGATTTATATTTTTGAATGGCGCACTTTTGGCCAGAGCGATGAGAGATGAGAGAACACTGCCGGGCTGCTGGCGGATGGAAACTGAACGGGAAATAACGTGCCAGGTTACGAATCATGGAAAGCATAGCAATTTGCATCATTGATTTCTTCGGGCCAGGCGAACGGTTTGCACGAGCGACAGGAGAAACCTTGTAGGATAAACGTGGTCTTTGGTGGTGCTGGTAGTATCGGTAGCCGTTGTGGTGCACTAAAATATGCTCCGGACGGTAAATTAGACGTAATTCAGTTATTTATCGTTGTCTGTAATGCTCTCTGGCCATTGCGCAAACGAGCTTTCGTTTCGTAGCGGCAGCATCATTTTTGTGAAATGTGTCAACACTATTACGCTCAACAACAATGTGCAATGTTGTAAATATACGGCAGATGTGCAACAACATCTCGAAAGTGGTCGGTAATGCTGTTCTTATTGGAAATTGGATATGGGAAACACACACAAAACTGTTCAATCTGTTTTGTTTTCCAGAATATATTTGATGCTTTGCGTATTTCAGTCACACATATCAATGACGGAAATGTGTTTCTCCCGACATAAATAAGACAACTACAGGAACTATACTACCAATATGAGAACACCAAAGCAGTAGAAAAAAAGAAGATTTGTAATTTGAATTGAGTAGATTTGATCGCCCCTGTACATTTCTCGCAATCCGCTACAAACCTGGTTGCGTTTAACAGTGCAACACAGCGCGACAGCTCGATGGTTTAATTGATAGCGCCAGGAGCAGCAGGCACACGCTACACAGCCGGACGCGGACAAAATCCTCCGTACTCTCTCTCTCTCAATCAAGCTGAGAACATTTTCTTCTCGCTAGTCCAAGAGTAGAACGATTTGTCGGTTGCGTGAAATGACTCTGGCTAGCAATGGTCGCTTTACCCTAGGGGGTAACCTATTGAAGAGTTTTGAAATGAAGAAGATGGTACGACGGGTGGTGGTGTGAGTACGCTCATCTGAAATGGATAAAATACATTCGTCTGCGCGCGTGGTGCCCACATTTTCTAGCGCTTGTTGTGCCCCATTGCTGGACTTGCACATCTCGCTCAGATCTCGCAACCTGACAGAAACAAGGTTTTCTATTTAATGCGGTTACACGGAGTAAACCACAACGATTTCTTCAACGCACCACCACCACCACCAACAAATCGCCTATTATGTGTTACATTCCTTGCGTCTTGCGTTTTATTGTTAACGACAGCTTTGGACAGCGATATGCGTCCCAGTCTTTGCCGATATGCATTTGAACGGCTGGCTCACCTTACGGGCGAAGGTGTAGAGCGTCGGTTTCGACTGGAGAGCTGACCATCTTTCCAACGCAACACTTCATGCACGTCCAGCGCTGCAAATGGAAAGATGAAGACCACTTGCGGTTTTACCTACACAGTCCCGTGTGAGTGTCCGTTAGCTGCTCTGCTCTGGTATCGTGTAACCGTAGAGGCTCTTTTGGCATCGGGCAGTGGGAAATGCTGGCACGGATTGAACCAACTATTATCATTTCAAAATAATTATCTAAAGCCGTTTAGTATACACAACGCTAATGATTAAAAACAGGGCCATACATCATCGAGCGCGCTACCGAAGCGATAAAGCTACTATTGCGACACGGCAATAAAGCATCGATTCGTAGAGCGAAGGTCTTCTTGGTGTATAATTTTCTCCTCCATCGCCTAGCTTCCCTGTAGCGCTGTTAAAGCACACAAACACACACACACACACCAATCATAACTCATGTCGAAGATCTTGCGCTGCCCGCTCCAGAACAAACTCCCGGTCCGGGAGGGCATTACAGCAAAGGCACCGCACACCGTAATCTTCCGAGACCTGGCAATGTTCGCTTCCCCCTGCTTGCTTTCCTTTGAGCGGGCTGCCCAGCGTGGAAGGCACAACTCCCCCATCCCAACCCAAGCGGCCTGCCGGCCGGGCAAAACTTTCGCCCGTGGCTGGGCTGGGCTTTGACGGGTTAAGATTGTTTTACAATGCAAAGCCTCACAATTCCCGGATGTTTAGTGCAAGTTTCACACCTTTGCTGCGTTAACTCCCCCACGAAAGCTTCCCCGTTCCGGCTCGCTTTGCACCATTCACGCCCCTTCCCCTCCCTCCCCTCACCCCCATAGAAAGGGATCTGTAGATGAGCTTAGAAATGAACAAGTTTCCTGCCCAACCCGGTACGATAATGCACGGAACCGTTCCCAGCGGGTTGTTGTACCCCGGTTCGTGGGTGAAGCGCATGGATGTTACATCGTCGTCGGCTAGGAAGCGCCTGCACTTGTGACTAATTAATTCATATTTAAACGTTTTCTAATTATTATTACTATTTGCCAGCAGCTCTGCTGCCGCGTGTGCGTGTGCTGGTGGAGCGAGTGGAGCGATAGAGTAAGGGGGATACCGAAGCGAACGATTTTACCAGGAACTATTACTAGTTTTCCCCGTTGGTTTGTCGACGCGTGCGGTGCGTTGGTTGGATCATCCCTTCAACGGTTAGCAGCGTCTAACCGTTCCCGCATTGGGCAAGCCGTCGTATTTAAATAATCGACCTTTAGTCTTTACCGAACCGTAAACGCTTGAGGCTCAGGCTCCAGAACAAGGATTACAGAGAAAACCTTGTTTTTTGGGACACTTTTTGTTGTTCCGATGAATTCACCACAGCCAGTCACGGCCAGTGTACGCACAAAACAATCACCTGAGCTACCTGGGAGTCTTTTTGTTTGGAGGAATGTTTTTTTTTGTTTGTTTTGCTTCCCCAAGCAGGAAACAACTTGGAAATGGTAAGTTAGCCAAAAGGCACACCGGTCGATCCGGTAAGAAAATGCTAGCACCCGCACGGAGAAAAACCGATAAGACACAGTTTTCGCAAGCAGATAAGAACTGCCGGATAAGGATTTGGGGAGTAGGTTGCAGGGAATGGGGAGATTTAAACAAACTCCTTCTCCGACCGCAAAAGGACACGGTTGCATTGGAACGACAGCACAAGCACAAGGGGACTCACTGAACAGTATGGGAAGGTGGAGCGATATGGGTACGTGGTTATTATTTGAATTTAATTATACATGGAATAAATTCAATAGCTTTCTGAGCCTTCAACAGCATACAAAAGTAGATGCCTAATTTGGTATTTTAAAACAGATGTACTGCAATTTTGTTTGTTTCAGCTAAATTGATTGTCTCACTTTTATTGACCATCCCAAGGAACATTTAAAAAAATATTATAGTTTTAACGATGTTTCTCATATGAAAGTCGTGTATGACCTCATAAGACTAAAATAAAACCAACTTAAGACTGAAAGGGCCCATCCACAGAACTCTGTTAAGACTACTAGTTAAAACAATTTCTAGAGCTTTAAAACGTGAGACGCAAATAAAATATCAAAATACAACATATTGCTATGGATATGTTCTTCAGATAGGATTTCATCTTGAAAAGTATTGAATATGAAGTTTTAATAATGATTGAGAGTTATTTGCGATTTTTTATGCTGTATTGATATTTTTTCTGATGATCTCGTTCGCGTACGAGCAGGAATCTATGTCAAGAAAATTTCACTGATGAGAATAATGTATCTCAATAATTTGAAAAATATCAAAGCGCCTCAATAATATGCAGCTTTTTAGTTTAAAAATAAATTATTAAAAAAATACATATTCATTTTAAACGCCCTCAATTTGCACCAAGAGGAGTGTCATAATAAACATGAGGTGAGGTGAAAAATGGATTCCATCGGCTTAAGATCAGAAGGACTTTCCTGATCACAAGTTCAGTTGATTTATAGTGCAATATGTGTGGCTAAGCTCTTTTTAAACAACACATAGCTTTAGAAAGCGCTTGTGCAGACTAATAAGTCTTAAGAATCTCCTCGTACAGGTAGTATCAGAGATACACGGAATCTGGTATACGCATATTTACATAATTGCGATTTTCCCGGTTTATCAACTAATATTAGATATATATCGAATAATCTTTGCAGGGGATAAAACCACCCGCGGAAAGCAAAAGGAAAATAAAATGAAATAATGTTTGGCTGACAATACCAAAATACAATTTACGTAGAAGTTAGAAATACTCGGCTTATCAACGTTTTTCGTTTATAGAGTACTTCAGGTACAACCTGTATAGTCTGTTTCAAGTTCCCTTCGTCCAAGACTTAATATGCATTTAATAAGATCTATTGATATTGATGCCTTAGTCTCAAATAAGAAGTTTTGAAACGTGCTTAAGAATACATTTACTGGTTGATTAAAGCCAACCATCAAAACTTCAATTTTAGTTTTAACAGACAGCCTTATAAGCGACTCCAGAACGATTTAAAGGTTTAACAACTTTAAAGACTGTTAAGTATCTTCAAAAGACATGTTAAAACTATGTGGCTCAGTACACTCATAGTAAAAATGCTGTAAGACATGTTTAAGTGTAAAAGGTATGGGAAATGTTTCTGTGGATATTATCAAACAACAATGAAATATTAATCGGTGTTAATTTAAAATAAATATTTATTGAATTGAAAAAGATGCGAGCCATTCGCTTTAATAATAAGCACACAAAGACTCGAATATTCTAGTTCATTGCTGTTGGTAGAATATATAATTTTTTGATCATTTTTCAAAAAAAATTCTTTCTATTTTCCAAGTGTCTTAGGCTATAATCTTTTAGGTTACAGAGATATTGATAAAAATAAATTTATAATCGAGCTGGGTCTAGGGTGGATTTCTTTCCAGCTTCGCTACAGTTTCTTAAACTAATATGACAAGAATTATCGTTAATTTATTTCTTCATTATTCTTTTTCAACTAAGAACAAATGTAAGGGAAGGAAATAGTTCTGGACATTTCCTGACAGACAGACCTGTTTAACTGAGATTTGAGCTGGTTTTTAGAGTTGTATCTTAAGATTTCGTGATTTTTCAATTGATCCTTTGCATTAAAAAAAAAAACATATTACACTTTATGTTTGCTGTAAGTGACACTTTATGACACCACAACGTTTCCACACTGCCCCGTGCTCCCACAAAACTAAAGAGGATAGAGGAAAAAAAAAACTACTACGCAAAAGGCTCCTTAGCTGAGATTCGCGTTTTTTGTTTTGTTTTTGTGTTAAATGCCGCCCAAAAACGCAACCCCAACGACTGAAGGCGACTAGGAGGCTCGGCTCGAACGGAGGACAGGCGGGGATAAGAGTTGAATAATTTACACCGAAAATTATTGCCTGCCACGGTCGATAATTAAAAATGGAATAGTCAAAACGCCGGGCCACAGTTTTGTCTCTGCAAGTGAAAGTGAAGGTTGTCAGGCAACAGGCATAACAACAGCTAGCAAAAAAAAAAAAAAAAAAAAGCACAAGCCACACGCACAAAAACATTTCCCCGAGGACACGGGTCACCTCCCGAAACCACCGCCACACCGCTTCGAGCAAGGGGTTAAGAACGCACCCACAGCAATGCCCCGCTGGCGGAAGATAACGGGCGGGCTAAAGCCCACAAAACATCGGCGCTCGAATCCGTTGTTTTCGCCCGCCAAACAATTGGAAAGCATTTTTGGGATCTTACCCCACCCCCCCCTCCCCTCTCCAACCCTCTCCCACAATGTTGATGCCCTCTCTCTGCGTTTGGTCCTTCGAAAGGGTTCGTCGGTTGGTGACATCCGGCAAACATTCGGTCGGGCACTAGTGCGCTGTTGGTTGTGTTTCAGTTGTTTGGCAGGTAGCTAGAATGCTTTTATGAAATTTATCGCTGTCACCGTTTGGAAGTCCCAACCCCGTACGCATCTTCCCCGCCTTCCCCATCCACGGGAAGGTTAGCTGACTGGCGTTCAATAGCTGTTGCGCTGTGGAAGCGAGGGGCATTATTTATAGACAGCGAAAAGTTTGCCAAAACAACTCACCGATCGCCAGTTGCCGGTGCTGCCTTATCAAAATTGATTCTTGAGGCCGCTCGCTTATCTCGCTCTCGATCTGTGCCGCGGCCCGCTTGGGCGGCTGTAACGAGCTAACGAGGGGAAATGCCAACGGGAAGCTGCCGGGCCCGGGAAGGACAATTAAAACAAGAAGTTTCAACAATTGCTACCCTATCCGGCACGCCGAGGGGCGGCTGCGTAAAGGTAAAGGGCGAGATAAGGGGTCTAATAGCGAAAGAAGAAATAAAAAGTAATTACTTTCTTCCGGACCGGGTCGCGCGGGCTTCCTGTAGCGCTTGCAGGCCCGTTGCTTTCTTGCGTACGGCTGCGGCGACAGAACAAATATACACTCGTTGCACACATCGCACACATGTCAGGCTCGGCCGCGGGATGAGGTCAGCGCGAGACAAAAACCTAGCGCTGGAGAAGGCAAAAAAAAAAATGAAAAACGAACCAACAGACAAGCAAACCGACCGCCGTAGCATGTTTCCTAAGGGGCACGGCGAAATTGGACGCGACTCGACTAAATGGCAAACGACAAGTCCGCCTGCATTGGCCGGCGGCGGCCCGGGAGAGCCGTGGCGGAGGCGACGGTACAGAAGGAACAGATTACTTTCTGTCCGCCGCGGTTTCTCATCCTCGAGATATCACCGAGAAGATTACCGGAAGCAACATTTATACCTTCGCCATGCTATGGGCAACGAATGACGGGAGAGACGGGAAGAAGAAACAAAAAAAAAAAATACTCCTTCCCCCGGGCCGTGCGAGATTCCTTCGCCACTAATTGTCACCCCAAACATCACCCCACCGCAGGTGCAGGTGCGAAAACTGAACCGAATTTCCCACAACGCCGGCGACGGGATTTCTGTCAAGATTTGTCACACACAAACACACACACACACACACACACACACACACACACATGCCCGGAGAGGATGTTCCCGTGTGCAGTTGCAGGACCGTACGGATCTTCGTCGCTGCCGATTAACCTCACCGGCCACTCGTTCCTTCGGCCCGCCGAGAGCTTCGGCTGGGAGTTTGCCGTTGCGCTTTCGGAGGATAATTGTGTAAGTGAATGAAATTAGCCCCCGGGTGATGGTGCATCCTGCCCTGGGAGGCTGTCAAACCCGGGTTGCGGTTTCATGCCTGTTCGCCTGCTTGAGAAAATTATTTCCCAATTAGCTGGGACTGTGCATGTGCATGTGTGTGTCTGTGTACACTCTCAAGGATCATTTCGGGGATCGGTGTGCTCCGGTTGTGGCTGCAGTTGAAATACTATTTGGAATTGAAGGACAAACATGATACTACAATGATGTGTAACAATTAAAACTGAGCTGATTGTTTTTTTTACTTTTTCACTATTTGTTGCTTCAATTTGAAAAGTACTTCTGCTTCTTCTATTTGGCGTAACGTCCTACGGCCTATACAGGCTTTCGAGACTTAATTCATTATCACGCAGCCGGATATGGTCAAACCTTGCTACGGGGAGACAGTCTTTTCTAGGCATTAACCCATGACGAGCATGTTATTGAGTCGTTCGAGTTGACGACTGTACCACGGGACCGCCCCACGACTTTTGAAATTTGAAAAGTACTAATTCTTGTGAATTACCATCACTGCAATTCAAACTAGGATAGGAATACACCGTTCCAGGATCCAACAATGGTTTACTTTTGAAAATATCCTGCCACCTGAGTTTGTCTGCACCAACCATTATAAAGGCTAATGTATTTAATTATTACTTCTTCAGAAAAAAAAAGAATAGGAGCTGAAACGTGAAGGATCAAGAATTGGATGGCTGATCAATGCGATCCTCACAAATTTCCGGAATTATTATGGACCAGGCAGGATGATGTGCTCTAGAATGTGTAGGTCATCTCATGTGAATGTGAGAGAAAGGGAAAGAGACAGAGTGGGATAGAGAAAGAAAGACAGAGAAGTGAGCCTGATCTTAGCGCTAAACATCTTCACAGACATCAAAACGTTCTTGATCTTCATAGGAATGGGTAAAACCATGCAATTCCATGAGTTCCTACAAGATATTACAGGATCTTGTTTGCTCTATAAAATTTTTGAAGAGCCAAAAGAAGAAGAAGAAGAAGATGGTATCTTAGGTTTGTAATGTTAAGATCAGCGATGTATTTGTATAGATTATATGATCTTGACTCGTTACCACGAATTTCTGACGTAGGACATCAGAGGATCATTGCATTGGAATGAACCCAATACATTCGGATGAAGTGTATTTGTGGATAGTGAATGATATTCAAGAGCAAGAGGTATTCAAGGTAAACTCCTGCAATCTCGAAAACTCGTAGAAGATGAGAATGGATTTCGGAGACCATCCTGATGTAAGGAACCTCACTGGATAACCCACAACAATGCTAACCAGTTGGTTGGTCCTAATGTGATTACCTTGGGCGAGGACCCCAGCAAACCAATGGTTGTGGTTCATGCGGAAGATCTCAGATTCGTGGCCTCACCATGAACGTGTGCGTCCCGTTCGTCGGACCTAGAGACTGATGATTAAGAACGATGACTAAGGATAAAATTGAACATTCCAGACAGAAATACAAAAGCGTTGGGCAGAGTTTCACTCTTCCGTTCGTGTCCGGTTTGCATCAAGAGCGCAGACCGCGCCCTAACCCCTTTCCATCAGGTCCTGCTACTTCCGACGCTACCTCGTATGAATCAGCTCATTGATTTGACATCAGGTGGGCCATCAGGTTGCACAGTGAGACGCATTGTACTTTCCGCACTGCGTCCCGCAGCATGAATCATACCGTACACTGTAGGGAGCAGTGGCGCAAGGTGCTGACCGGTCTGTAATAATCCGCCAAAAAAGTTTACCAACTTCTTGGCTGGGGAGGGGCGAGCGTCCATGGAATGCACGATAGCGCGTCTTCAAGGGTCGATGGCGGTGGATGGTTCGAGAGAACCGGCAGGAGAATGGCGGGAATACAACGCACCCCCAAAGCAGCCGATAAACAAGGGAAGGGCCTGCGCGTAGGCGGTCGATGCACGCAACCGATACCGGCGGCGTCCATGAGTCATGAACCTTGTTTGCCGTTCTCCTCCCGAAGCGGGCCGGAGAGGAGGCAGCAAAACTTCCACTTAGTCTGCGGCCTGCCTCTTTCCCTTTGCCTCCCCGAAACCCCTCAACAAAAGGTGAAGGCTTCTTAATGAGTCCCGCGCTCGCAGGGAGGTAGTCTGAGTGTCGTTGGCTTGTCAGCTCTCGTGTGGCGAACGTTTCAAGGAACGACCCTTCATTGGACTCCCTCACACACTATCTCTCTCTCTCTCTCTCTCTCCATCATGTGGGTGCTTCCTGACCACTTCCGGTCGAATCGGAAGAAACCAACAACAGCAACAAAAAAAACGACCCCTTATCCGGAGAGCGAGGGAGAGCAACAACCCTCCCAACAGGGTGACGCGCTATATGGCTATCTTTAATTTTTCTGTCACCGTCACCTCCCGCTCCGGGCTCGCCCCGTCTCGGCGACCGATGCCGTTTTGGGCCGCCGATTAGTCATGCGGTGAAAAATACTTCCGAAGCCACCCCCTGGGTGGGAGGTCGGGAAAACCGGAGGTGGGAGGTTTGTTGTTGTTTGGTTCGTTTTCTTCGTTCGCCGAGTTACAAATATTGTTTCCAGGGCAGGGGGCGAACCTCCATTACATTCGTCAACTCGACTGATTGTTACAAGGGGGTGACAGAGGCATGCCCCCCCCCCATTTTGCCTCTACCTGTACTATAATGTACGCGCAGCGAAAGGGGTGTGTGAGCGTTTTTTTTTTTTTTTTCAGTGGCCCCTGTTTCACCAACGAAAAAGGGTCTGGAGCGCACGCCGCACGTTCCTGCAACTCATGAATATTTGCTCCTGCACTGTGTGTTGTTGTTTTTTGCGCTCTTAGCCCCCTCCTTTCCCGAAATGACAAACAACTCACCTTCACGAACCCGCTGTAATGATGGCTGTTCTGTGCCTTGTAAGTGTGGTAAGAATTTTCTGGACCTTCGAGGAGCCCGCATTTGTTGGGGACGCGAGTTCGGCCGCTGCAAAGTGACAGCACGAACAATGCGGCGAGGAGAGACCCCAGCGTAGGATGACTTCCAGCTCCAGTACATTCGATTGTTTAATTGCGGCACACACAATTGTGCACACGATTTTTTTTTTCACGATTTCCCGTACCATTTTGCAGGGGCATCGGGGGGGGGACGCTCGACGCTCGACCGAAAACATTTCAGGGAAATATTATCATTTCCCTTTCTGTCCCTTTTTTTTTTGTTGTTCTTGCTTCTTTAACCATTGCAAATGTACGCAAATGACGGGCAAAGGGGGGGGGGGCAAAACAATATGCCACGGGTACGGTTGACGGTGCCAAGAGGGGAAGCGGTGTTTAACGAGGAATAAAAAAAAAAGAAAAAGAACAGGACCCCTTCCACGACGACGGATCTGGTTTCCCGCAGCAGCAGCGAGGGAATAATTTCAACACGAAAAACGTTCCACAAACCGGGAGGTCCTTTTGTTACCGGCTGTCTTTTATTTTCCCTTTTTCGTTCAGGTGAGGGGGTGTTCTGTTTTTTTTTTTTCCTCTTCTTCTTCTTCGGGTGAGTGTGTACTTTACCTTTTCAACTTCAACCCGCCTCTCCCCCTTCTCCACGCCTTCCTTTGGGCGAAATTTGAGCCCGCAAAACCACACGCGACGCCGGGAAAAGTCAGCAAAGTCGGCCGGCTGCCTCATTCGCTGCACCATTTGAATAATTATGGCCCAGCAATGGTAGCACATACTTTTCATTGAATAATAATTACTGTTATCAAACTGCTGGCCTGCAAACCATGCTGCTGCTTGACCCATTCCGCGCTGATGGGGGATGAGGTTGGTTAATTCGAATGTATTTTTAAACCCTCCAGCCTGCACCTGCATCTTGCGCCCGGGTAGATGTACGTTTTTACAGGCCAATAAACAGTCTGTTTTCGACTGTTTTGCTTGGTGCCCTCGTTGGACCCTAAACACACACACACACTCGTGGGTGATTTTGGTTTTTGCACGGGAATCTCGCGCCCAACGGTATTCCGATGGTACCGACGCTCTTGCCGAAGCTCTCAACAATCTGCCCGAAAGACGCGCGCGTCAAGATCAAACAAATTCCACTTATTGGAGCTATCCGGGTGGGCGGGCAGGGACATCTCCGTGTGGCAAACACTCGGCCAGCCTTGCCGCGCTTGAAGATGCGCGTTGATCCTCTCGCGTCAAGTGCACGTACGCGCGACGGGGACATTCACTTTCCATTTTCCTCGGCCCGCGTGCGTTTGCAAGCGTAAAGATATGCTCGGTCGATAGCTTCCACCCCCTCGCGAACTGTCATAAAGTCAATAAAGAAATCTGAAGCCTAACCTAACGCACAAAACAGAGTCAGACGGTCGCGATATTGGTTTGAAATGTATAAATAAAAAAAAAGAGGACACCCACAACAACAACCTTGGCTGCAGCCAACAACTGTTGCTGTAAGGATCGTGAGCTTTTCCACCGCAGCCACCCAGCAGGGGGGGGAGGGGGGGGGGGAGGGCGTGAGCAACGACAACATGACGCACTCGGGGCAGCCGGGCTGTCTTGGCGCTGTCCAATGTTGCTGGTGATTTTTGGTAGATTTTTGTCGAGAGTAATTCGATTTTGCACCTCCCCCCCCCCCCCCCCCGAGCACCGAGCTGCTACCGCCAGGTTGTCAACGCGTGTGTTACTTCTTTCTTCTTCTTCTTCTCCTTCTTTTGTTGGGCGGATAGGAAGGCAAAAGTCGTCGGGACGTATTTCGCGAAATTGGTACACCCACACGGCGTGCGGTTCCAGTAAAAAAAAAAAAACAAAAAGGGAAGCCAGCACGAAAACGGAGCTGAGGAAATTCCATCGCCTGCCCAGAAAGCCCCCCGGGCAGGTTTTGCTGTTGGACGGTTCAGCCTGCCGTTGATGATGATGCCGCGGGACAGAGCTTTATGACGGGATCTTGTCATTCGGGCTCTCAGGGCTCTCGGAAGGCACCGGGCGGGAAAAAAGGGTAGCGTGCAGGACGCGGGGCGAGCGGTTGGATTAGAAATATTTACGATATTTGCTCAGCGCGAGCGCTCGCGATGTGTACGAGCGATTGTTTTATTAGCCTCGGAATGCTAGGGCAGGAATTGGGACAGCGCGGGAGCGGGTCTGGCGGCTAACGTGACGAAGGCGCCAGTGGAGCGTGTGGTGGTTTTTTGTTGCTGCTGTTTTTGTTCGAAAGCTTTTGGTTGTTGGTCGTGAGAAGAGCGGAGAACGAGAATTTCTTGTTTACGAGCGGCGAAATTTCGTGTGACAGGCGCGCCCTGACTGCGCGGAAAGGCTGGGGGGGGGAGGGGGAGGGGGAGGCGTTAAATCGAATAACTCGTGTGCTTCGTGCGCGGAAGATGATGCTTGAAGATAATGAAGCCGGACGGACGGTTTGGATCGATGGCCGGCACCTACTGGCTTCGGGCATGGGCGAACTGGGGCGGCCCGAGAGAGCTCATTTGTCATTCCATTACTTTGGGCCGCGCGCAGGACCCCGGGCGTGAAGATGGCGAGCGAATTACATACGTCTGTTTGTCACCCTGGGTGTGTATGTGTGTGTGTGTCTGTGTGTGTGTGTGTGTGTGTGTGTGTGTGTGTGTGTGTGTGTGTGTGTGTGTGTGTGTGTGGGTGGACATTGTCAGTCTTACCCTCCGCCAGCTTCCTGATATCCGCCGTTAGTCCCGCTAATTCCGAGCTGAATACTGGGCACGACCTCAACAAGTGAACCAGCAGCCAGCCAATGTCATATCCTGCCAGTCCAAAAACCTGCCGGCATCCGTGTGGAACTACGACACGAAAGTGGACGTTAATTATGTGGCCGAAATATATTTGTCACGCAGAAGCTCAACCGGCCCAAGCTCCCAGTTAACGGGTGAACGAGCGTGGATGGCTACCAAACTGTACGGCGAGCAACTCCGAGAGCAGTCGAACAAAAAACAAAACATTCACCAGGCATGGGAGCAAGGGGTAAAGTTGGCAACATTCTTGAAGAATTTTATTTAATATACCACACAACACGAGGACGCGTTTCACAATGCAATGCATACACTGTTAATCAATGAAGTCCGGTAAATAACGAATAAATGCTAAAAACTTTTGAAACCAAACATGTTTGTCCCGGGTCCATCCATCAGTAACGTCATTTAGAGATTCTTTGAGCCATGTTATACTTGGGTACAGGAAAACAAAGGACAACTTTTTTTAAAAAGTTTCAAAAAATATTAAAAAGTTTCTTCAAAGTCAAAATCCCTTTCCATTGTACAAAATTGAAAACTTAACAAAAATGCTAATTTTAGCGTATCGTTTTTAATGGATGAAGCCTAAGGCAGAGCAAGACCTTCAGCAAGACATAAACCAGGAATAATTTTGGGGAAAACAGGCCACAAAATGAGCGGCCGTTGTTTCGTTTGTTTGCGGGTGATTTTGTAAGAAATTATTTCTTTTGTAAAATCCGGCAAATTTGACCTCCGACATTACCATAGTGTTAAATTATTCGAACGGATTATGACCATAATAATGCCAACTGTGCGATCGTATGAAGTGTCACAATAAAGAACCATTCTGCTTTGGATTGTTGCTTAGGCAACATCTTCAGCGTTTCAGCTTAAGTCTTCAGCCTTCAGTTTTTCCGTCTTCAGTTCTTCAGTCTTCTGTGTCAATTAATTGTTGTAAAATCCGTGGTCATTACACTTTTGAGCTGAACAAATTGAATATCTGTCTTTATTTGTCTCAATTTCGAATTTGACCTTCTGACCATTGGTTACATTACGTTAGATTTTCTCAAACTTTCAATCTATTATTTTCCCATGATTGTCAACAAATCTCTGGCGATAAGACTGACAGCATGTAAACCCAACCTTTCTATGAGCACATTTCCCAATGCTCCTTTTGCCCCTCGTTCCCATATAGACACTCTGTCAACGGTCACGGCTGAAAACGGTAAAAGTCGCAAATTTCCGCCACTGTCAGCTCACGGTCCGGCTGAGCAGCGCGCTCAGAAGCAGCACGGCCCTCCCAGTGCATCATTGATGAGCATCGATTGGCTGCCGAGGCAATTGGCGTCCTGTGCCGCGGCTGGCAGGGGGCCGTAAAGTGCAACAACCCCCCCCAAACAAGCGAAAGAAACAAACGAGGGCGATGCAAAAAACAAAAAAGTGCAACCACAGCCACCGAGACCAAATGACCCAGTTGGGCAGGCGAATGCAGGCCATGCACAGTCGGGCACCCGGGACCGGGACCAATTTTGGATGACGTCGCGGCTGGAGGCGCGAGCGCGCGCGCTCCGGTGTGCGTGCAGCGGTCCCGGCCGTCCAGAATTCTTCCGCTGCGACGCGAAAGGCAGAAAGAGGGAACGAAAAGAAACGCACAAACCGGACACACCAGGTCCGCTGGCGCTCTGACCATAGTGGGCGATGTAGGTGAGACTGCTTTGTGCTGTGTCTTTGCTGCCTTCGCGTATGTGCTGCCCCCTACGCGCCATTTGTCGCATACTTTCTCACGCACCTGCCATCGCCGTCGGAAGGAGGAAGCTGCGAGGCTCGCCGGCTGGGGAAAGGTTTTGCCGGAGTCGTTTAACTTAACGCAAGAGAGTAACTGTTGTTTACAGCGCTTCCCTCCGCTCGAGCATACCGACGTGACATTAGCTTTGGCGCTCAATCGACCGGCGCGAATTGGCGGCAGCGACTCCGAACGCCAGCCGCCGAGTTTTCCGAGGGGAGTTAGAACTGTAGCGGATGTTCCGACTGCTTCACACGCCACACTGCCACCAAAAAAAAAAAAAAAAGAAAATAAAAGCAACACGCCAAGCTCCCGGCTGTTGCCGATCACATCACACGGCTGATCCACCGATAGCACGGACCGCACTCCACTCCACTGTAAAATGACGCCCGCGACAACGGTGCGGCTCCACCCAAACAAGCTCATCTCGCCGCAATTGAAGCGCACTTGAGCACAAAATGGCGAAAATATGAGCAGCTTAGTTACAAACTATTAGGCCACTAACCGGGCGGAAAAGTGTCCTTACCCGGGACCCGGCTGCGCCCCTGGGCGCTGGGACGAGGGGCAAACTGGAGATGCCCGATGGCGGCTGGCTGATAGTGCGCTCCAATGGTTCGCTTGCCGCTCGGTGCCGCTTTTGTTTGCGCGAAAGCACACGGTGTGCACGGTAATGCTTTGGTTTTGGCGGCCTGCCGACGGTTCAACCGTGTCCAACAATTGGCTTTGCAGGGTTTATTTTTTGATGGTGGGAACTTTAACTCGATCTGAAAAAAGTAATCCTGTACGCTTATTCTATGCTATGAAAGGCCATCCATAAACTACGTAACGTTCAGAGTCAGGGTTATTATCAAAAGATTTATAACTGAATGTATAACTTCAAAATTTTAATGCTTAATTTTCTTGGATGAATTAATTATACAAATTACCAGATTTGTATTTGTATACATTCAGTTAGTATTTTGTTATAAAAACAAGATTAAGGCGAGACCATATAAATCCGTAAACATCTTCTTCTTCTTCTTAGGCACAACAACCGCTGTCGGTCAAGGCCTGCCTGTACCCACTAATGAAGTGAGTTTGGCTTTCAGTGACTTATTGTTACCATAGCAGGGATAGTCAGTTCTACGTCTGGGGGCACGGTCTATTCGGGGCTTGAACCCATGATGGGCATGTTGTTAAGTCGTACGAGTCGTGACAACTGTACCACCGGACCGTCTCCCGTAAACATCGTCGTCCGTAAACATCACCGTAACGAAAAAAACAGCCTGGCATAACGCTTAGTAACGCTTAGTAACGCTTAGTAACGCTTCATATTTTGGTCGATCTATTTCATTCCACTAATTGAAGCAGCGAAATCCAAACGAAATTACTGTTTTCTTTATTCTACAGCACAAGCCAACAATGGTGAGTGAATTTTTATAAATTTTCTCGCTAAAACTGTAGTGAAAAATCCGCCGTTTTTTTTTTGTCCTTCACATTGACATCAGTTCTTGGTAACGTTAAAAAGGCCCTGAACAACATTACTTGCGAAGCAATACGAGCCCGCAAGCTGAAAAGTCTTTAGACCTGGGCTCGAAAATTTTCAAATACCCGTAACGACTCTTCTACTCTGATTCCACAAACTGAAAAGAGTGAAAATTCTCATCACTACTTTCAAACAGAGCAAAAAAAAAAAAATAAATAAATTACTAGCTGTTTCTGCTTTTAGGCTTATAGATGACGCCTTACAGAAAAAAGATTGCTCAAGATTTTTTTTATGTAAATGCGTGACTTTATTCATGGATGATCCCCTCGCGTTAAGTAATATTCGCGCCCAGCCTAAAATCCCTTGCTTGTAACGAGCCCGTGAGTTTGTGAGGACAGTACCGCGCTGTGGTTGGTAATTAAAAGGAAACTCCAAAGATGGTGTCCCCTTTTGCCGTCCCCACTGCACGGTACACGCGTGGAAAGACGACGCGACATCGATTTATCTCGTCTCCGCTTTCATCACCTCAGCTGACATCTGTCCATCCGCGAAGGGCGCGCGCACGCACGCTCCCGGGGCTCCGGTCGGGCTTCAAATTCCGCCGCTTGGGCTGGAGCGAGCGCCGCTTATATGGAGATTGCCCTCGCCGCAACCTTTAGAGATTTACGGCGTGCGCGACGGCCAACGCACACCGCATTTAGGGAAAATGTTTATTTATAGAGCAATAATCATTTTAGCTACTTTCGTACCGCCGCCTCTTTCTCGTTGACTCTCTATCACACACACACACTCCAATTGCACGAGTAACCGGAGTGCAAACACACATACACCGGCCAAGAATGCAACCGTGGGGCTGTTCCTCGCCTAGCGTCTTCGTCACACTCCCAGGTGTCTTCCCTACGCACGCAGCTCGCACGCGGTTATTGCCGTTTGGCTGGGATATTGGCGATAGATCACCGGGACGCAGTGGCAGCAGCCGTCTGGAGTGGCGGTGGCGGTGTTGCATGGTCGTAAACGCGTTCGAGCCGCTACGCAGCAGCGCGCCCTCTTCCCGACCAATTTTCCAGAAAGTCATTTGTTAGCACGTGATAGCACGACGCAGACGACGGAAGGGGAAAACCAACGCAGACTCTGGTGCTGGCGGGTGCTGGTGGTACCGGGGTTTCCCTAAAAATAAACCTCCTTCACGATCCACTTCCCAGGAGTATGGGTCCCCTCTGCCACGCGGCTTTTCTCCATGTCTCGGCGTGCGTTTGGTTTGCATGCGCGGAAGCTGATCCGATTGAGGTAAGCCGGGGCCGTTGTTGCTACCCTCCCAGGATCCATATACTGCTGACGAGCACATAAACACACACACACACACACACACACACACACACACACACACACACCCGTTCGCTTGGACCAGCGAATTCAAGTTTTGGCAAACGCCAAAGCCATTTTGCGGTTTCTGCGGGCACACCCGATGCGGCTTCCTTTACGTTGTCAAATTTCCTATGCTTCCAGTGACGGGTGGTTTTTTTTGTCCAAGAGCGTGCATTTGTGTGTCTGTGGCGGGAGAACAGTTTCGCTAACCGCAACTCTGCCTTCGTCTTGTTGTCGTTGAGCGCGCCACTCGTTCCCGGGGACCCATAACCGGCCTTATTACAGCGCTCGGTGCCCCAACAGGTCTCTGGGACCAAGTTTTCCATAATCAGGCCCATCACCGTAGCACCCGGGGACAGGCCACTCCATTAGACTGACACTGGAAAGGAGTTTGTCCCTGTCCCAGAAGCGTCTAACGAAGCTGCCAGCAAGCTAATGTGGTTGCAATTGCCAACCGACCGACGGACAGAAACAGGGATCCCCTCCGGATATATGTGTGGGGAAGGACAAGCCCATCGACTCGGGTCTCGGGTACGTTCAATTTGGCGGCCTCCACGTTCCCAGCGGCCGGACACCATCGCAGGATTAGTGCGGCCAATCGTCAATTGCGCCGCGACTTGCGGTGTCATTGGCCGCCCCCGGAGGTCAAATTGAATTTGTGAGCGCTCTGTCTCTCTCTCCCTGCTTTCCTAATTTTTGCAGCTAGCATCTGTCACATTTGCCGGTGGGTGCCCCTTCGGTACCCCTTCGGATGTGTTTTGCGTGTTTTTATCTGCAAGCTATCGGCTCAATGGCTGTTTTAATTCAAAAACGATGCCACCCGTCCGGTACGGTAGCATTCTCCAGACACAAATAGATGAGCTGGAGGCCCCCACTATAGTCACTGTGTCACTGTAAGAACTTTTCCATCGTTTCCATCGCGCAACACACGGGACCGACAGTGCACCGGGGCTTGAGCCTAATTGCTTCGATCGCTGCATTTTCCAGAAGCTATATCCGATGCTTCGATTGATCGCAAAAACGGCAACAACTACACTCAGGCCCGCTAAAAAACACACAAAAAACCAACCCACGGAACATATGCACGAACGAGTGCACGAGCGTGGCAGTGACCGAAGGGAGGGAAATGTGCTGGAGGTTCGCTGTTTAAAATAATGAAAACGTTATTTCGTTTGATTGAAGTTCTATGAATATGGAATGTTAGTTTATGATGCAACGAAATATTCATCGAAATAGACTAGACTCTTCCCCGCGACAACCGCGCGCGATGCACCTGCAGGACGGTACGCCCCACCGCAGAAAGCGCCCTCTAGGTGCGGGCACTGTAGAGGAGTGGATTGAGCCATTTTTTTTTTTTCATTCGTTTTGCTCCGCTCTCGCAACCTCCATTTACGAGTTGTGCCTTTATTTTTGTTTATTTATTTCCTTACTTTTTATTACTGTTTTAGTTGCTCGGGCCCTTTCCCACTTTCACCCCGCCCCGCTGAACTCAACAGCAAATCAAACCAGCCACCAGGAGGAAGGGGGAAGGGAGGGGGGGGGAGTGGATGAGCCTGATTCGTATGCAGGCGCGTTTTAGGAGCGAATTTTGCATGCATTAAGCTTTCGGACTGGGTTGGTGTGAATATTTAAATTAAATTATACTCCAACCGTTTGACCGTCTCTGTTTCCTCGATCCTTTTCTTTCTTTTTCTCTATATATCGCTTTCTCTATCTCTCTCTCTCTAGCTGTAGTTTTCATTACCAAACTATAAGTGGTTGGGTGCGAATGTGCATTTTAGAGCGTTTTTTGTAGCTCTGGTGTGCTTTTCTATTTTGGTATTGTTTTGTCAGTGTCAGTGGACTGTGTGTTGATCTTTGCTTTTTTATTGCTTTGCACGAACGCAGACAGAAACCAAAAAAAAAACACACAACCTCCCAGCACAATAAAGCGAAAACAAATGCACATAATCATGGAGGCGTTGCATCGTGTGGGTGTCGGCTGTCGCCTGGATGGCACAGCCTTTTTTGCTCCTCCTGCATGTTGTTGCATGTGTGTGTGCATTGGTTTGAAAATAGTGTCCCTGTGCTCGGTGGTTGTTTTTTTTTTGCTACCACGCTTTCGGAGCGGTTCTCCATGGCTAATAAAAATAAATGATGGTTTTCCTCCACCCTACGATTGCCTGCCGGGTTCGTCGTTTGCGTGGTTTTTTTTAGGTCGATGTGCTTCAATAATCGGAATGGTGGTCGCAGATTCCTCTTTTTTTTTTTTTTTTAGAGTGGCTGTTTCCACCACCCTGCGCTCCCGTGCCTTGTAGCAAAGTGATTTGTAAATTGTAATCTGTTCATTTTTAGCTGTGTAGTTGATCAATCAGCAGTACTTTATTTGTACGGTATGCGAGACACGAGCGGGCGGAGGTCTCCTGTTGTGGACAGTAACAAAAAGCAATAGAGGAAAAAGAAGAAGAAGAAGAAAAAAACACACGTAACAATGCCACACGATAACCCACAGCGCTGTAACCGAATAGTGCAGTGATATTGTGAGACTGTGGGATGGAAAATTAATTTCAAATAAATTCCTGCGGTTTCATCGATACCGGCGGTACCGCTCCCGCCATCGCTCGGGAACCGAAAGCAAAAGCAAAACATAGTAGAGAGAGAGAGAGAGAGAAAAAAAGAAACTGCCCATGCTTGATGTGGAGCAAGGAATGATAAACCTGTGTTTGGTGGCGAATAAAAGGTATGCTTTGAACAATATTTATGCAGTAACTACTAGGTGACGCGGGATGATAGCTTTAGCGGCAAAATTACAATGAATTTATAATTGTTGCACAGTCCGGCAGACAAAACAAGCCACACACACCGCACCGGGCACGGCGTTTGGTTGTTTATGCAGGAATGTTTTTTATTTATTTTGTTTTTTTTTATTAATCATACCATTTGAACCATATGAATAATCATGTTTTATTTAATATTGATAGTGAAGAATAAACAAACGTGTCATGTAAGCTGATATCATATGAAATAAACTGTTGAGAGTGCAAAAATAATTAGAAAAATAAAATAAAAAAGCAGATCTAGTTCTGAATTGCAAAGCAATTTTTTTAACTCATCCTGTAACTATTTGCAATGCACGCGTTTGATTCGCATACAGACAGTCATATAGACTGCCATTTGTTTGGACCGAATAGGGTTTGCGCTAGTGTTTATTTATTTATTTTTATTTATTTTTTGTTTGAGATAGATGATCGATGCGAGAGAAGATTACGCATTTTAAATGAGAACACAATAATTAAAAATGAATCCATTGGTGTATTTTGTAACAAAAAAACATCAAAATATATTTATTTATGGTTCGTAATTTATAGATGAGCCCCTATCTTCAGGCGCAGTACCGCAAACGCTTGAGAGATGCTGAATTGAACAGTTACTTGAGCGTTATCCTTGTAAAAGTATGCAAAGTGTGTTTAATGGTGTTGTTTGATAAATTCAACATCGTTTCTTTGTATTGAAGATAAATTCAAGAATAATTAATTCATGAAATGTGATTCTTAAACCAAATATGCAAAATTTTGTTTTTTTTTGCAACGACAGTCTCAAATGTATTTTTACGGGTAATGTGTGTGTGTGTGTGTGTGTGTGTGTGTGTGTGTGTGTGTGTGTTTTTTTTTTTTTTTTAATGCATCAACGAAAAATCTTAACTTTTCTTTTCCCATAACAGCATTTAAAAGAAGCACACAAAATGCATTCTTTCGCTCAACAACCCGCTCAAGTGACCCGTCGATGCGGCTTCACCGCTCTATGGCGCACTAATTGTCAACGTTTATTCTACCAGCGAAAAACCAGCTGCTTTAAAGTGTCTTCCCAGCGCGAATTATCCGGTGCGAGTCAAGCGATGCAAGCAAGAGGCAAAACTATTTCCGACCTGCCCTTTTCCGCCCTCACCGTCCGACCTTTCCGGGTGCACTAAAGGAGCAAAAGGCACGCGAGCGAAAGTGAACGCCTGGCTCGTGTTTTATTTGGAAGCAAGGGCTTTTTGTGGTGTTTATGCACATATATATATTTTTTAGAGCTGCTCAGCTCTCCTTCGCTTCGCATCTCGAATATAATAATAAAGCAAGAAATGTTACGAATGCGGCACATGTATATGTGTTCTGGTTTTATTTTTTGTTTTTGCTGCACAGTTGTTATGCTTTTTACATTTTTTTTAAATATTTCGGTATGTCGCTTCCGCCCGGACGCGCGCGTCGGCACGAAAAAAAAATAAAAAAAGAATCGCACCAACCGAGCCGGGCGGGATGGGTTCGCTCAAGGATCAAAGAGACTCTTCGAATGGAAAACATTTCCTCTCTCGCGTGTCGTTATGCTGTGTGTGTGTGTGTGTTTTTTTTTTCGTCAAACAATTTCTCCCCCTTCCACAAACACACCCGGGCACACCATACATACGCACACACATTCGTCATACCACATTTGACTCGGCAACATTCCGTCAGTGACTCATTTTCCGCGACTTTGCGTTCGCGTCGCGCTCCGACAGTATTTTTGCGATGAAACCCCTGGTGGCGGTGGGGTAGGGAAAGGGGAATGCCTGCTCGTGTCTTTTTATCGATCTTCCTCCACGTGGCACACACACACACACACGGGTGGAAAGACACGAAAGAAGACAACAGAGACAGTCGGACCGGCAGCGAAGAAGCAAGCGAGCGGCTGAGCTGCGCTTGGGATTTATTTCATTTTATTTCTCGTGCGCGAAACAGCAAGAGTGAAACAGCAATGGGGGTAGGGGAGGTGGAGCGGCCCGAGAAGGGAAAAGTACATCCTTCCATCCTTAACAACGCCCTACGACACATCATGCATATTCACTTACCGGCAAGCAAGCAAGCAAGCGAAAAAAAGGGCCATCCCAATACTTTGAGAAAAACTGTAACTGAGTGTGTGTGTGTGTGTGTATGGGAGAAAGAGAGGGAAGGAGAAAATAATGGTTCCAATTTTTCGCTGAAACGAGCGAGAAAAGAAAACACACACACACACACACACACACACACACACACACACACACACACACACACAGAAATCATACCATTTCCGGCTCCCTTACCATTTTGGGGGAAGTGTTTCTTTTTTGGTCGCTGCTTTCGTTGTGTTCAGCAAAATAACTCCACTCGCGGTATGTCAATGTGTTCCACTAACACACATACACACACACACACACACACACACACACACACGGGCAGAAGGTGGGAGGTTGGTTTATGATGGCTCCGTGCATGCAAAGATTAAATTAGAAATGATAATTTCCACTCTAACAAGAATTTAATTAGGATAAATTTCAAAGAAACGGTAATCAGGCTTTTAGCTGCCGTCTTTGCCAGCCTGTGCATTACGCCCTGCCCGTTACCCTTCCTCCGGCCAAGCAGTTCCGGCGCGATAACGGTGTGTGGAGAAATGAAGAGGAGGAAGAAGAAAAGCCAGCCGGAAACCCGCACTCCCGCACGAGCAAAGGAAAAAAAACCCAAAACCGGAAATGCTGCGCGAATGAATGTCGTCAAGTCGTCGGGAGCGAGACAGAGATGGCGAGTCGGTGGGAATAAAATAAAATAAAATATAAACAGTGCGACAACACGAATGCTGCAGGGAGGCGGGAGGCGTTTGTACGGAAATGTAAAACGCGGTTGAGGAAAACCCCCTACTCCCCTCGCCGTGATGCTTGCTTTTCCGCTCGCTTTCTTTGCGATTAAACAATGGGTTTTGCGCGAACCGGGCTGACTGGCTTTTCCTACCAAGAAGCTGTGGCAAAACGGTGTAAAAACCTCTAGGGCTGGCAAGGTGTGAAGCAAATTTCGGAACGGCTTTCCCGGCGGCACACCGGAAGCGACACCTGCCTCCTCGCCGTCCCTTTCTACCCTCTATGATGAGCTCCGATGAGCGGAAGTGCTGCAGCGAAACATCATTGTCAACCGGAGCGGCTGTGTGTTGTCTGTCCATCGGGTGCCCCTTTTTTTTTGTAGGATGCTCTTTTTTGCCCTATAACACGGCTCCACCCGCTCGATTCGCGTCTTTTAAACTCGTTTCCCCCCTTTTGCGGCGACCGTGCTGTCGGGGATGGCATGTGGAAATGTGTTCGCGGATTCGTGAAATTGTGAAAATTGGCGTTGCTTTCAAGTACAATTTTCACACGCTCCTGCCACCCCCCGGGGTGGAGGCGTTTGTAATGTGCACAGGAGCCGGTGGGTGGCGTGCCGTGATACAATTTGGAAGGACGAAACATTTGGAACAATCCTGCAATGGTACCAAACAAAAAAAAAAAAAGATGGTTGCTGCGACGCAATGATTTTCGAAGAAAAAACTGGAGCAGGCTCAAAGGTAAGCGAATGAGTTTGCGATTAATTGTGGGTTTCCTTTTTGTTTTTAATTAATTGTGCCTAGCATTAAACCATGCATAAAAGACTTAATTTCTCGAGAAAGAATCCAGAATGTCTGATATTTTGAAGTAAAGTGGTAAATTCTTGTTTATATTTAATCTTTCATCATTCGATTGGCGCTAAAAATGTCTCCGTAATAAATTTTGTTATTTTTATAAATTATGTACAATATATCGAGGTTTTGTAGCGTAACTTATGGATATAGAACCAGTTTTTTCAACGTAAGTATGTTATTTTAAGCGTGTAACCATATTGATAAATAAATAGTTAACGAGTTGAGAGTAAATTTCTCGAAAATAGCTTGTTAACGATATTTTTGTACATTTTTGAGGGCTCATCCATAACTTACGTAGTGCTATAATTTTTATCAAAATTGCTTGTTTAGTGTTTTTAAAATTAATTTTTGCATGCCAACAAGCTGTATTTTCTTTGTGCAATCGTATTCAGGGCCAACTTTAGACGCATTATTCCAGTCAATTATTATTTTGTAGGTGCAGGTGTAGGTGAACGGATGTAAAGTTTTTAGGGACAAATATGCAATGGTTTATTTTGTTACATCAGAACAAGTCTACGGTGTATATCGTCTGCATGGTGAGGTTTCGTTCAGTAAGCTGTCAACCATATCGCTGTAGTCAATATTCTCTTCGGTAAAGCATCATACCCATTGTGCTTCTCTTACTCGAAACTAATGTACGCATATTTATGATAAATGCAAGATGTCTGCATTTTTTCCTTCACATCCCTTTCCACCCACGTAAACACGTTAGGGAAGGTCAACATTACAGGTAACAAAACGGAGCGATAAAGCGACCCAATCACCTGTAAGGACAAAGTTTTTAATCTGCACCAAGAGCTTCAGCTAAGATTGCCAAGTGTCGCTCGAGCACCTCACATCCGGCGGGTGATGCCGTGACCCCGGCCCATCTCGCTGGTCGGACATTAGGGGTAGGTAGATGGGGGGTGGGGGGGGGGAGGGGAAACACGCAGTAGCACCAATTACTGCACCAAGATATCCCGCGGGGTAAAGCACGTTATCCTCGTGTACCTTATGGCCGAAGCTCGGGACACGGGATCTGAGCGATAGTGCGGATAAGGCTGTACCGTGCCTTGTCGCATTCCTCGGCAACCGACTGGCAAGGCGGAAAGGACCGGATAAGCCGTTGGGAGAAAAGCACGCAGACAAAGATCCGAGCTCTTGTTTGCTTGTGTTTGACGGTGTGTTTTTATTCCAGACGTTCCTGAAGGAGACACAGGAAATGCCACCGTGGTGACACAGGCCCGACACAGGAAGGTAGGAGATTGAGCTACATCTCACCGCGTCCGGCGGGGGAATGTGATTATCGCACTTTCGCTCCTGTTCGCAAGAGCACCTTCAAGCGCTTGGGAAGACCACAAGCTTCCAGGTGATGAGCGTAACACTGTTGGCAAAAATTTAAGCAGCAATCGTCCTCGTCCAGTAGCTGCCGCAGCTGCTGCTAATCGAATCGTTTTAAATATTTCAAAACTCTCATTGCACCACACCAGATGTCACACATGTTCCGCGCTTCTAATCCCATGCCCATGGGACGGCCTGGGAATGCGTTCTCTATGTGTTCATCTGCGCAGAGATAGAGAGAAAGATCCAAATATATTTTGCGCTAATCACAGCCGCTTCTTTTTTTTGCAGACCGCAGTTTGTTCACGTTCGAACGCGTCGTATCGTGTCGAATGTGCGGCTTTACTTGCGTCTGGGTGACCCCGCTGGGAATGTGTGATTAAGTGGGAACGCTCGCCGATGCGATGTGCTCCAAAAATAGGCACCCTCGGGTGCGGTTTTGTGATCAACCGGCCGTGTAAGTGAGATGTGAGACATTGTCGATAGAGATGATTAGCCGAAATGCTAGCCGAAATCTTGACGATGGACAATCCATGGTCTGCAAGAGAACGCAACACGAAATTGCAACCGCCCGAAGCGCACCGAACCCGGAGCCAGAGGTCCAAAAATAAACCGACCCTGCCTCAAGCAGCCGACGATCCGGCTTGGCGTGTAAACTTTGAGCATTGTAAACCCTAGATCAACGATCCAAACGATTCTACCGGGAGAGCAGGGGCAGCTAAATGCTTTCATATGTTTGTTGCGAGTTTTTATTTCCTTCCTGCAGGCATCCCCTACACAATTTCGGTCCAATTCCGGCACAGCGCGTTCCGGCCGTACTTCCTTCGCTTTAGACGCTCTTTGGCGCTGCTCTTGCGCTATTCCTGTCGGCAAAAACCAATCCAATCCAAGCGTGCATCGTCACTCCCCGAGCGACCATATGGTACAGCTCGACCGTTGCCGTCTTTGTCGAATCGTCTTTCTGTTTCCCCCGAGCTGCCCCGATCGTCCGTGGGCCCATAAATCTTGGGCGCCTCACATCTGACAGCGCCGGTTTTGTCTGCGCCGTCAAACGCATAGCGACCCCGATCGCGGCCGATGATGAAACTTTGTCACAACGTGTTTGGTTTTGTGATGTCATATTGGGCGGCCGGTTGAAGTAGAGCAAAAGACATTTAGGCCATTGACAAAATTAGTTCCACTCGCGCAGGGTTCAACACATTGAAGGTTAAGCCAGTTTGCTCCCTCCACCAAGGGTTTCCCTGTGCCTAATGATCGGATATAGCGCTACGGTACTTAGTGTGGGTTTTGGGGCAGGATGAAGGAGCGATCGAGCAAATGTCCCATTTAGGGAAAGTGTTTTGCTTAATGATTCTTCTGGAGATGCTATCTGCCGTTGCGCGGGGGAAATGCTGGAAAGATGCTTCTGGAAGCTGGTAGGAGTTTGGAAGATTTGGAAAGATTACACCTCAAAAGACGTTTTGGAAGTTTGTCTCTAATGTAGGGTGATGAGTTCAATATCTTTTCTACACATTTGGACCATTGAACCGGATATACGAGCAAGAGGATGCTTAATGCTCGGAACCATTATTCCTTTATCTATTTGTATCTACTTTTCTATGCTTTGTTTGTTTTTCTTCTTGGTTGTTTCCCTTGATTCTCATTACTTTCCGCCATTTTCTTCTTCTTCTTCTTCTTCTTCTTCTTCTTCTTTTTCTTCTTCTTTTTCTTCTTATATTTCTTTTTCTTCTTCTTCCTCTTCTTCTTCTTCTTCTTCTTCTTCTTCCTCTTATTCTTTTTCTTCTTATATTTCTTTTCCTATAATTCTTTTTCTTCTTCTTCTAATTCTTCTTATTCTTCTTCTTCTTATTCTGCTTCTTTTTTCTTCTTCTTCTTCTTCTTTTTCTTATATTTTTTTCTTCTTCTTCTTCTTTCTCGGAAGTTCTCGGTTGTACCTGTAATATATAACGAGGCTGTGGTTGTTATTTACACTGCGGGTATAACTGTATGCGTATGTCAGTACAGCCAACATGCCAACATCATTTTGGTCCTTCAAGCCTGATCTACCGTAATCTGCTAGAACAACCTCAAAAATCTCCAAAATTACCTGACAAGCTCAGTATTTCATTTACGATTGAAGAAATTCAGGCATTTTTCACCCGATAGCAAGCATGCATTTGCGTCTTCTTAAAAGCGTCACAAAATCGCAGGCAAAAAAAAACCCCAATCGAACAATTATTTGCGGAAATTGTCCCCCTTCCCCGCCGTAGCCTCACTTAAAAATGTCACGGTCAGTCACGACAGATTGCATTCGTGTCGGGAATGTATTTCTGCTGTGCGCCCCGTGCATCCTGTGCTCAGGGTTGCGTGAACACGCTGTGGCTGGGGAAGGGTGCCGGGGCCTGGCTCAAACCGAGGGCCGCTCAAAAATGTTGCCATATTCATCAATAAAACCTTCCGTCTGCCCGGCTTCCGTTAGAATTGAGTTTACCATCAATTTCCTTCTCCATTATCTTTTTTTTTTTTTTGTTGATGCAGTTAGTCGCTCTTTGTCTCTCTCTCTCTCTCTCCTTCTCTTCGTTACATTTTAACCTCGGGTTGTGTGTGTGTGTGTGTGTGTGTCGACGTCTTAGCCGGGGGCCTTCCTGCTTTTGCTTCCTTCGAAACGAGAGGTGGTAGAGCACCACAAAAAAAAAACCTTCCCAATTTCTGCTTCACTATTCCATTCTGCCCTGCCTTGTTCATCTCCGGCGCGGAAATCGAAGCCGAAGACGAGATGGTGGCCAGAAGGCAGAAAGCCATTCGCCATTCCCCCGGCCAAGAGTGGGGGAAATGGGGAGGCACTCTTGTTGCCTTCGCTGCGCCGCTTGAGGTGGCGCTAGCACTAGGAAGTACACACAATGGCTGGCGGAAGAAACCATCAGCACCGACCGACCGACCAACCGCCACAGCTGTCTTTGGCCGGTCCCCTTGCGTTCCCCGTCCCCAAGGACGGTGGGTTGATGTAGAAAATCTGTTTTCGACTAAACACTGGAAGCGAAGAAAAATGAACACGCCGCTGCTGAAGCACCAAACAACATTAACAACAACAACAACGAAAAAAAGTACACTTCCTCTCATTCCCGCCTCCTCTCCCCCACCCCCCCCCCTCCTGCTCCAGAAACGCTGCCAGGGAGGGATCCCTTCCTAATAAATTTAGCTATTAAACAGGCGCGAGCGCTCGCTCGGTCGGCTGCGCGCTGCCTAGAAAACAATTTCGGTGGTCATAATTCCATTAACGACACCGAGCCCTCCTCGGTTGAAGTTACCGCCTTCCGTTGCAGGGGTAGGGAAAGGGTAGCGGTAGGCGTTTCGGCGAAGAAAAGCTAGACAATTTCCCTTCACTTACCTGGCACGCTCACCGGGCGGAACACGCTGGGATGCATATTTATTTATTTTTCCATTTTGCACACCGTGTGGGGTTTTTTTGTTCTTCTCTTTTCGAGCAGTTTTTATTGAATTTTCCACTTCTGCTAGTTTGGATTTTCGGCGGCCGTTTTCGGCTCGCTCGTTCGATGTGTGTTTAGTTTTTATTGTTATTTGTCAAGCGTCCAGTTGCTTGCTGGCGTAGCGTTCAGCGTCTCATCCTTCCCATTTACCATCGGCATATCGCTCGCACCGCGGCTTAATATTTTCCAAACGTCAAACCACCCTCTCGAGACTGCGTGACGTGCAATTGAGGCGCAGTTTGTGCGCTCCTTAATAATTTCAGCCCTCCAATGTTTCGCATTTTCCGTTTTCTTCCGCTTTGCAGCTGCAAGGAGCGGCCACAGGATGCGTTTTTGGACCTTCCAGGAGTTTCTGCTTCGATTTTCCACTTTTTGGCGCATTAAAACTCCGAACAAAGCGCACTCGTGCACACAAGAAAAGACAAAACAAAGCTGTGCACAATACATAAACTGGGTCCGGGGAAATAGAATGCCCAACATGCAGCGGCCATAATTTCTTCAGGTAATTTAATTATTTTCACATTTCCAAACGGGCTCCCGGTCTCCCGGTCTCCCAGAAATAAAGCCAAAGCCGCTGCTTTACGGTGGGATGCATGGGGAAGGAAGGAGTCCGCGGTCCAGCAAACTCCCGGCAGCAACATTGGCGGGCGGTTTTGTTTCTCGCAGCTGGCAAAATTAAATGAGCGCACTTGAGCGTTTCGCGTGCGTTCGGGCTCGGTCCGGCGCCGGTCAGAAGCTAATTAATTAATAAATAACTCATTAACCAATCTTGTACTTTCTGGGCGTGTGTGTGTGTGTATTTGTTTTCTTGCTCCCGCTTTGCACGTACCAAGCACGGCCCTGCACGGCCGGGGTGGTTCCTTTTTATTCTTCCGTGCATAATGAGAGGCCCTGGCTAACAAATGCAAAAGATGTGACGGAACAAATTGGTGGTACGTGATGAGCTGCTCTAAAATTGAAAGAAACATTCATTGGACGAGTGGCAAGCTCGTTCCAACCGGGCCAAAAAAGAAACGCTCAAAGCTTATGCTTTTTAATTTGGATCTAAGGCACCAACTCGTGACAGTGTGCATCAATGATTGCCTTTTATGCAGCTTTTTTGTTGGTAAGTCTAAAATTTAACTGTACAGCGCCTAGCATAACTATATTGACAGTCGTTTTTTCCCAAATTGTGGAAAATCCGAAAGAGAAAGATGAAAACTTTAAATGTAAGATTTGTGGGCAATGCCATTACACATATTTGTAAATTATTAACAATTCTTTAAGCATAATACAACATGACATGTTACGTGTTCGATTAAAAATAATATTTCTTATAGTTTATTTTTGTTTGTTTGTTTTTTTTTGTATAAATACAGCCTGACCGTATTAATCCCTTTCAAGGAAGTGTATTTTGTGGAATATAAAAAAACCCTCTATATTGTAAGCCCTATTGATTATGTGGAAGTATATGGAGTGTAATGATTACATGGAAATATTATTATTTTTAACAAACGTTTTAATAATTTTGAGATAATCTATATCTAACAAAGCTAATAGGTCTCGAACTGGGATGAATGGTGTGTTTTTTAGTGTTTTCACTGATGCATGGAGTTGATACCTAGTATTTTGGTATGTTTGACACGACCACAGAAAGTGGTCAATGTCATGGTGTCCCATATACCACACGGACACTCTTTTGTCTTAGACAAGCCGATATGCTGGAGATGAGCGTTTAACCCATAGTGATTTGAAATCAGCCTTGACATAGCCCTGATAAAAGAACGACCAACCTTCAAGCCTCTAAACCATGGGTGTATATTAACAATCGGTAATATGAAATGACAATCGCGACCAAGATCATCTTGGCTCCAAGATGTACCATAAGCACTTCTTGCGGATATATAGGTCGACTGAGTATTTCGACCGAGTTTGATCCCGCCTTCGCCAGTCCATCCGCGTGTTCGTTACCAGCTATTGCACTGTGTGCAGGAATCCAGGCAATCGCTATCTTGAAGCCTCTTCCGATGAAAATAGTTGAAGTCTTCAATTGATTGAGACGCAATGGCTTCGATGGAGCCTCAGAGCCATCTCTGTGCAAATTGCGTATCTATCTGTTTGTCCAGAAGCGATGTCTTCCAGCGCACAGGAGATAGCAGCAAGCTCCGCAACAAACACAGTGCATGGTACTTCTAGCTGTAGGGATATATTTCGATGACGCGAAAATACTCCGCAGCCTGTTTTGTCATCTATCTTGGAGGCATCCGTGAAGTATGCATTCTTTATTTATTTCATTATTGAAGTCATTCAAGACACTATTAAAGTTTATATGCCCAACACGCTATCCGAATAGTTTTGGAGCTATTTCCGGTAGAGTGTCCTTGGGAAATCTCTTCCTCAAATATGTCATTGAGATGTCAATTGATAAAAACTTGTCTGGCAAATGTATCTGATGACTGATCAGTGGTGGGGCGTTAGTTTGCAGCGGTTCTATGCCCAAAGTCAAGTAGTCGTGCTGTATTTCTAATATTTTTGATCTATGATTCAAACCTTGCAATTCTATGAAGTTTTTTATAACCGGGCTATTTGAGGTGCAGGCGGAGTTCCTAATCAGGATTCTTAGTGATAGCTGTTCAAATGACAAGTCCAGTGGTATGATCCCAGCCATCATCTCGAGGGAAGACAGGATTGTTGATTAGTAAAGCTGCAGTAAATCCCTGGGATGCGCTCCCCACCACGTACCCGTAATCGTTCTGAAGAAGTTTGTCCTTTTGCTACACTTTGTTACTAGGTATTGTATGTATGTGACTTCTCTAAAAGGCATTTGCGATCGAACCAAACTCCAAGATATTTAAATGTGTTAACATTTTCTATTCTCATGTCCTTTAATGATATCCTAGGAGCAAGAGGGTGATGGTTTTTGGAAAAGATTACAAGTTTTGTTTTTTCAGTGGAAAACTCAATCCCCAAGCTTGTTGACCATGTTGTTAATGTTATTTATGCTTTTTTGGAATGAAGCTTCCATTTTGGCACTGTCGGAGCTAGCAAAAGACACTACAGCATCATCTGCCCTCTGTCGGGGAGTGCAACCGTTAAATGTTTCTTATAGTTAAAGGTTGATAAATCATGTCATAAACTCATTAAGCATTAAAAAATATTATAAACACCTTTTAAAATAAAATATAACTAAAACCCTCCAGGAAATATGTTATTCGTATTTTTGGACGACTTCTAAATTCAAAGATGAAACCGCATTTCGCACAGTTCATACATCCAATAATATAGTTATTGAAGCGGAGTACGAGGCACAATTTAGCGCGCAAGCAGAGCCAAAACTGCATACAGCTACAGTAACCGGTCGGTACCGCACCCGCTAGCAGTAAACCCTATCATCTTGAGGTCTTCCTAAACGGTAAGCTGAAACTATCGTAGGTAGAGGGCCGGCTCAGTAGCAAATCGTTCTGAAAATATTACGAAAAAAACAAGCACACACGCACGCAGGAAGCTCTCGGAATGACAACGATCCATCAAACATCTCGAGCCAACTAGCTTCCTGTCTTTATGGCATGAAACGTTTTCGTGTTGTTGTTGCTTCTCTTTCTCTGTTGCCTCTCATTTAATTTCATAGTTTTTTTTTTTTTGGTTCGTCCGAGCGTTTCTTCACATCCTTCCTGACCCAGCCCAGCCGGCGCAAGATAAGCAAACCAAGCAAATACACGCATGCCTTACAAAGTGGGCAAGCAAGGGGAGCTTAAAACTGTAATGATTCCGCTCTTAATCACCAATTATATTTCACGACGCACGCGGTGTGCTGCCCGGTTTGCCCGGAGATGCGAGATTGCTGGTCGCGCGCGGAAGATGGGCGCTTGGGTGCGCGATATCGCCCGGGCTAATTAGAAGGCCCCGCGAGTGAGCGAGTGAGGCGGACCCCTCCAAAAACAACACACACACACACGCACACACAAAAAAACAATATCTCCAGCTCAGGCTTTGGCAGGAGTGCGCTAGTGACGCATCGTGCGAGCCTCTGCCTCTGTTTTTTTAAATATTCGCTCCACCGTTTTCCAATCTTTCCATCCGCGAGCGCTCGGAGGAAAAAAAAAAACACACACAAAAAACCAAGGGCAAATTAATAGATAAACAAATGAAAAACCAGTTAAAGCGACATTAAAGATCACCCAAGTGGTAGGCCGAGGGAGAATAAATAAAACACAAAAAAAAAAAACAAAACACCCGAAAAGGCCCCGCCCGGCTGCTTTGCATGAGACTTTATCTGAAATCATTTCTGCCCGGCATGCCGGGGGTTGCCTCATTTCTTGAGCTTCTGCTGCTGCCACTGAACTAGCCCCGTTTGAACCTCCGCAGGTCAGTTCCGTCTAAGGTTTGTTGTTTTTTTTAAATTATTTTCTTGCCGCGTGTGCTTTATTTTTCGGGCTCTCTTCACTTCATGGCTCTCCAGACTGCTTCCGGTGTGTTGTGCCACGGTTGTGCTGCTACGGGCCAAATGGCCGGCTGCCGAAACCAGCGAGCAGGGCCGGAGCCAAAAGATGCTTCCCACACCTTCACCTTGGCAAACAGTGGGATGGTGCGGAAGAGCGGCAGTGGGCTGATTAATTCTTGAACCTGAAAATTCCATTTTGTCATAAATTAGTGGTGATAATTTCTAATGTCACCATTTTTCTTCCCCTTCGCTGGCAGCGCTGGCAAAGGGTGTGAGAGGATGGGGAAGGGATGATGGAAGGACAAGGAGGGGGAGTGATTTTTCATGCCTGGACGTTTGGTGCCTTGACGGTGCTGCCAATTGTGTCTTACAAATGGAGCGTTTAGCTAAGCTTTTCGTTTGTTTGACTTGTCGCTGCCAAAATTGACATTTTTGACGTAGGGAAAATGTAACACTGCTGATTGTTAACTATTCCAAATGAAAGTTTTGTGGAGTATCACTCTCTCTGACACACACACACACACACACACACACACACACACACACACACACACACACACGCGCGCAAAGCACGTACACACGGTTTAATCGTTGAGCAGGGTAATGGCTGCAAGCGACGGTCGCGTGCAAACCTCCGCGGTATGCGAGCCGGTACGCAGTGACCAGGCAGCGAACCCGAACCATGTGCGCGACCTGCTTTTTGATTTGCTCGCATCCACTTGTCCTCACACACACACACACACACACACACATACACGCGTGATGCAAAGGGCCGAAGCGGCCGAAACCATTAAACCGAGCGGAAAATTGTCACCTTTTACTGTCCGGTGGCTCAATTTCCTACGCAACTTAAATTCCGCCTCGTCGCCCGTCGCCCCAAAAGTGCTACCCTTGGTTTAATGCCCGCCTTTTGCCAGCAAAACCCTCCCGCCCACCCCCATGCACAGAAACCGAAACTGGGCCTATAAAACCGCTGTGATGGCACATGGCGCACGGGATGGCCAGGCCATTACGGCGATGGCATTGCAGCGGCCCAAAACTGAACTGACCGCGTGCGTGGGGGGGGGGGGGAACCGAGCGGCCGGGAAGGGGGTTGGATACGTAAACGTAAATAAATAACAGTGCGCTAACCAGCTGGTAGGAGGGGAGAGTGCGCAACAGCGAACGAAACAAAACTCGTTTAGATGTCTTTCTTACGGAGGGGTTACGGTTTCCTTTTTTGTCGCTTTTTTTTTGCGACGGTTGTCACTGTCGTGCATGCCGAACACTTCTGGAGGCCGCTGGCAACGGGTCCTAAGGTTTTGACGGTGCCAGGGTCATTTTCGTTTGGTGTTTTTTTAATGGCTCGCGTCCCCGCGCCTGCAGGTCGATTGGTCGATTCTGGCCGGTTTTTGGTCGAAATTGCACACATTGCAAGTGTCGTGGAGAGGGTGACGGGGGAGCTAAAATTAAAACTCTCGTGCGTGTGTTGCACTGCTCGCAAGCGGGAGGAACATTATTGCCCATGGGTTTGATTGCTCTCGATCGTATCTCGGAGGTGTACTTTGCACGACGAACGGGTTTGACTGTTTTACTGCGCGGATGTGCGGGCCGCCTCAGCATATTGCCCTAGTTGTTCACTCTGAAGCATTCAGGAAGGCATCGGAACTGCTTTTATTGAGTGTGCAATGATGAGCTGCTCGAAATTGAGTTGTAAGAGGTGTTAAGCTGCCTCTGTGTTGAGGGCAAAATGACATCTGCTTTAGATCTCATTTGAGCATACCCTGAAGACAAAATTAACGAACGTCAAATCTTTTATAAATTGTACTCCAGAATAAACAAATCATTATCAGAAATCGAACACCAACCACTACATTAAAACATGACCTAAGTAACGACAATACAGATGATAACAATTATGCTATAACCTGGTTGACCCTAAACGGCACCATTAAACGACGGGCTGGTGGTCAATATGGTAAGCTACTTTGATGTTTTACTGTTAAAACCGGACGATGTTTGAATCCCAACCAGACCGGGGATAACTCATTCTTTCTCAAACAATTAATTGTATTAGCTATCTACATGCACAGAGCTATCAATCTTCTAGTAAGCCTACACCATAAAGTCGTCACATCCAAAAATACATTTCGGTTCTAATCAAAAGAAGGACGAACCAGAAGAAGATCTAATGCATTATGATTTGGATTTTATAACATCTTTGGTAATGGGTTTGGTTATTGGTTTGGATCTTTGGATCTTGGATCTTTGGTTTGGGCTAAGTCTCGAAAGCCTGTATATAGGCCGGCATGTCCGCGTAGGACGTTAAGCCAAATAGAAGAAGAAGAAGAACACCTTTGGTTCTAGAAACATTGTTTTTGTGTTTTTCAAGAAGATGTATTGTTTTTGAAGTTAACTAAGAGCCTAAAAGTAAAGATCTAAGAAGCCTCAGAAAACTAAGTAGCCTAAAAGTAAAGATCCCAATATATTGTTGGCCTTAGTGGACGTAACAAAAATCCAAAGAAAGCATCTGTCAGTGCTTAAGATTGACTCAAATGCTAGATAGCGAAAGCAACCTCTTCTCAAACTATTCTATGCCGTCTCTTGTCTTAGCTCCTGGTACCGTAATAACTCTACAGATGACTTACTCCAAAATCTATCTACCCAATCCCAAATTCTTTCTCTCTCTCTCTCTCTCTCTCTCTCTCTCTCTCTCTCTCTCTCTCTCATTATTCTCCAGGATGGTCGGTCCCTGGCTGCAGCCTCCCATCCATGTAGACACCCGTTCTCCGACTGGTCTCGCTTCACCTGATCCTGCCATCGAGTTCGCTGTGCTCCCCTGCGCCTCATGCCGAACTGGGGATCGCTGTCGAACACCTTCTTGGTGGAGCAAGAGTCCGGCATCCTCATGACATGCCCCAGCCATCGTATCCTGCCAGCCTTTGCCACCGTTAGGATTGTCGGTTCATGCTTCTCCTCCACACTCCATGCTCGAACACATGCTAGAGGATGCGTTGCTCAATTCAACTTCAGATTTCGCTGCTGATATCGTTGTCCAAAGTATCGACCGTCCCAAGGTAGTAGAACTCCTTTACTACCTCGTGCTTGTCGCCGTCAACTAATGCACTGCTGCCCAGATTGTCGGAGTCTCCGGCAAGCAGGTACTTCGTCTGCGACGGATTGATTCTCAATCCAATTCTTGCTGCTTCGCGTTTGAGTCGGAGGTACACCTCACACACCTTCGCTGTTGTCCTACCGATGATGTCGATGTCATCCGCAAAGCCAAGAAATGGGAGAGACCAAGAATTGCCTCAGACCCCTGTGAGATTCGAACGATTCCGATACTCTCACCTTGCACTGCACCCCGTTCATGGTCGCCTCTAACAGCCGGATCCAACTTCCCAAGGAAATGATACCGCTGCATGATGTTCCATAGCTCATTCCGGTCTGATGATGACCCAATCCCAAACTACTTGCACACAAAAAGATAGTCAGCAGCAGCATCACCAACATTCTGCCATGCCACCAGCTGACATAGCTTGGCAGCAAAAACTATCCAATCGCTTTTGATAGGTTCCGCCCACAGTCTGCAAAATTAATCATTAATTGTCACCGAAAGCCCAAGCAAACCCTTCGCCTTCGTGGACCTTGAAGCACGTGCAGCGCCCGGCGGCAGTACACGTTTTCCGTCGAGTTTTCGCTAACGAAACAATTGTTTTTCTTACACCCCACGATAAAACAAACTCAAATTTGGATTGAATACAACAAAAAAAAACCCGACCATCCCTCTATCACCTAGCTCCACACCATGCGCACAACAACAAAAAAATAAGGGGAAAAAATGAATATAAAAACCTCTACCGGTGTATGTGATCGACATTCCGAGCTGACTTGGAATGCATTCTCATCCTGCCTCATTCATGTTGCTTCTTTTCGATCCACGTGACACACACACATACACGCACACACGATGCATAAATTACTTCACCCACAAAGCCCTCCTCCCCAGCCTCCCCTATCTCTGCTGGAAAACAGGTAAGTGCGGGGAGGTTTGAAGTGGTTTCATCGCCCCGCCACACAGGTGACGGTCGCGGTCGCGATTGTTTTGTTGCGATAATAGTAATATTTTCCAACCCTCTGGCCGCCGGGATTGTCCCCCTTTGGCTCAATCCCAATACACCCTGCCCTGTACCCCAGCGTTCGATGCCTGTGAGCCCCTTCCCCCTCCACAGGAATCGTGGGAAATGTCCACAGCCGCACACCATTTTTGCAACTGCTTTCCATAATATGCAAACCGTCCTCTCCTGGTCCGCTAACCACCCCTCCGCAACCCCGTAGATCACTATACCGGTACGTGTGTGTGTGTGTGTGTGTGCGTACAGTAGCGAAATTTGCATTTGCGCGAGCAATCGGGAAAAGATTCATAAATTAATTTATTTCGTGCACGCACTGAGAGCTGAGTGTCTATGTTTTTTTTCTTCCTATGTGTGTGTGTGTGTGCGTTTTTTTTGTAGCCATTTTGAGCTTGGCAAGAGGCGAAAGGCGAGTATTGGGATTATGTACTTCTACGGGGGTTTCGGTTCTATGGCGAGGGAAAGCGCATGGTGCACTGTAGGTTTCCGTTTTCTGTGCTGCGTTTTTTTGTGTGTGTTGTTTTGTGCTGACAGTGCTGTTAGTTTTTGGATCGGAATAACCACAAAGAAGCTGCAATTTGTTTTGCTTTCCCTTTGTTCCGTTTTATGTCCTTCTCTCTTCTTCTTCCTTTTTTTTTTGCTGGTTGTTGCTGTTATTGCTTTGCCATCCATGCGCGCGCGCGCCTGCCACTGCTTATTAGCATGACAACCGCGCTAGCAGCAAATCAAGTTATCCGATTGTGCGCTTCGCCGGCATTTACGATGCAGCTTGCAGTTTTCCGGGATTACTTTCGCCCCCCCCCCGCGGGGAATGGAGAAGGAAAGGAAGCCCCCTCCAAAAAAAAAAAAGGAAATTTAAAAAAGGATACACATTTCTGCCGGCAAGATATTGCATTGCACATAATCAATCGAAGCGTTGTTTGTTTTTTTTTGCGGACGGGGGCGTAGCTTCTGTGTTGCTTTCATTTTTACTTTACCGAACGTTTGTTTTGCGTGTTACAGTGCAGGATCACAAAAACAAAACACAATGTCGACCCACATTGGTTGGCCGTGTCTTTTATTGATTCTGATTGCGTTCAATTGCGTCAAGCGCGGCACTCGCCGGGGTAACGCAATATTTATCGTTACTTGACATTTACAGGAGTGCAGCACGTGCTGGGCGGTTGCAAAATGGTGCACACTAACGAACAGCACTGCTCACCAGTGCTACTGTCCCCGGGCAAGAGGCCTACTAATGGCGAGAGCTTTTATGGGAACGAAACTCTGGGGCAATAAAAGCAAACCGTGTGCGCTGGAAGTTCTTAAAACGACTCCGCCAAAAGCGCATGCAGGCGGCAGCGTGGGCAAAAAACCAACCGCCCCCACCCCCGAAACAACCGCAACACTTGTTGCCCGAAAAGCACCCCAAAAGGAGATGCGGGACAGGGGGGGACAGGGGGGGGCAAATCTTTCAAATCCGCAGTGTACTAATCACTGTCCGGGCGATAATCAATCCCGCCAGTTGAAAACTGCACCAGCCCCGCAAGCAGCCTCGCACAAACTGTCGGCACAAAGTGTCGTTAAAATTGCGGGCCGTACCCGCATCCTGTTGTTTGCACGTTCGCTCACCAAACATCGCCAATGCAGCAGCTGGCTCGGTGATCAATTCGGCCACCACATCAAAATGTCCGACCGGGGGCCATAAAATAACGAAAAAAAAAACCTCGCTGGAAAATCATGTCCCATAAAACCGTAATTATGATGTACCGCCGCGTGGTTCCCGCGCGGACGCAGGAATCGATCTCACGCGGCGGCCAAAAGGAAAGATCAGCCACCAGCCTTCCTTTCCCGCGTTCGCCTGCGCGACGGCAAGTCAACGTTATTGCCCCGCCAACGTTATTACGACGATTTCGGACACGAGAATAAAACTGTAACGCCAAAACTACCAACCAATAGCTGCACGCAGTGAAAATGCGGTGAAATGGAAAACTAAACACACACACACACACACATATACACATATTTTTGTGGTGGAGATGGCACACGGATGATGCTTCTTAGCAGAACACACACACACACACACATATATACACATATTTTTGTGGTGGAGATGGCACACGGATGATGCTTCTTAACAGAACACACACACACACACACACACACACACACACACATACATGGAGACTTTCAGGGTTGCGATGAAAGTAAAATAATGTCGAATCGTACTTTCTCCCCACGAAATTCGTTCCTGAGCGTCTGAGTATGAGAAAACTACACACACACACACACACACATACATACACAAGTAGCACCAGCACATTTGGGGGTACAAAAGTTTTTCGGGGGTTATTATGGAGTTTAGCCGCAGCTTACTCGTGCAAGCTCGCAAACTAGGAACTTTTGCCGCTTTTGCTCCCTCTTGCTAGCCGGTCTTTTCCGCTTTTCCTGCTCGCTCTCTCCCATATTCTCTCTATCTCTCCTTCTCTTTCGCATCTACTATCTTCTACTACTTCCTGCTTGCTGCCATTGCTGCACGTGCGTGTGTATGTATGCGTTTTTATTGTGTTCTTCCTTTGTTCTTGTGATTTCTCTGGCTTCTGTATTACTTTTCCGGCTGTTCTACCGCATCTCGTCACTCTCTCTCTCTCTCTCTCTCTTGCGCTTTTCCCTCGGTTTTGTTTTATTTCCGTTCACATTATCGTTATTTTTTCCGCTTGCACATTTCCGTCACTTAGAAACACACACACATACAGGCACACTAAATAAAGAAACAATAAAGTTGTACTTACGCTATTCAACAGGATGCCTCATTTTATTTCTTCCCATGATCTTTTCCGGGTGGCGCGGGGCCGAAACATTCTTCGAACAAGTGCCGCCGTAACCGCCGCGTTGGTGACACTACTACATCCCCCCCCCCACCCCTTTTTATCCTGTGCCATGCGACTGCAGCAGTGCTACTCATTTCGCTAACCAGGAGCTTTCCGAATGCTGTGCGAAGCTCACTCACATACCTCCCACAACACACAAAAAAAAAAAAACCGACATCGAAACAACCGAGAAAGACATTCCCGGGCAGAAAATGCGACGCTTATGGGAGTACTTAAACCGGGCAGGCTCGCATAATACGATTGACTATTGTGGCACACTTCCGGGCGAAGGATTTTGGCTCATTGTGTTCCCTGCTGCTAGTCGTTTATGCGTTTGTGTGTGCGCTGCTCAGTCCTGTGGCTGCCCAGGCACAAAGTACCATTTCCGAAACCTCCGGTTCGGTTGGTGAAAGTTTTATTAATAACACTCGGCAAAGTCTGCTCCGGCACTCTCCGGCAGCGCAGGCTGGCACGAGATGGAAAGTGTGGAGGATGGCAGGCGCTTTTTTTGTTTTTTTTTTTTTTTTTTTTTTCAAGCAGATGAGGTCCCCAGCAACTGTGTGACACTGCAGAAGTCCGCTCTCAAGTAAGCTCAATTATCACTACTAGCGGAACACATCGTTCGAGCCCGTCGCCTTCAACAGGATTCAAACTTTGAGGTTTCAATGGATCCCCTCTTCTTTTTTTTTTAGGCGAGACCTTCTCCGGCGGTCGTTTGGTGTGCTTATTAATGCGATCACACAGCCGGCCGATGAAGGTCCCGGGCGCGAGGCGTCGTCCTGCCCAGTTGACTGCTTGTTACCGGCACGGGGACGTCTTAATTTTGAAGCACCGAACGCCACATTCCTCAGTGTGTTGGTTTAAAATATGAAATAAAAACAAAATAAAACAGGCGCCCAACCAGGATGATCTGTTGGCGGATTTCTATATATTTTTTTTTTTTGGTGTTTGCCTCCCCAGGCTCCAGCAAATATCTATCTTCTTCCACTTTCGGTTCGGTGTTTAACCCAGGACCAGTGCAGCGCCGCACCGAACACAGAACTCCCATAAAAATGTTAACCGGACCGGGCAGTAAAATTATTAAAAATATTACCATAAACCGCGCAAATATTAAAAGCGCAAGGCGTGCGCCCCTTCTGCAAGGAACCCTGGATTTGTACACGTTACTTGGGGGGGGGGCTCCGGCCTTTATGACATCCAGCCGAGCAACCGTCGGGTGTAAGTGGAGGGAACTGTGCGTGAGAAAGAGAGAGGAGAGAAAGAAAAAAAAGATGATCGTAAATTATTATTTATGGTCGAAAGATCTTATCAGCGGATTATTTCGATTGGCGAGAGAGCGCGCGCGCGCTCAAGCACAACCACACACACACCCGCCGCGCAGCCGGTTTTCTATTTGTTTTGACTTTTGACAGCTGTTTGCGTTGCGTGGTGGATGCGCCGGTCCGGACGGCCCCCGGTTTGCCGGGCATAACTTTAATTTTTACGGTCGGTGCGGCTATTTCGGCAGAAGATTTGGGCCCCCCGGGCCCAGGGGTGCGTGATTTAGCCGAAGGCGATAAAAAGTTGAAATCCTGGCGGTCATTGGCAAATGTTACACTTGTTTACGGGTTTATTGGGAGCTGTCAAACACAAGCGGATACAAAAACACGCGCACACACACACATACACGACTGCAAAGATGATTGAAGGTGTAGACAGTTGGTAATCTTCTGCTAAATAACGTTATATAGAGGGCGCTTCTTATTGAGCCGCCAAATGGCAGAGTCACCAAGAAACGCTCTATTCTTTATACCCGGCTCGCCACGCACATCCCAGCGGGATCGCAATAAAAAAGTTTCCAGCAGATAATCACTACACCGGCAGCAAAAACAACAACAGGAGCCTCAAAACAACCAGCTGAATTAAGGGCAACAGGCAGCGGACCTGCCGTTCCCCGAGAGGCTCCGGATGCGAACTTTCGCCCGAGCGATCCCCCCAGCATCTTCTTGCGGCTCCGAGGACCGGGCAAACCGATCGAATCCGGGCAAAACCGCGCAGCAGAAATCACATAAAAAGCCCTAATTTATAGCAGCGGCTGTGTTTGTGCGTTCGCATTGGGCTTCTGGCCGAGGCATTACCATCCCGAGCGGGCGCGCTGATCATTCGGGCCCGATCGGAGCGCCGTGATACAAGTGAGCGCAAACGGTGCACGGTATGCGCGGTGCGTGCGTTCAGTATCTGCACCGATCGACCTGCACGTACACTCACACCTTCGTAATTTCGCTCTCTGCGATCAGATTGCCGGTAGGGGAAAAAGAATACCAAGCACACCTGCCAGCTCACACCACAACGAGACGTGGCTGCGTAGCAGACAGATAAATCTTACTGCGCGGCACGCGAACGGCGAAATGGAAGCTGACGGGGTTTTTTTTTTACATGGATATATTTATATAGACGACTCAAATCGTGGCCCTGTTATCGGTTAGTACCGATCGGCGGCATCCCTAAACCGATCCGACTGGGTTAATTTTCTCTGTATGCATTTTGAATGTAGTTTCGCTTTTAGCATCTCATTACACCGCTTCTCAGCCTCTCAGCCGAGGTTGCCATCTGGATCCAGCTGTAGGAGTCGATAGTAACCGTTCAATTAGTCGCGTTACTGTGTGTGTGTGTGTGTGGTTCGTACAGGCCCGCACAGAAGTAACGCTGTACCGCTTTAAGGGGCCCATAAAAGCCAATCCGTTTTGTCGCAGTTTGTATAATTGCAGCCTCATAAACGATTAGCACCGATACCGCAGTTGGACGGCAAAATTAAAAGTTGAAGTGTTGGACTCAGCGGCAGACGACGGGCTGACGGGCGACGACCGCAGCATTTGCTGTGGCGAATGTTTATGGATGGATGTTTACCTTTCGGAGATGATAAAAATTGGCTGGCGCAAAGGGGCTCTATAGCAATAACAGGCTTTGCACGGGGGGAGGAGAACAAAATTGACGCTCCACCGAAAGGAACGCGCGATGGCGACTGACGGACGACGGCGATACTCGGTCGCGCTGAATAAATTAGCGGCATCGGCTCGCCGCACTACCACCATCAGTCCGTCTCGGGGAGGGCAAGATTTCTCGTTCACCGTACCCGTGCGCTGGGCAGCATATATAGCAATAATGGTCAAACGGCGCTAAAAAACAAATATCCAAACGTTCGTTAGCGTCGCCGACGCCGACCTCCGTGGCCTCAGAAGCCTGCAGACTCACACCGCACGCACGCTCTGTCTCGCTCTGTCTCTCTCTCGCTCTTTTTTATAGCACGATCTCGCACGTCTCTACAGCGCCACACAAAATGGCTTCGAGCGGGTCGTGTGTTGCTGCCTGCTAGTGAGCTCCATTAATATTGGTGCCTTCCGCCCACGCGCCCCAAACTCGATCGAACACCTTGACCTAAACCGGGCGCGCGTGTGTGTGTAGCGCCTGCTTAACGCACTGATGTGTGTGTCCTCTTGACGGGCAGGAGGGCCCAGCAAACAGTCTTCAAGTTTTGACTCATTATCATACGCACGCCGTACTTTGCGTCCCTTTTGCTGTGCAGCGACGAGATCGAGAGACTTCGGCGGACGCTTCCTGAAGACGCAGCACCTGTGGAGGATCCAGGCGGTTCAGGAGGCTTTCAAAACCCAACACCAAGGTCAGCAGAAGCGCGCGCCGCTTGGGAGTCGTTAGCGCTGATTTCCCTTTGTTTGTTTGTACTTTTTTTTTTGTTGCTGTATCTGAAGAGCTGAACCTCAGCCCGATAAAAAGCAATTTAGCATCGGCGTGCGCGGCGCGGGCTCGTTAATAATATACGCCGGCGATAGCGGGCGCGAATGCCACGCGAACGCCGTGTAAAACCCCCGGATTAAGGGCTCCGAGGTTGCGTCGTCGTTGTCGCGCGCGTCGACGCTTTTTGTCGTTGTTTTGTTGTTTTGAGTTCACCGCAAGCTGCAGAGAATTTAGATGAGGGGTTTTCGGGTGTGTGTGTGTGTGTGTGTGTCTTTTTTCTGTGCGAAATAGAAATCTCCAACGCCCCAAAATCGTACGCGCGCCGCAATGCCCGGACGTATCAGATCGCTCAGGAATTCAATTTTATCGCAAACCAGCGGGAGGTGATCTATTGGAAAGTGAAGAGCACCACGCCGTGTCTAACGAAGGTCTTCAACCACACTCCACAAGAAAGAATGAACAAAAAAAAAACTACCACGCGGTCTCTCTAGAGCATCTTCAAAGCTCGAAAAAAATCCAAAAAAGACTCCAACGAGCCGTGGGCGACGAAACCTCTCGGCTCAGCTGGCCACTCAAGATTGCCTTGAACGGTGGAGCGACGCAGCACACTGGTAACAGCAACAACAGCAACACTCGACATGAATAAAGCAAAACCGTGATCTATTTTGTCCGGAGATTATGCGCATGGGGAGCCTGGCCGTTTGCCCCGAAGCGAAATCGGCCTGCACGCCGCTGCCAATCGCCCTTGGCGAGCGTGTGCGTGTGTGTGTGTGTCCTGTCCTCGGTGAGGCTGATTAGCATATCGGCCGCGGGTACTTTCAGCCCCTTCGTTAGGGATGCCGAGCCATGTGCTGAGCGGTGCCCGCCGAAGCGCACTTGTTTTGCGACTTTGTAGCGCTGGTAGCGAAACGGCATCCTGACGGGCGCCTGCCTGACGGCACCCGGGTTTATGGCCGCAATAACAGCTTCTTGTGTCTTTCGGTCTCTCTTTCTCGCTCGGCTGTTCCTCCGATTTACTTCTTAAATCCCCCAAGTTCCGGGCATTGCCAATCATGCGGCAATGGGACAGCAGTAATATTTCGATTTTGTTGATACCCCCACCGGTCGACACATCTCGTTACCGTGCGCGCGGGTGCAGCAACGCGTCGCTTCTTTCTTTGCACTCGGGGCAATTAGCTGCGCCCATAGCTGTGTCATAAATTTATGCAAATTGCCCACATTAAACACCCGTTCCGGAGGTTCGCGCGGGACGTCTTCGCGAGCCGCCCGGCTAGCAGCGGTACTGCATAAATAAGGTTTGCATTAGGAATGTGTTAATCAGCCCCACGCGCCGCCCTGTTGTTGCACTGCAACCGGGCGCGCAATGGATTGGATCTGACGACGAGTCTGCGAGCGGCCGGCCTCTACCGATGGGAGATTTATTTTTATGTCCACTTTTATGACAAGCTAGAATGGTACCGATTAGCAGCGGCGGCCGGCAAGCCACTCACCTGTCGCACACACCGGTTGACCGCAGGGCGTTCGTAATCCGGGTGCTACGGTAGCTGCTTTCCCATTGCCAGCCGCCAGATCGGACAACCGGACCGAGCAATTCGATTGCTTCTTTCCCGAAATTGAGTTGTCGGTTCCAATTTGGATGCTCCAGATTATGATGTCAAGTTCCTGCACCGACCAACGCTCACCCCTCGCCAGACCTTAATTGGTACGCAAAAGGGTCGCTCCAGCTCCTCAACCAACCGACAGCGCCGCACATTCCACGGTAGCTTACGGCTTATTGATCTCTTCCGTCTACGTCTGCGACCAATCGATGGGGCCGTGTTTTGGGAACCCTTTGTGGGGTGAATAAAAAAAATAATAAAGATACAACAAACCAACAAACAAACGATCAATCAAGGGCGCGTATGTGTTGTAAAAGTTTTACATGCCCATTGCCGTCGTGGATTCGGTTCGGTATTTACAACTGCTCGCCACAATCCAATCAGCCTGCGGAACGCATTGGATACGGCGGAGCTGTGCGCGTCTTAAGCGGCTTAAGGCGCTGGTACCCCTCGTACGGCTGGATCAGGCGGGCAGCCGATCGCTCGAAATTGGTGGTCGAATTGAACCCGTTCGCGTCCTGCTGGCCAAGTGATGACAGCCCTTTTGCGGCTCAACACGAGCTGAGCCGGAAAAGGGGTCCGCACCTCCGTGGAGAGCTTCCGTTTGCCCGATCGCTCCGAGCGGGTAATGTAGAAGGTTACCTTGAGATTTGAGTGCGCGAGGCAAAGGTCACGCACAGTTTGTTCAAAGTTATAAAATAGATCAGCAGGAATTTGCCTCATCAATGGTGGAAGTGACTTTAACGGGTGGCGAGTGCATCAGTCTTTTTCTAGAAGATACCAGATCTTGGTTGTTGAAATGAGGATCAGAGTCAATTTGGGATCTCTTGAGCTTCGTTAATGTTTTTCGTCTTTTTAATCAGCTTTTGAACTCTGACAAACTCTAAAGTTGGTATGTCTGATTCGTCAGAAAAGTTTGTTTATTAAAAATTGATAAGATCTAACATCGTGCTCAACATTGCAATGATGACTCGGTGTCTTTGATAATTTATTGTACATCGTTGCCTATTGCACATCTGCGAGAATTCTCCAGCGTTGTGATGTATCGGTAGCTCCTGTTTTGACTAAAATTTTGCCTGCAGCATCAAAGTGTGTTCTTTGACTGCCTGAGCTCCTCATCTATGAATCGTTAATAGCAACTGCCAGCAAATACATCAGCATCAACCAACACGGATTCATGCCCAAGAGATCAACTACGACAAATCTGATGCAATTCGTTAGCGGCTGTTATAAATCCATTGATGATGGTATGCAAGTTGATGTCATTTACACAGGGCAGCAACCTGGGGCCTCTGTTGTTCCTGCTCTACATAAACGACTTGTGCACGGGACTTCCGGATAATAGTTTCCTACTCTACGCAGATGATGCTAAAATCTGTCGTGAAATCCGTGAGCCAGAGGACCATCTTCAACTTCAAGCCACCCTGACTGAATTTGTCTCCTGGTGCAAGCGTGACGCACTAAGCGTCTGTATGGATAAAAGTAAATTATACGCCTGATGGTCAGAACCTCGAACGAGTGAACTGTGCAAAGGATCTAGGGGTCTTTCCTTCAAAGAACAGAGAGACCAAGTAGTCGCTAGTAGCAATCGTCTACTTGGCTTGGACATGACGCGCGAGCTTCGAGATCCTATGTGTTTCAAGACACTGTACTGCGGACTTATCAGACCACTGCTGAAATACGCTAGCATTGTTTGGTGGCCCGCATCTACTCGGGCACCTGCGCGGCTAGAGCCCATCCAACGGAAGGCAACGCGCTTCGCCCTTTGTGATTAGCCGCGTCGTCTCGACTGCAGGACTAGGTGTTTGCTGCTTGGAATCCCGGCCCCTCGCCGAACGTGTTGAGCACGCCAGACTGACATTTATCACGGGGATCTTAAACAGAACCGTCGACTGTCTTCTGCTGCTTTCAAGGATTCACCTCTATGTTCCTGCCAGAATACTTCGTCGCCGGCCAATGCTGGCAGTCGCCGAAACCCGAACACCCTTTGGCTCTCGCAACCTCCATCTTTGTATGTGCCGTCTACTAAATTCAGCTGACGATATCTATGAGCCTGGAATGACGATAACGGAACTGATTTCACTTTTATGTGTTCGGAATGTGTCCAACAATAACTATATATATAAATGTTCTGTTCGTTACCTAATGTCTATTGTAAACAAAATTTGAGTCGAGAGGGCTTTATAGTCCATCGATTAATTAACACTAAACTAAACTGAATCTCTAGGGCTACGTTCATTGTCTTGGATTATGTTTACTTATGTACTGCTGAAGACATTCTCCCTCTTCCAATATGGACCTACCATAGCTTCTCAGTCCATTAGTATTGCAGAAAAAGAACACAAGCACCGCGCTGGGCATGAATCTTCAAAATTCTAACAGATTCACCACGAACCAACTTAAATTAAAGAGAATTTCTATGATTTTGAACACACCACATGTCTCAAAGGCATCCGTTAGACGTAAACGTTAATTCGTCCAATATTGCTGCAGTTGCGATACTTCTTCTTCTTCTTCTTCTTTGGCTCAACAACCGATGTCGGTCAAGGCCTGCCTGTACCCACTTGTGGGCTTGGCTTTCAGTGACTAATAGATTTCCCCCCATAGCAGGATAGTCAGTCCTACGTATGGCGGCGCGGTCTATTTGGGGATTGAACCCATGACGGGCATGTTGTTAAGTCGTACGAGTTGACGACTGTACTACGAGACCGGCAGCTGCGATACTATTATGTTTCATTCTATAATCATCCATGTCGATACCTTAATCTACCAAGGGCAATGCTGTTGATAGCAGATACTATCTGTCAAAACATCTCAATTCGTACTCCCATAACATAAAGGTCCAACTCTTAAGAGAACACTCTGAATTTTGTGTAATTTAACCAAAAGTTTCTGCAAACTAATGTAACTAAATTGATTTACAAACACCAAACCAACAATCCCTCCAGGAAGGTTTTTGATAGTGCGGATAACTTTGAAGATTAAGGCACTCCAAAACCTAGCGAAGCCATGATCTTCCAGCAAAATATTGAACTAACGAAAGTTTTGAAGTATTCTTCGCATGAGAAGAATATTTAAAGAAAACAACACGAGAAATGGAGGAGAGAAAGAGAGAGAGAGAGAGAGAGAGAGAGAGAGAGAGAGAGAGAGAGAGAGAGATAGAGAAAGAGAGAAACAAAGAGAGAAAGAGAGAGATATGTTCGATAATTCGCTGAGAATTCTTTGTAATGAAAATATGCAACTAGCAATTGTAAGAAGTTGCCATAAAGATGTCCCTTACTTTCCAGCGTTACATTACAATGAACGATGGCAATAAAGTAAAGTGATCCAACAGCACCAGGATCACTTTGAGCGATGCTACACGCGCAAAAAGTCATAGTTTAACCTTCGTCAGGTCAAAACACGTAACGCTTCCCGGTAAAATTGACTTCATTTGCCGTGACCTCCGGCCCAGCAAGCGCACTGGCGACGCAGTAGCTGGCAGCATCCAGCGTTTATGTATTACCGTCACTTCCCGGCTTGTTGTGGTGTACGGGGGAAGGGGGGCGCAACTTTGGCAACACTTGCAGGGCAGTGTTTGTGTTTGCGGGGCTTTTCGGGGGAAATGGACGTGGGTGTAGTTTGTTGTGTGTGTGTGTGTGTCTGTTTTTTTTTTAAATGTTACGAATCCACTAGAAAGCTCCGAACCCGTTCCGCAAGAGGTACCAACTTGTACCAAAGCCACACACACACACACACTTACGCTAACAGAATGTCTGAGGTAACGGGGAGCTGGGAGACAGAGGGGCTTAGAGCCGACGGGGGGGGGGGGGTTCCATGCGAGGAAATGGGAGGAAATTTAAATGAATTAAATTCACCTGAAATTTGTATAATTGAATCCGGCAGCACATGGCGAGAGTGCATGGGAGGGAAGGAGAGAACGAGAGAGAGAGAGAGAGAGAGAGAGTGAGTGAAGTATTAATGGAGCATACACAACCGGTGCAACACCGCCACCGCCGTGCCGTGTATGCGTTAGATGGTGCAGCTTCCTCAATTCCAATGCTCACCCACCCATCTCTAGCTCCCCCTCCCCCCCCCACCCCAACAGGACCTCATCAGGATGAACTTTACCGAGGCAATGCATGATCACGAGCACGGGATTGAGCGCAAACGGTGCACATCGGGCGGGGGAGGTGGGGCATGCAAAAAGGGGTGCAAAAGTGCATCGACTTGAGGAACCCACTCTCCCCCCCCACCCCGCCCTCCCACTCCCACTCTCACCCATCCTCTGCGCTCATTCTATTTATCTAAAAACCGAGGCGAATGGAACCGTGTTTGGATCGCTCTGTGTGAGTGTGTGCGTACCTGACAGAGTGCCAACCCCGTGTGTGTGTATGTGTGTGTGTGCGCGCATAAAGGCGAAGGGTGAGCTTAGAGCATTATTTTCACAAGGTTAGATTATGGTGTTATACCTTTTTGATGAGGAAACACAAGCTCCCGCATTGCAGATGCAATTCAGTGCTTTGCATCTTTCACAAAAATCGTTCGCTCGCTCCCTAGCGCCACCCGCCCTCCCCTAACCCCCAACGCCCATCTTACCTCGTTAAGATTCGGAATTTGCTGAAGTCCCTTCCACCCTTCCCACCCAGTATTGGGAAGCATGGAATGGGAGGGGAAAAGGGGAGGGAGGGGGGGAGAAGTTTTGCCTTTTGCGAAAACTTGCGGAACGAAAGGTGAGCGTCGAAGTTTGTGTGCTGCGTTTTGTAAATCTTTTTCTCATTTTAGTATAGAGTTAGCGAGTGAGAGTAAGAGAGAGAGAGAGAAAGAGAGAGAGAGCATAAAAGTTTGTGTGAGTGTGTATTTATGTTTCGTTTCTGCCTGGATAGTTTGTGTTCGACTCTTGGCTCAACCAACCTGTGCCGGATCGTTCCTATCACAATCTTTACCTTTGGCTGTGCGAAGAACACAAAAAAAAGTAAATAAAACCAAGATAATAGAATTTCGCTAGAAACCGGGAGCAGTATCTCCTCTCTTACCCCCCCCCCTCTCCCTCCCCCTCCGCAGCCCAAAAATTGCATCCGAAAAATGATGAAACTCGGAGGCACAAAACTCGAGGCCCAACCAACTAACAGGCTCTTTAGAAGAAAAACAAAAACCAAGCTCACACAGAAGCGAAAAACAATTCCTTTTTGCGATGCCCTTGCCCACCCCTGTCGTGGTGGGGGGGTGAGGGGGGGGTGGACAATTTTCATCAATTGAAATACATCCCGGCCCGGCCCAGCGCTCGCCGGATGCACACCGATTGCAAGCCCCGATTGCGGGCAGAAAAACCAATCACAGACACAGGACGGCGCACAACAACCCTTGTGCAGGCGCCAGGGCGTGCCGTATCTGCAACGACAAACCTGCCTCCCATTTACGCTCTACGCTCTCGAACTGGCACTGAGTGTGCCGGCCCGGTCCTGTACCACGCTTCGCCCTCGCCAGGATGATTTGGAAAATTAAGAGTAATTTCTGGGCCGGGTGGCCGGGTTCTTTGATTACAACTAATTCACCTCAATGGAGATTAAGTATATCCTTCCCCATGCCCCAGGCCCGAGGTGAGAATTTTGTGGCCTCCACCTGCGGACGGGAGGCGCGGAGGGTCTGCTGCTACAATAATTAAGCCCGGCGGACGGAGCAGGGCCGGCGTTTGGGGAGAAATATAATAATATCAAATGCAGCACTACAAAAGAATCAAGCATCCCGGCACCAGCGCACGAAGCAAGGGGTGCGCAAAGAAGCATGACGATGCATGCTCTCCGGTGCGCTGCAACCAATTGTGTCATCAGGCTTTGCCCCGGCCTCCTGCTGCTCGTCCCGTTTGTTGCAATTGTGTAGGAATTTGGATTGAATCTTCCTACCTCCCTGCTGCTTCCGCGGTTGCTCTCCTAATTCAATCCCGGGATACTTGAAAATCAGCATGAGCAAGTGCACGGGAGTGCATGACTCGACACAAATGAACCGGCTGACAACCGGGGGGGAGGGGGGGGGGTTGTCGGTACAAGAGCATTCCAAGGTGCAGTTATGCTGCTCCCTCCCCGGATGTGCCGTGTTGTGTGTTCAAAATTAGATAATAAAGTACAAGTAAGCTCATCGGATTATTGGAGCAATCTCTCGGGTAGATGGGGCTTTGCTTTTTTTCTTCTTCTGAGCGAGAACAATACAATGTAAGGTGCGTGCGTAGTCTTCGTCAGCTTTTGGGGAGGCTTTTTCGAAATGCCGATATGAGCTGTGTTCCGAATCCGAATCAATGCGATTTGTAGCAATTATCAATCAAGTTCTGTGCCCTGCTTTGAAGAAGAGTTCATCTAAAAGAGATAGCCCTTTGTATCTCAGTTTTTTTGTTTCAAAGTAGTCCAATATCTATAACAAGATAAGATATAACATATTAAGATGGTTATTTGCTCTAAGGTACTATTTTAATGCTTATTTTTGTCATATATTTACGAGCAAAACTCCTACTTAATGTGAACATGCTAGAATTGTGTGTCCAATTGGTCAGAAACTAGAGCCAACAAGGTTTAACAGAAATCAGACGATCCAGAATCTTTCTGCTTGGTGCACTGTTCAAGATAAGGCATCTCTTGGATGAAATCAAACGAGAACAGTTATTGGAACTTTTCAGGATTAGGTTCCAAGTGTGAAATTATGCTAAACGTATCATTACTTATCCGTATCATTACGCAGTAGAAATTCCCAATGATCAATTTCATTAGTGCATTCCTTCGAAAGACAAATAACTTCAAGAAGCCGTCAGGATGTGGAGCACTCCGACCTCAATATTTAGAAGAATATTCAGTGGCAAATTCTCATTACTCAATCGGTATACAAGAAACGTTTGTACCTCATTCCTCGAAAGATTCTGAGACATTCAAGACATTTATTTAGGTTTGCTGGAATAAAGAAGGTCTCGATTTGGATTTGATCTAATATACTTTCGCATCATCTAAATTTTGGGCCCTCTATGCAATGTCTAGCAGATCATTTATCTAATTAAATTTGAAGTGATTTATATGTTGCCTCTCCGATTTTCCTTCACTGATGATTCACGCTTTCGGTCTCTCAAGCCTGTTGTATAGCTCTAGTCACCACCAGCTCATATTGTAAGCTGTAGCTGAAACGCTCCTAGATGCACGGACAGCTTCTGTTACAATGCATGCCCCTTTCAGACAGCTCAGAAGTCTAATCCCTGCCATAATTTCTACACAATAAGCACTGCCTGCTGAAAAGCCATGTGAAGCATATTTCTCAATGATCTCAAAAAGCTCTTCCGAGGAAACTAATACAAGTTTCGCATGTGCTCGGCGTGTTGCAATGAGCGATTAAGAGCACGTCCAGCCAGTCAGAGATGCCTTCGGACGCACACAGATGCTGTAGAGTATTCAGCTCCCGGTGGTATTCAATTGATTGGAATGTCTACTACCCTCCAGTGGCTGTACCTTTACCTGGCGGTAAAGTGGTAAACTTCACTGGAAGGCCTTTTGTGACCTCCTATGGTACGGAGTGCTACTGTTCAGGATTTTTTTTAACCTGCATTGCAAAAGCAGAGCTAATGAAAATTGCTCGGTAATAAAATACGTTGGAATAGAATATTGTAATTCCAAAACATTTGCTTACTTTCCAACCATCACTCAAAACAAACAACGTGCCAAAGGTTCCGGTCAATGTTAAAGCTCGCCCACGTGCAGTGATTTAACGCCCTGCTGAACAGGGGCAAATTAAAATTACGACTTACTGCCATTTGCCTTTGCCTGTGCAGGAGCATGCGATAAAGTTTCCCGGAACAACCATCACATTTTTAAGACGATTTCCGTTTAGTTGGAAGCAGCAAACCAAACAAAAAAGCACTCTGACGATGATTGAACGAATGTTCCGAAAAATTATCTCCCGCTCGGTTTTGCATTCACGCAACTGCGAGCGCAGGCAAAAGGCACCCTGACATCCCGGCGGACCCAAAATCTGGCAATCCTGAGCGAAAGGAGAAAACAAAGCAACAGCGCCGGCAACATTATCAAACCACCGGAAAGCATGTTTCGTTTGCATGCGATGTGCCCCCGCAAAACGCTACGGGAAGAATACACACGCTGCTGTAGGAAGTAGTCAACTGTTCCACCCTCACCCACGGCTCCCAGCTTGAAACGTGCAAATGGTGCGACGTTTGTGAAAAATTATCGACAGCATCATCATTTTGCTTGCCGAGTTCGTGGAACATGTAAGAGACAGGCCGGGTGGGATGAGAGCACGGGAGGGCAGTTGTTGCTCGCGCTGTGTCGTGTAATTGAAGTGAGAACTGTTTGACAGTAACGCTGACAGACAGATCCCATCTGCGGCTGTCCACTAGTCGCCAGGTTTCGCGGGGGGGAGAGAATGATTTGCTCAAAACTGTGCACCGAAGCCTTGCCCGTCTGGTTGCTCGCTTCCTTATGATTATTTTTATTATTTTTCCCCCCTCATTTCTTTGTTGCGAAATGAAAAGTAGTATATTAGGAAACGCACGGACGGCACAGGACGGTATCAGGGCGCGATATCAGAATCATTGCTTCCGGGCGACAGCTAAGTTGCCATTCCGTTTGGTATTTCATTTCGCGTCCCGAAGCAATAAACCAACACTGGGAATAGACTGTGGAGCAATTTCAGACCGAAGCTTTACGAAATGGTCGATAAATTTGTTAGCAAAACGTTTCCGTGACAGTTTTTGCCTCGCAACGTTTATTTTAAAATAGTATTTTTCACATAACGATAGCATTTCCAGAGCATGACAGTTCCAAGGCTAGAAGTAGTTTAATAGATTCAAAATGTTGGCTAGTCCAATCTTCAAGGACGTGTTTGTGTTGTTTGAGAAACCCTTTGTTTCAAATTTACAGCTTAAAATTATTTCTGGTTAAAATTGAGGGTCGCTCGAAGTAAGATTTGAACTAACACCCTTCGCGTCGTAACATCAGCTCGTTTGGCACAGCACTATGCGACCACCTGCTTTGATCGGCCGTTAAAACACATACCGGTTGTTCGATTGGCTCATGTCGATGTATGTGGAAGAGTTTCAAGCGGTGTAAGCAAATCTTGTGTTTAGTAAATGTACCATTAACAAGTTTACTGTTATTGTAAAAATATCAATATATTAGAAAAATGTTACTTTGTTATTTTGTCACTAAAATGGGTGAACAACTACTTGATTAACTTAATTATTCACAATTGAGCTGAACTATTAAACGATTGTTTGTAAGAGCTGTTGCAGGAATTCGTTAGGTCCAACATCTAGAAAAACAAAACGTTCCGAGAATGATGCCTAACCATGCATGAGTCTCTAGAACAGTGCCTGGAAAGCGCTGCAATCGATATGAGTTTTAAAACTTAATGAAAACGTACGTACTTGTTTCAGCTCTAACGTTGGTTCCGAATTGGATCAATAATACATAATATAATACCAACTCTAGGATCGAGATAGGTTCCACATCATCTCTAAGAGCACAATAGGAGTAAGAGCGAAGCTCAGCTATCAGTTGAAATTCTCCTATTTATGTCTTGTAGTTGAATCGTAACATTGAATTGTGCTGTTCGACCAAAGACAGTACACTTTTCGTTGTGAATGAAACATAAACTAACGCTTCGCTAATGATTGCTCTCGAGCATGTTTCCTTGAGCATTTATTGCACATTTCCTCAATGTCTAATACTAGCAAAATCAAACGAATGAATGAACGAAAAAAACAGCTCCTTACCTCTCCCGCCGGCAGCCAACAACGAACACGGAATCAAATCTGAAACATGCCAATTATTCTCATCCACCAGACCATGTCCACCCCCACCCCCTCCCCCCCCCTCCCCCCCTCCCCCAACAACACAACCAGCACTAATCGGTATCGGTAAAACTTCACCACACACCGCAAAAGAGAGACAAACACACACGCACTGCGACTGCTTGCATGATTTGCTACGTGACTTTGCGACTTTGCAACTTTTCCGCTTTTCACCGACACCCGTGCGGTATTTACACCCCCCCAGCTTACACACACACACACACAATTGAGGCGCGTTTTTGGAGGGGGAAAAGCAAACGTCGTGTGGTCGCCCATTCTAAGGTATGTGTAGCATGTGTTTGGGTGTATGTGCATGTGTGTCAAATATGGTGCGGCAATCGACACATGTTTCGGCTAGCAAACCTACACTAATCTCTGTTTGTGTGCTGAGCTGGGGGCTGGGGAGGGGAGTACATGGGCGATCAAAAGGGAGCTGTACATGTGTGCGTGTGTGTGTGTGTGTGTGGGTGTGGGTGATACGGTACGGAATCCGGCGAGAAGAGCCTCTGGAAGTAATTTAAAGAAGCCCCAGCCAAGCACAGCGCCGAACGCCGTATCGAACCTTGAGCAAAAAACGGCAGGGAAAAACAAGAACTCAACACAATCCCACCTTGCCTTGGCCGTGAACGACAGAACACAGTGACATAATTACTGTCACGCATGTCCTGCGGAGGCGGCAGGATTCGTCCTCGGCCGCTGGATCACAAAATCAGGGGCAAGCACACCAAAAAAAAAAAAAAACTAAACGGGATCTCGTCCTCCTTTCTCGCGAGCGAAGCAATGGACGAGCAAGAAATGAACCCACCGAAGGGTTCTCGTTTTCAATTTAAGTCCTTCATCTTTCCGCTCACGTTTTAATTACTCGCCAAAGCACCGGGGGCGCGTCCCCTGCTCCCGTCGCCGATCGTCCAGCGTCCAATGTCCGCCCCGGAATAAGTCGTCGTCGTTGGTGCCAGTCGTGTTCGACTTAACCACTATAATCATTTCGAGGTTCGCCGAGGTAGCGGAGGCTTCGACATCGGGGGCTAATGCCACGATCCTGAGCGCTCACCTCGCGCCCTCATTCACTCATTAGCCCTTTTTTTTTTTGCCTTCCCGCTCCCACAACCGGCAAACATTCATTTCCATCCTGTCGCTCCGCACCGACCCGGACACGATAGCGACATTTTCCGAGCCATTGATAGTACGTACGTGACGTGCCAGGTGGTGTGTGTGTTTTTTTTCTTTGCAAAAGAGGGCCAGAAGAGCGCAAGAAGAGAACGTTTCACGGCGGACTCGGCGGACACAACGCACACACACACACACACACAAAAAGCTTCACAATGTCATCATAAGTTTCATTTAAATGCATTATCGCTCTACTTTTGCCCCTTATTATTAATTTGCCAACGTTTGCCACGACAGTGGGGGGGGGAGGAAGGGTAATGAGGCAGCAAGGGGAAAAGAAACTCCCAGCGTGGATATTTCCCGGTACTGTCACTGTGTGTGTGTGTGTGTGCGTGTTTTTCTGGCACTGCTGCTGCTCCTGCTGCGGAATCTTCCACTCCACAAATTATGAAGGGCCAGTATGTTTGTCATTTGTTCTGTACATTTATCTGTTCGTTTGTGTGTGTGTGTGCTGGTGTGTGTGTGTCGCTACCTTTTAACTGGAAAAAGAGGCACGAGGGTTGAACGGGGAGGGTTAACAAAATATGGAAAAAGAAGTAGAGGAAAACCACGCCACGCGAAGACAAAATTCGGCCTCAAATGTAACCGATACTGGCTGCTGATGATGATAAAGCGAATAGTTAAACCCGACTGTGCGGGAAATAGGGGGCAGGCTAACCAAGTGTGTTGAGGAGGCAGGGAGGGTGGGAAAATCCACCCCCAATGCCGCGTACGAACGCAGCAGGCCGCAAACGGTGAATAATTGAAATATGACAAAAAGCTTCAAAAGAATGGGAAAGCGGAGCTAGAGGGAGCGAGTGAGAGGAAGGAAAGGACAGGGGGGGGGGAAGAAGGGAAATTGCTGACCAAACCCGACGGCGGGAGGAGAGTGCGGCAACGAGCCGGGGGGGGGGGGGGTCGCTGAGGCAGTAAGTTGAAAGCGGACAAGTTTTTGGGGAAGAAAAAAGGCCTCATACATCCCCCCCCCTCCCTCAAAACCCCTCCCAAAAGGACAATGGTACACAAGTCCGTGGGAAAAGGAAATAAACTTTCCTCCGGTTTTTTTTTATTCGGACACTAGAGGGTGGGTGTGGGAGGAGAGGGGAGGTTCAGAGGTTCTGCATGTAGTATCATTATCGTTATTACTATTTTTACTACCCAACTAGCTTTTTATTCTCCATGCAGGGCTAGGGGAAAGGGTGGAGGGGGGAAGGAGGGGGAAGGTTGTTTTGTCCTCGGGTTGTTCGGCGCTTTCCCGAAAGAAAAAAAAAAAGCCCGTACCGTACCGGCACCGGAAACCACAGGTTGCTCGCGCGAGCCTCCATTGATGCTTCAAACCGTTGATGCTTTCCTTCCATCCTCTTTAGGCATTTTGTGCGCTGATATGTGTGTATGTATGGCTATGTGAGTGTGTGTGTGTGTGTGTGTGTGTGAATCTACCTTTTTACTGTTGTCCTTTGGCTGCAAATCCTGGTGGTGTTTTTTTTCCTTCTATCCACTTCTTACCCCACTCTGTCAGGGACCCCCGAGAAGGAAGAGGAAACATTTTCGAGAGCCTCAAAACCTCGCCCGAAACCGAAAAAGGAAGCCTGCGAACAATAGTGCATCCTTTTTAATGCATGTGTGTTTGTGTGTACATGTGTGTGTGTCTGCTCCTTTCACATTTGACGTCGTTTGGCTGCGTCCACTACTTACGAGTATCGTTAATGGCATTACGAGGGCTTGGGCGGGCTGCTGGGAGCGAGCCAGCGCTTTGGGAATGGGAAAGTTCAACGCTATCGTTTTGAAAGAGTGTCCTGGTTCCCCGCCTGTAATGCAAAAACCGGGGTGGAGGGGTGTAGAACTGCGACCGAGCAGGCAGTGCGACCTGCTGCGCCTTGGTAATAGTTTTTATTTTTGCATCATTTTATTTCGTTCCGTCCAATCCCTCGTCCCCGGCGCAATGGATGGAAGCTGGCAGGATGTGTCACTGGTTGTGGGGCAGCTCGTGTAGAATCTTGGTGCAACCGTGCAGCCACACATGAACACAGCATGCACACATACACACACACACACACAAACACTGGGGTTAGGGAAGGCGTGCAAAGGCAGGACAGTGAGCTCTGTTCTGCGATCTGATGGATAAAATTCCAAGTTGTTGAGTCCGCCGACATTAAGCTGCTGATCCTGTGGGCCTGTTTTGTGTGTTGAAACTGTCAAATGTATCGTATGTTAAAATCTCTTACTCGCTTAGAGCTGATTTTTCTGTTACAGCTACATCAATGTGTGACAGACTGTTCCATAAGCTTCATAATTGGATGAGAGACTAAGATGGATCATAACCAACTACCTGGTTGTAGCATTCACCAAAAATAAGACAATTGTTGTGGCTTCTCCTTCTTCCATTGCTTCGTCTTCTTTTCTTTTCTTTTATTTTTCTTACTTCTTTGTCTTATTTTATTTTCTCTCCTTTCATTTCTGCTTCTACTTCCTTTTTTCTTCTCTTGTTGTAGTTGATTTTTTTCTCTATTTTCGCCGTTTTTTTTCTTTCTTCTTCTTCTTCTACTTTTCTTTACTGTTTTTATTCCTCTTCTTTTTCTTCTTCTTCTTCTTCTTCTTCTTATTTTTCTTCTTCTTCTTCTTCTTCTTCTTCTTCTTCTTTTTCTTCTTTCCTCTTATTCTTCTTCTTTTTCTTCTTTCCTCTTATTCTTCTTCTTCTTTTTCTTCTTCTTCTTCTTCTTTTTTTTTCTTCTTCTTCTTCTTCTTCTTCTTCTTCTTGTTCTTATTCTCCTTTTTCTGCTTCTTCTTCTTCTTCTTCTTCTTCTTCTATTTCTTCTTATTTTTATTCTTATTATTCTTCTTCTTCTTTACATTCTTTTTTTTCTTCTTCTTCTTTTTCTTCTTCTTCTTCTTTTTATTCTGCTTCTTCTTTTACATTCTTTTTCTTTTCCTGCCACCATCACTACTATTACTGCTACTATTGCTTTTTCTTTTTCCTCCTTAATCTGCTTACGACAGCAGAAGGCTCAATTTCCACAGCTTTACGCCAATCCTAATCTGATCTACTCAGAGGGTTTACTATTGCCCTTCTGCTGTGTGATGGCGTCAGCAACCTCATCTTTGGCAAAGGCACTGAGTGCCGGTCATAATGAGCGGCGAGAAAAGAGCGAAAGAGCTGAGCTCACTTTGCAGGAGATTTTTTCCAGCTCATGAGCTGCCGCACCATACACCATACAGCTCAAATGTTGACAATGTATCTGTCACACTCGATCTGTTCAGCTCGACCGTTAGCTCCTTTGAACTAGCGAGTGGTGAGGTAGCTCACGAGCTGCTTAAGAGCTATGAGTGATGTTACGAATATGATGAGCTAAGAGCTGTTTGAGTTGTTGAGTTGGAGCTCTCCTCTGGGTGAAGTGAGCTCCGCTCTTTTGCTCACCCCTCACCACTCATTATGACCGCCATCGACTGCCCCACTAGCCCGTGGTGCGATCATCACGCGTGGTCAAACGGTGAGTTGCTGGGAGGGCAAAGTTTGTCCCCGAAAATATGGCACCGACCGGAGTAAGCGAGGAAAGCAGAACCTCCTCCTTCTCCTGCTCAGGACGCTGGAAAGCTGAAAAAAGCTCTCAAACGCTAGTAATTTTACATTGCCACAGTTCGGCCACAAAAGGCAATAAGTTAATTTGCATATGAAAGGGGCTACTTTAAACTACTTTTCATCACGAGCAGGTCGGCGAGTCGGGGGCAGGGACCTTTTTTTCCGGGGCAGATTCGGTGCAGCGAACGATCTGTGGTCAGCTTAGCTTCCAGCAGTTGAGTGGGTTGAGCTTGAGTTGACGGCGTGGTGAGCGTTCCCTCGGCAAAATGGCAACGGCGAGGGTAGTGAACGCAACACACGCCAGTGAGTGAGGCGAGCCATGCATAAAAGGGAAAGGATTTGGGCTGCTGAGACTGCCTGCTGCATGGATTGTTCTCCCGGAATGGCGCACTGTTCTAGCGCGACCACACACACACACACACACACACACACATTACTTCACTTTCAAAGCTCCTGGAACGGTTATGTCCCAGACTTTTGCCCGTAGAAGCCCGTACAATAACGCACTCATTCGTTATTAAACCATTTTTCCTAGAACACACTCACCCACACACACACACACACACATACATACAGGCGGCCAGTGTCCCTTTCAAGGGTGGCTTGCGGAGTGCATTTTATCCCCCTCCTGCTTCCCTCGGAAAACCCACACTGTAGAGTAAACCCATCTCTAATCTCTCCTTCTGCCAAAGTGTCTTTGTGTGGCGGTGTGTTTGAATATATTTGTGCCCACATACGTTACCGTGCTCGTAAAAAAAGGAAACCTCCTCCCGCTCCTCGCTTAATGCCCCCAAGTGGGAAGGAGCAAACAAACAAAAAATCTTCATATAATCTCATTTTTCCCACTCACAGCAACAGAAAGGAAGAAAGAAAAAAAAACCCCTACAACGGGAGGAAAACAGAGCGCACAAATTTTATACCCAACTACCCCCCCCCCCCCCCCCGACCGTCCACTCTCCTACCCCTGCTCACCTTGCGCCGCTTCTATGTCCTCTGCACGAACACACCAAGGCGGCCGGCGGGCACCGAGCTTTTATAGCGTAATAAGTAAATTAAAAAGTAATTGAACGGCAACATCTGCTCCAGCATCGGGTCGGGAGGGGGGCGGGGGGGAGGGTTTTCGGACAACCGACACCGACCGGCCCGAGTAACCAGTAAAACCTGCTTTTTCAGAAGGGCTCCTTCTGATATTGGATATTGCGGCTTGAGCAGGCGGCTGAGCTGATTGAAGCCAGGGAGACCCCCGCCAAACCCGTTGCAGCGGCGGACGAGCCGATCCTGGCGAGCCTTCGGGGTGCGGGATGATTTTGATTCTCGATCTGCCCCGGTCCGGCTGGTCGATGGAGCGCGGGGATCGTTGTTTGTAACCTCTCCGTGCTTGTAGCTGAGAAGCGATGAGCGCTGAAGTGGTTTGTTTTTCCCTTTTCTCGCGTGTGCCAAGTTTCTCTGCTGCTTCACTTCCTGCGGTTCGCCACTAATCCGCTTCGCGCCACCGTTTCGGCCCGGTTAGTTTCGCCTGCGATCGGTTTGGGCTTTTGAGCAGTGCAAAAAACAAAATAAAAAAAAAAGTTTGCCTCCAGCTACGATGGGTGTAAGTACTCCACAGGCACAGGTGTTTGTTAAAGGTTAGGCTTCCATCTTAGTGCCGCTCCAGTGATCCAGGGAAAAAAGGGCGCCCCGCTTATGGTACAATATTGGTAAAACGTTTCCTTCTTTCTTTCTTTGATCGAAGTAAAATCGAACCGAAAAGTTTATTTAAAATCACACTATACTATTTAAGTGTTTCCCCCTTCTTTGCTTTACCTGATTGCATTTCCTCCCACTCACCCACCCACTCGCATGCAAAAAAACAGGCGCGTGAGCGAAAAATAATATTGAACAGTGCCGCTTTGCGCGCCGCAAACCTTCCATCGACATAAATCATGGCGAAAAATGTGTGAAAACAAAACGACAAATTGAATGTTTCGTGCCGGGGGGGGGGGGGGAATTGTGCCAAATTTGGTGGTCCGCTGAAAAAAAAAAAACACAGTCAAAGCAACTCCCGCGCGTACAACAGGCGTGTGTGTGTGCAAAACAACCAAAAAGTGCATGATAAATTACTCATTGCAGCATTGGCTAGCTAGGAGCTCGCGATCGCACAAAGTCCTTGACACACAAAGAAAGACGGGGTGACAAAGGGAGAGAGAGAGAGCGAGAGAGAAAAATAATAAAATAAAACAACAAACCCGGCATATTGGCGGCATATTTGGCAAAGCAAGCGGCGAAATGGGCGGGAAAGGGATGGGGATAGAGAAAAAATGCCTGCCGTGCGCTCCACTGTCGCACCAAGTGCGACCAAAGGAAGAGTTTGGTGCGCGAAAAAATGTCACTTGGATGCTGTCTCTGAGAGTGTGTGTGTGTGTGTGTGAGTGTTTTTTGTTGCTTTCTTCTTTTCCGTTTGTTTGCTCCCTTCTGTCACTATTTTCCAAGCCAAAAAAAAAAAAAAAAACGAAAAACTTGACGAAATGGAAAATACCTGGCTGCTTCGAGAGCGGAGCAGTGGAGCTGCAACTGTGAATGAAACCGGTCGCAAGTCAGAACGGCGAAAGGAAGGAAATGTGTGCCCGAACTGTCGCTGCCGCCACTGGCTGCCGTTGGCCGGAAGAAGGATGAATAGAACTAAAATAAAATAAATGCTCACAATCACCCGGGCTACCGAAAGCTAAACAAAATATTTTCATTCAATTTCCATCCCCCCCACCCCGCCTTCCCCTGCTGTGCCAACCCCTCCATTTGCCCCCCCTGGTGCCGTTGCTTCCGGTAAATTTAAATTGAACTTTTATCACCCAATCTAGGAAAAAGCGACATGCCCCACCGAACGGCACGGGAGGAGGTTGAGGGCGGTCGGCGAGGGGAGAGGGGGGGGTTGCGGAAAAGCAGGAAAAGATTGAAACCGGATCCTTTCCTCCGGGGGTAGGTCCGAAGATTTTTTTTACTCTGTTTTCTTCTTCTTCTTCTTCTTTTTTCTTCTTCTTCTTCTTTCTCCTCCTCCTCTGCCTTATCCTTTCTTTCGAGTAGCTTTTTCCCATGCACCCCAAAACTAGTTTTGATTTTCCATCTACCACTCCCCCCCCCCCTCACCTTCAAGCTCAACCCATCCAATAAGAAAATGGCGACGAAAGTGTGAAAAGTGTCCAGCCGAAACGGGGAAAGCTTGCTTTCCTCTCCTGTTTTATTAACGCACCCTTCCAACCCCCCCCCCCCCACCCTCTCCACCATGCACCTTGGTTCAATTCAAATTATTGCACGGACGCCATGGAAGACACCGAAGGAAATCAGCACGAGGCGGGTGGAAAGGAGCTGCCAGCGACAGGAGGGGGGAAAACTATTTTATTATTCTCTTCCCCCTTTTTTTCAAAACGCTACCCCTGTTTTGTGGGGCTATGTTTTATCTTCGAATGCCCGGGTCAACGCCGGCAATGCGCAATTCGACACGACCCGAAATCCGGCTCGAAGGACCAAAATCCGAAGCGTTCCGGTGTAATTGGCACGCGTCGGTACACGCTGGCTGGCTTTTGTTTCGGTTCGCTGTACTGTGGGGATTCCAACACCATCGGTTCAAGGATTGTAATGCTTGCGCCTTACCTTTGAATGTTGGCAAAGAATGTTTTTTTTTTTTCTGGAAAATCTGCAAAAACCCCCCGATGGTCGGTGATCGGTTATTTAAATGTTCGCTTCGATGGGTGGAATTTAGATGCGAATAGCATCATTCCTTCGCCTCCTGACGTACCAAAGTAACACGCGCCTGTGGGCTGTCCCTGTGTGGAGGCGAGTGGAATTGGGAAATACTAACCCCCCTCCCCCCCCCCATCCAGGGAGACTTGTTCCGCAATGCGGAAGTAGTTTTGGGCAGTGTGGTGGGCAACTTTCCGACCTCTTTTCTCGCTTCCAGCAGCATGACAATCAAAGCAACATGACAGCGACCGTCCCCTAGCAAAGTCTTTCAATGGCAGGCACATTTTTCGGGCCTGTGTCAACCCTTCGGTAGGCTCAAACACAACAGCAGCAAAGCACAAACTGGCCTCCCCCCCCCCCATACCTTCCCAAGCGCAGTAAAACGCAATAATGTATATATAATTTTCCAGCGCGTGTTTTCTCCGGCTCCGAATCACAAGAAATGCTATCCCCAACCTCGATGGGTGTGTGTGTGTGACTTTTTTGCTTCCCAACCCTCCCCCCCCCCCTTGGTCACCCCATAACGAATGGCAAGTGTGCAAACGAGAGCCTAAAATTAAAAGAAGCACAAACCAAGACACACAATTTATATGAAAGGGCGGAGACGGCACAAAATCGTGACAAGTAGCTCGCCGATTTCCAGCAAATACGCACACACGCCACAGCGGGTGGGGCATGAAATTATGCACGAAATTAATTTGCACAAAACTTATGCAAAGCACCTGTAGGGGGCGGGGTGTAGGCTCTACGATTGTACCGCACGCAACCGTCGCAATCGTGGGGCGCTGGGAGTCTAAGGCCATTCTCTAGTCGCGCATGTTGTGTCTTGCACATCAGCGTGAGTTGCTTGCCTTACGGTTTGCTACTGCTTTGCCTTATTTTGCGAGGACATTCCAAAGGCAGGGTTCGCTTAAAAGGAGCTGTCAAAAAAAAAAAAAACTGGTAAAGAACGTTCCTGGGCTGGCGTTGCAGGAACGAAATCAACCCTATTCTAGATAGTACGTCGTGGCGTTTTGCTTGACTTTTTTTGTTGCAACTAATTTTTCTTTAAATCGCTGCTGCACCGGGAACGAATAGAGCTACCTCCGAGCACTCCCTGGAAGAAGGCAAAATAAAATAAAAAAAAACCCCATTTGAAGGAAGAATAACAACGTTCTTGTGAGTAAGGATTACAGCAACTCGTGTAATAACACCTGGTTCGCCCTCAACTCCAGGGCTCTCCCCGGGTAGTTTGCAATCAATTCTCGCCCCCGGCTTGACACTGGGCGAATGACTCACCTGCCGAGTCACACAGAGTGCCCCGCCCGTCCCGACACTCGCTTCCCGCGAAAATTAGCTTAGCTCCTGGGGTGGGTTTTTGTCCTCCTCCCAAGTGCGGTGTGTTGCAAAATTGGGATTTTCAGTTTTTTGCACCGAAGAAAGTGCATGAGATTGAGAAGAACTTTTTATTACTAGATGGGGAAGAAGGGAGAGCATGGGGACAAAAGAGCGCCCTTGCATTCACCTTCCCTTCCCGGCTTCCAGCTGTCACTCGAGAGCAGCAATCAGGAATGGTCATTAACAAATTTCTGCCCGTAAATCACCGGGCTCCATAAATTAGATTCATCCACATCCGGGCTGCACATCCCTTTCCCGAGACGAGCATGAAAATAGCATTGTTTGCCTCTGTGTGTGTGTGTGTGTGTGTATGGATGTTTGCTTTTCGACGACGAACATTTGATTCCTTTCGAAGACATAATAAAATATGCACACTTACAAAAACTCCCCCACCAAACACACACTTCTACCCTGATGCACACCGGGGTTGGATTTTGAGGTTAGCAACTGGGCGTAAAGTTTTTTGCTAGCCATCTCATTTTCCGACCCAACCAGTGCTCAAGACGCTTGAGTGTTACAGTTTCTTGAAGGAGATGCGCACCTATCCCCTGCGCCGCTTGCCAGGTGCTTAATGCCTGAAATTGCGATTGCCGAAAGGAATGCAATTTTCGGACACTGGAGAAGGACAGATAACACTGAGAGCCAGTCGCAGCAGTGTCTGTAAGCCCGGGAAAGTTTGCTTCCTGCTACCAAGTTGACCGGCACTGGGGTGAGCTTCTTGCCAAAACGTTCGGATTAGGAATGCTCCCTGTGGGAAAGCTTTGCTGGAGTTATTTTTAATATTTCGCACATTTTATTATAGTTTCTTCAACGCTCCGAAAACGGAATTTGATGTTTTTTTTTCATTTTATCTATTTTTTTCTTGCAATGAGCAGGGCAAACAGCTTCTCGTGTCTTGGTCCGTCTCAGGAGTGTCCGAAACCGCGCACGGTCTCGCGCCTTCGTCTGCCAATCCGTGCCAAAGGCAGACACCGCTGTGCGGAAAAAAAACCAGGAAATCGATTTCTAACGAACGGAAACGGAAATATTCAAAGTTCATACCGCTTTTGCATCAACAATCGACTAGCGTGTCCGGGGCTTAAACAATCAACAAATTGCATTGCTTTGTTTATCTCTGCACAGCTGGTGTTTACGTCCAAACGTCAGTGTTGCCAGCGGCACAGTGATGGTAATTAGTGTAAGCACACTGGTTGGTCGCTAGTAATGCATTCCATTCATTTATCGTGATAGCTCAACCGTTAGTTGGAAATTATCAGTTTTAATAGATTTACAGGGTTTACCAGCATAATAAACAACTGTCCACTTGTTTATAACAATAGTCGTTTTGAATAGACACCGCTGTCTACCACTTGCTCACACGTCAGATGGTGTAAGCTACTCTGTCCAGTTCAATAACACAATTTACGCCTTCGATTAGCAACTGTCAGATTCGGCACAGTTTGTTTTGTTGGGACAAATTTTGCAAAAACAAAACATTTTCAAACACGCTTCTTTTATTCAAGCAATATGCAGTATAAACCATAAATTTCAGTCAATCAAAACATAATTTTTGTTAATTATAAAACAACCACAAGAAACCTTGCCGAATCCGACCGTTGTGCAATCGAAGGCGAAAATTGTGTTATTGAACTGGACAGAGTAGCTTAAACCATCTGACGTGTGAGCAAGTGGTAGACAGCGGTGTCTATTCAAAACGACTATTGTTATAAACAAGTGGACAGTTGTTTATTATGCTGGTATCGTATAATCCGTTTTATCGGTCTATGTGGACGAGGTTCAGTCTAGTGATGGGTAATGATGGCAAAAATCTGGAGTCGATTCCGATCCGACTCCGATAAATTCAGAATCGACTCCGGAAGGTAGGTCCACGCTGCAATATCCGGAGTCGTCCGGAGTCGCCCGTAGTCGTCCAGAGTACCCGGAGTCGTCCGGAGTCGTCCGGAGTCGTCCGGAGTCGCCCGGAGTCGTCCGGAGTCGCCTGGAGTCGAAGTCATTCAGAGTCGCCCGAAGTCGTCCGGAGTCGTCCGGAGTCACCCGGTGCCGTCCGGAGTCGTCCGGAGTCGCCCGGAGTCGCCCGGAGTCGTCCGGAGCTGCTTGGAGTCGAAGTCATCCAGAGTCGCCCGAAATCGCCCGAAATCGCCCGGAATCGTCCGGAGTCGTTCGGAGTCGTTCGGAGTCGTTCGGAGTCGTTCGGAGTCGTCTGGAGTCGTGTGGAGTAGCCCAGAGTCGCCCAGAGTCGTGTGGAGTCATTCGGAGTCGTCCGGAGTCGTCCGGAGTCGCCTGGAGTCATGTGGAGTCGTTCAGAGTCGGAATCATCCGGAGTCGTTCGGAATCACCTGGAGTTGGAGTCGTCCGGAGTCGTTCGGAGTCGCTCGGAGTCTTTCGGAGTCGTTCGGAGTCGTTCGGAATCGTCTGAAGTCGTCTGGAGTCATCCAGAGTCCGCTGCAGACGGAGTCCTCCGGAGTCATCTGGAGTCGGCCAAGGTCGGCTTGTATAGGAAGTGCGCGTGCAAAGTGAAAGACAAAAAAACACAACGAAAAGAAATGTCTGATCACAAGCACATTAAACCACATGGCTCCTGTTGACTCCACACGACTTCGACTCCGGACGACTCCGACTCCAGGCGGATCTAGTGGTTACATTTTGCCGGAGTTGAAATTGGACTAACAATAGTCAAATTTGGATCGGAGTCGTGGGTGCGCTCCATACAGTCCATCGCTAATTCAGTCCCGGTGAGTCTAGATAAACGGCGTGTCCCTGTATTTGTCACCATTATTACGCTGTTTTTCGTTGGTAGTTTGCGTGAACATTTTGTGTTGTGAATGTGTGTTTAAGTATTGAGGAAACTTTAAGTGGAAATAATAATGCTATATATCAATATGAGACCTCAATTGCATTTTGTTTCATGCACAAAAATATTCGAAAATGCAAAATTGGATTTATAATTCCATGCTATTTCGAACCAAAGCTTTGCACAGAAGATAAAGGTGACTAATTAATGCGAATGGAAATATAAACTCAACAATTAACTGCAGTAGCAACTTCAGTAATAATTGTTGATTGAACTGTGATAAAAAATAACCACACTTATATACATTTCGCTCACTGTGCGCTCGCAGGCTACTAACAGCAAAACAGCTGCACGCATATTGAGCAACAGTGTTTTGTTGGTATTTTTCCTCGTCTCGTAAATGTCGTTTAATGTTTCATTGCAGTTTGCGAGATTTCACATGCACATTTGTAGGACGGTGCAAAACAAACGGCAAACAATTCGCAAGCGAGCTGCAATCCCGCACCGCAAGAAGTGTAATTTGCTTGCTACAGTTTACATGCATCCGGTCGCGTTCCAACCTAAATAAATCTGCTCCCGAAAATGCTACGGCGTGGGGGGAAAAGGCTGCGCAAGCAAACTCCCCGTTACTATTAGCCAGCAATGAGCAGGCTTCGAGTGGCCGTCGACACACGCACACACACACACACACACACACACACACACACACACACGAATTGCTGCTGTCCTCGAGCGTGCTCGGCTCATAATTTCCCGCCCCCCAGGCCGGGCTACCGCTCGCTGCATTGCATTGATATTTATTGCCGGTAAGGGTAAATGTTCGGAAAATTGATTTCCTCGCAAGGAAGAGCCGGACCGCCGGGCGCGTAGATGAACGGTGAAATCCGCGGTCTGGTTGCTGTGGATAGTGGCGAGAACTAGCTCTGTCGCGGTGCAGGCAGGCAAACAACAAACACGCACGCAGGCAACGGAACCCCCTTGCCGCGGCCGGGGGAAGAAATTGAATGCGACGAGTGAGTCATCGACGCCATATGTTTGCGCTGCTCGCAGGACGCAGGATGTCCCGGGAGGAGGATGGGGGGGGGATGGAGGGGTTGTGTGTGTGTGGGAGACGAGGGTGGAATAAAACGGTAACGATACGTGAATGACGGAATCCATCTACGCAGACAGGCGGCCCGAGTTTGGAGTTGATGGAGTGGGACAGACGCGCGCGCGCGCGCGTGTGTGTGTGTGAATATGTTTCTTGCGTGTTTTTCCAACGCCAGTCCAACCCTCCCTTCTTCCGTTGTTGAGGCTCATTTTCTTTGCAGTTCATTTCGAAGGGTTCGGGACAGAAGTTGTGGCAGGAGCAGCGCGAGAGTAACATTTAAAGACTGCGACCGACCGAGCCCGACGAGCTGCTGAAACTGTCGCCTAGGTCCGGGAGAGGTTGGAAGAGAGGGGGGGGGGTAGGAAGAAGCAGAAGAAGGAGGGAAAAAAGCAAACCGTAACGCGTTTCTGCGTCAACCCCCAAAAGGGCGGTTATCCTGCCAGTGCCCAACCCACACACACACACACTCACACACTGTATAGTTTTTCACGCAGTCGGCATTAGAGGGTCGGCGGCCCAGCAACTCCGAAGCCTCGAGAAAATAATATGTGCACACACACACACACACACCATTCTAGCAGCGCACACGTACACCACACTCACATGCGTTTAATGGTTGCAGTCAAAGAAGGTGGAAGCAGTAGAAGATAGGGAAGGGGAAAAAAGGATTCCCTCTTTTACCATGTTACTCCCACACACACACACGCATCCACATCCATGTACAACACATGCACAACCCCGAGTGGGCCAAACATTCGGGCAAATTTGAATTAATGACGAACAATGTTTATGTTTATGTTGTGCTTCCCGAGCCCCGCGTGCCCAGGATTCCTGCAGGACGGTGTTCCTCCGTCACTCCGGCCTTTCTTCGCTTCCCTCTTCTGCCTCCCTTCCGACCACGGTGCACAAACCAAAACCATCATTAGGGCCGGGTTTTTCGGTACGACAGCGCCAGCACCGGGCCCGAGTATCATTCGCGTCCGCACACGGATATCCACGGCGCGCTGTGAGATTTAACTTTTGATTATAGCGATACACCACACGGGAAGAAAAAACTGGTTACTGAGGGTTTTGGTATGTTTTTTTTTTTACTGTCCACTTCCTCCCCACGCTTGGTGAGATCCCGTTCGCCCAAATGTAGTCCGAAAAAGCGTTTTGAGGGCCATCGCCGTGTGCGCGGTGGTTGTAATTGAAAGCGGATACAAAAGGGAACGATCCTGTGAGGGGGTGTTGCTGAGTTTCTAAGGGCATTTTTCAGGTGTACAAATGTTATGCATACGCAGAATTCACGCTAGAGATCGTTCCATTATTGGCTCACTTTGTGCAGGCCTTGGTTTTGTTTTGCTCCTGCTGATTGCACTGAAATGGGGTTCCAGTACCCTTAAACCTTAAAAGGAAGAGTATACCACCAGAAATGCCTTCAGATGTGAGTACCATGAACTTCTCTTTGTGCTAGACGGCTTCGTGAACCCACAAAACGAGTCGAATGTGTAAGTCCCTGGTGATAACTGCACTGGTCGGACGACTCAAACAGTTCTGGGCGGTGACGAGTCTGGAAAAGAAGTAGAGAAGATAGTGTCAACTAGTCGAACAGGATGCTCGTTCGTTAGTATACCCTCGACTTCTACTATTTAATGCCAAATATTTGAAGAGTGAAGTGCTTCTAAAAATAATATCAGAGGGACCTACAGCTCCGAGAAACTTCCACTGTTAATAATCTACCTACTCGAGTTGCTGTGGAGTCTCCAAGAACCTAAGTATTGCATATGAACCCATGTAAAACCTAAAGAAATGTTCCTCAAGAAGAATAACACAAACCTTGGAGATCTTGGAGTGACTGCAGAACACAGACCTTCGCTGTATCTTCTAATTCCAAGAGGAGCAATAAAAAATCTTAACAATGCAGAGGAGAGTTCAATATCTTCCTGATATATCTTGCTCTGTTGGGCCTGACATCTACCATTGCTAGCCTACCACGTGGTCGAGCTCTTTCAGAATTATATTTAAATTGGTTTTATTGTATTTATCAGACTAAAAAGACAACTTTCCAGCCATCTTGCTAAGCCCTTTCTAACGTCTCCTTTGCTCCGGATGACCTCGCCATCGACACCGATTTCGCCAGACGCTGCCGCAGCATCTATATTTATCGTGCGTCTGATGACTGAGGCAACGGTGCAAATCGCTCCAGCAGCGCACATCTGCAGTCCAACGCGTCTGACGTAAAGTCCGAAGCATCAGCATCAGCGCACAGTCTCTTCTCCAGTGTGTGTGTGTGTGTGTGTGTATTTTTTGCTTCTTCTCAATTCTTAAAGAAAATCGTACCAGGGCACACGCGAAAAGGTGGCCTGAAAACTTGGCGGATGACGTCCGCCCAACCAGGCGACCGTATGGTGATGCCAGGTTTGGGTTTAACCTGCCCCGGGACTGCTTCGTCGTCTGCTAATGTGAATGCACCGTGACTTTTGCAGCTGCCGAAACGCGATTATCTCCCCCCGGTCTCCGTGCGTCTTTCTGTGCGCCCGCCTCACCCTGCTCGTGATCGGTTATTACAACTGCTATTATTATTTATATTTTATTTTTAGCTCGCTGCTCTCTCTCTCTCGCGAACCATCTCCATCGGAATCGTGCCGCCTCTGATTTCGGTCCATTTGGTTGATGTGCTTCCCCCCGGGCACCCCCGTCCAAAACGGCTCGCAGCGGGTCTGTGTGTCATATTTTTCACATCATCGAAAACTCCCTTTAACATTACAGAGGACGCGTGTAACGGAGAGATAGAGAGAAAGGGGGAGAGAGAGACAGAGTGGAATTGAAGTCGCTGGCGGCGCATTTGCTTGCATAGATTTATTTATATCATGAAGGTCATTAACTTCGACGGCGCGACCCCTGCGTGCTCGTTTCGAAGAATTTCTGACGCATCCTCTTCTTCCTCCAACTCTCTCTCTCTCTCTCCCTCTCTCTCTCTTTCTAGGGTCTCGTATTTCCCCCAGCAAAAGCAATCCGGAGCAAAGTAGGGGAAGAAAAAAGCGGATGCAGTTTTCCACCGTCACGACAAATGGTTCCGCTTCCTCGCTGCCTTTTTCCGCCGGCGTGTTCCGCTTCCCTCCGCAGTGTGCTCCCTGTTCCATGTGTTCGCGTGTGTATGTGTGGGTGCCAGTCGGGAGCGGAAATTGTCATACATTGACTATTTACATTTTTCATGGGGTCGGATATTGAGGCATAGGGGGAAACATTAATGGAAAAACTAAACACACACACACACACACACGGCGGCATGCATACGCACAAACACAAACTGATGTTCGCTTACGCGAGGGTGAATCTTTGAACTGTTGGCTGGGTGTGGAAAAAAAACGAGGTCGCTGTTGCGAAGGTCAAACTGGCGGCGGCTGCGAGACGTTTACCGATACGGTTTAAGACGCCCTGACCGAGATCGTCATCCATCGTCAATGCGGTCGTCAAACTGGGAAAATGAAAGCCTCCACGCCCGGGTAGGTGGAAACCGTCAGTCGACACCCTTGCCCTGCGTCAGCTACTTCGGAGAACTGTCGAAATGTGTTTGTGGCACACCTCGAGCAGCAAATGGTTTCCCTTCCGAAACGGAGCGGAAATATCCCTTTGGAAAAAGCACCCCACCCCACAAGCCCTCCTGTTTCGCTGGAAATCTCCCCCCCCCCCCTAATCTTGGGGCCCAAAAATAAAACCTCGGCTCGCTTTACAAATAACTACCAAAAAGGCGAACGATTACTGGGCGAACAATCGCTCTCGGTAAGCCATTTACCTAACTATGCCTGTGACGAACCTGCGGGGGGGGCCCACTGTGCCCATTGAAGGGCACAAAACTCGGTAGCGAAACTTCTTGTAACGAGAAACCACGCGTGTAGTTTGCGCGATGATATTCTGCACAGGGGATGTGTTTGCGATGGAATGGTGCTTCGCTTGGCAAACGGTTCGGTCGAGGTGTGTACCTCGGACTGCACACGCTACGCTGCACTTGTACGGGCTCTGCAGCAATGTATGCTACGCCGAGCGCCTCGATACCAGGCTGCATGCTCACATCTAGCTGGGGGTAGTTGGCTGAGCAGTGTTTTGAAATTTGGCTTCAGCGTTGAAAAACTTTCATCGACAAAACCCACGGCCGAAGGGGGTTTCTCGGAATCTCTCAAGAACAGACCGGATTGATTCCAGCGGAGTGGGGATGCTTAGATATGCAGACATTGAAGTACAGGAATTATTGCAACGGACCAGGATCTATAGATAGGCATTAAAATATTATTGGAATACTGCTATATAGGGTTTAAATGATCCCAGCAGATGTTTCCAGAGCTTGAAAAACTAAAAAGGGTTTTGCGTGTTCCGAGTAGAATGATTTATTTATTTATTTATTTGTTTAAATCAAAGTTATCGGGCAGTATGCCTAAATAACTTAATGCTTACAGAGTACAAGTTTAAATTATGGCCCTAGAACTAACTTGAATATGCTGACGCAGCTGACTAACGGATTGGTTGAAATCTGCTGATAACCCTAACCTATTATACACATCAATCATTTTGAGCAGTGGATCATTGGCACCAAAACCAGTCGATCTAAAAGGGCTTCTTAGTAGCTCTCTACTTCTAAGACCTCTAGAGGGAGTAGAAAAGCAAATAAAATTTAAAATGTCAGGTGCATCAAAATCTCCAATTAATAATTTATGCATAAAAGTTATCTGAGCCGTAGTTCTCCTATGCTGTAAAGTCTCTAAGCCAAATAGTAAACACCGAACATTATACGAAGGACGTGGAATTTGGTTTGACCAGGGAAGACGATGAAACATAACACGTGTGATTTTTTTCTGAATTTTTTCAATTTTATCTATGTATGTGATTTGATGGGGACACCAAACTACACTGGCAAATTCCAGGATGGGACGGACTAAAGAACAGTATAATGTTTTTAAACTGAAAGGATCTTTAAAGTCGGCCGAGACACGTAAGACAAATCCTAACAGTTTAAGAGCTTTAGTGACGATAGTTTGATAATGGCTAAATAAACTAAGCTTACTGTCTAAAATAACTCCTAAGTCCCGAACCTGAGAAAAACGTGGAACGCTGTCTTCATTGATTTTGTAGTTATAAATAATAGGATTTTTTTTCTTTGAGAATGTTACACAACTACATTTGCTAACATTAAGTAACATTTCATTATTAAAACACCATGCAGAAAAATAGTTTAACGAGTCTTGTAACATTTCACAGTCCACAATGGGCAGTTTAGAACAAATTTCGGGATAAAATTATTTTTGCAGAAATTGTTAGTTTTTATCGTTTGTAGTAAAGTGTTATGATAGTAAATAACATTTTATATGTAGTTCAAATCCATACCACCAGGTGGCGCTTCATAAAATAGTGTTTTAAGGGATCTTTACTTTAGTATTTTAATTTTGTGAGCTTTTTTTTCTTGTATTTGTTGTTTCTAATAGTATAAGCCATTTTAAAATATACTGTGATGTTTCATAATATATGAACAAAGTATAATAATTATGAATAAGATAATATTTTCTGCTTTGTATAGGCAATTGTAGCTAATTCTCATCACTTTTACTCACAGGTAGTACAAATATTAAAAAATTACATACACAACTTAGGTGGATGCTATTACAAGCTCCTGACGTCTAGTTCACATTTCTAAAAACATGAATAAAGGCATTTAAATAATTAGATAGAGCAGGCACATTGAAATAAAGTAGTTCCCAAATTCGTAATGAAAAGCAGCCCATATTGTTTGTCTTTGAATATTCATCCAATACTTTTCCAAGTCCTGTACTGCCTTCAGAAGGGGTAATAAAACTGAAAATCCGATGTTCTTGGTTTTACAACTATCCAAAATTCAACGATAGCTACAAGCAAAGAATTTACTTCATTTGTAAAGTTAAACTCTGTCTTTATATTAGTGCGTGTAGCTACTGATATTAAACTGGTTAACGAATGAGAGGAATACAGCTCATTATACAAAATGTCCTTCTGGATACATTTTCTTTCTTGCAAAATATTCTTTGTAGCATACTCCCCTCTAACCTTATAATTAGTTTGTCATAACTTTTGGGATTTTCTTCTCCCAAAACGCCAATAGATGCTGGTGCCTTCATAACATTTTCCTGTTATGCGTATAATTTTAGAATTATTTTCCTTACATCGGTTTATAATCTTGAGCAGAGGTATTTGGTTCTGATTTGCTTCATAATATTTAATAATAAAGTTAGGTTAGAATAGAAATTTACATATTAGATAAGTACATGAGATTAAACTAAGATACACAGCTTCGTAATGGAAATTAAAGGTAATCAAAAGCACGTAGAATATATTTTTGTAGAATACACTAAATACGCTACACTAGGCACCTATGGAGCCGCCTAGTTACGCATGTGTCTGTTTTTAGAAAAAGTTGATGTAAAAAAACTTCTATAAAATTCGCGTTCGCAAACTTTCGCAGAATATTTCTTCATAGATTAATAGTATATATATTACACTATTATGTCACATATATGAGACAACGCCACTCTACGCCACTTCCATAATGGCATCAAGTCAAAAATTAAAATGATGAAAATTTTCGAGAATTTTTTTTAGTTATTATCGTATATTTTTGCATGAAATTACCTTAACTCAAAATCTTTAATGTATTTATAAAGCTGACTAAATATCCTTTTTAAAATGTCTAAACTTATCAAAATCGGTTCATATTTGAAAAAGTTACAAAGGTTCAAAGTTTTCCTAAAAAAAGAAAAAATTTCTGCGTTTTTTTAACAAGTCTCGACTTTGAGAGGCCTTTTCTAGAGAACCAGAAAAGATAAAGAGCTCATATTTGGTATTTTTCTTAGTTTAACCCTTAGTATTAAAACCTATTATTTGGAATTGCGCTATTACAAAGTTGATTTTTTGAATTTCATCCCGGCAAATGCCCATTGTGCAGTCGTCAGAATATTTAACAGGTAGGAACATTTTTAGATCGTCAGCATATAATAACAATTTAACATGAGGAATAGCAAACACGACATCGTTAATAAATATAATAAATAGTAAAGGTCCTAATATACTCCCTTGAGGAACACCAGATAAATTATGGAATGTGGCAGATAAACTAGTTCCTATCTTAACGTTAATGCAACGATCAGTTAAATAACTTCTTAACCACTCAACAACATTTGTGTGAACACCATACTTTGATAATTTAGATAGCAATAGAAAGTGGTTGACCTTGTCAAAAGCAGCGCAGAAGTCAGTATAAATGACGTCAACCTGTAAGCCCTTGTCAATATAGGAGTGGCAAAAGTTAAGTAAGTATATTAGATTGGTCTCAATCGATCGTTTCGGCATAAAGCCATGTTGAACATTAGAAATTAAAGGTGAAAAGGCTTGGAGCATATGACGAGACAGTATCTTTTCAAACAGCTTACTGCACGCACATAACATTGAAATTCCTCTATAATTGCACACATTACTTTTGTCAGATTTTTTATAAACAGGAAACATCCACGATGATTTCCAAAGACGCGGGAAGCATTTCGATTGCAAGGATTTGTTGAATAGTTTGGTCAGTATGGGAATGAGAGCAGCCTTGCAATTAATGAGAATTGCGCTGGGAATATTGTCAGGCCCAGGTGCGTAGGAAAGCTTCAACAACGAAATAGCAGATTCCACCTCATCATCGTTGATTAGTGGTGTGCATAAATTAACCTCATCATTTATGAAGGATAAAGCCGATGTTGAGTTAGACGGAACCGAGGAATTGTTGGTGTACACAGAAGAGAAATATGAGGCAAATGCATTGCAAAACTCTTCATCTCCGGTAATGGTGTTTCCCTCAAACTGCATCGAGGAAGGAAGTCGTCCACAGGATTCCTTATCTTTAGCAAATTTCCAGAATGATGTGGGATGTCTTTTGATATTGATTTCAATTTTCCTGACGTAGTTGGCGTAGGCGGTTCGGTTCAGCTGCTTATATATTTTTGAGGCGCGAGCAAAATTTATTTGATTAGTGCTGTTTTTTAGTCGATGCAGTTTTTAAGGGCCCGTGATCTTCGACGTTTAGCCAAACGTAGTGCAGAATTGGTCCATGGTTGATGAGCACGAACATTAAACCGTGGGATGAATTGTTCATACAGTTCATTCATTTGAGAAGAAATTTACTGCCACTAGTGCCTGGAAGTATTCTCTCGGTAATATCAGTTATCTTGTTGGAGCCAGATCTTTCGCATTAGAGAGAACATTGATTTAGAAATGTAAGAAGTTTTATCTCTCAATTAGCTTCAATAGCCTTTTGATAAAACCTAATTGATAAAACCAAGAAATTGTACTACAGGATTTATCATGGGAGTTTATTTGGTATCGTAAACAAGGTTTGAGCGGAAAATTTAGGTCCAAAGGAACAATATCTACAGGCTAGCATTAGGATACTACTGGAATACTCCTGGGTGGTGTTCTTAACTGCTTTTACATCAGAAGATCTCTGCAGATCATGAGAAAAAATGGTTTCTGGAAGTTATGAGGAAAATAATCTATTAAGAATAACTCTATTCGTTAGAGATCTCAATATTCTTCTTGGAGCCAAATGTTTTGGCATTTTGGAACCAGAAAAACCCAAACACATATCTCTCGATGTGTGTGCCTTAAGTTTGATTAACCACCATCGGAACATCAAGAACTATAACCAACTGTCGTTTCCAAGATCATCCACAATTATTCTTTATCGCCACCAACGAATGCTGCTATCAAGCTGATGTTTCTCGGCATTGCTTGATGCATTCCGCGCGATATCCATCAAAAGTGATCGCTTCAATCAGGTTGTCATAAATAAGCCATTAATGTTCTCGACCCCCTCCGGATGCTTCCCGCAAGCGTGCACACCGTATCCGTGGAGATGAACAATCCCGCGCGTTCGATTGCGAGCACACCCAATAAAAATCAATCCAGTTACATGCGCCTGGGTTTCGGTGTGCGAAATGTCAACCCTAATCCCTGGCTGCTCCTGGGTTTTGCGGCGACCGGTTAGCAATCAGCAAACGTTCCATCGAACCGCACCTCCCCCCCTGGAGCTGGCTGGCCTATACCAGCGGCTTACGGGAGCCCCAAAGCGAGAAACGGTCCGTCGATCGAATTCGATTACCTGAGCTACCTGCTACCAAATGGAGGCATCTTTGGGGGGAGGGCGGTCCGAAAAATGAATTGACCAATCTCGGTGTCTGACCGGAGCGTTCCCGATGGCAGCATAAAGGGGCGAAATTCGTTCACCGTCTGCCACGTGTTACCCTGATCAGCATACAAAGTTGAGATGAACAGCCGACCAACAACAGCAGGAATAAAAAAACTTCCCTCCCCAAAAAGCCCAGCAAGATGCAGGCAAATGCAATTGATCACATTTTGGAAACATTTCGTGCTTGAGTGTGTGTGTGTGTGTGTGTGTGTGTGTGTGTGTGTGTGCGGGAGAGAATTGGGTAGTCGTCATCAGCGTTATTCGATTCTAGCACGTTCCAGGACAGTAGCCCAGCTCTTGGCCTTGCGGTGGACATACCAGGCTCACACCGAAAATCGGACCCTCTCCCGCCGGGAGCAGGAACAAATTCGCCAGCAGCAACAATAATTGTCCGTAATTAGAATATTTTTTAATTGATTTTAAAATTGAATTATTCTTCTACGGTCCGCCGGCAGGCATAATCGTCCTCTCCAAAGGTGGGAATAAAATAGGGAACGGCCAGCAGCAGCCTTTTGCCAGGGCTGGAATGGCAAACACAGGCACGCAAATTAGACTGCCGGAAAATAAGGATCTTGGCGCGGCGATAGCCCAAGGAGTCTGGTGTGGAGTTTTGGATGATTTTTTTGTGTGTGTCTGTGTTTGTTTTTATTTTCCCCAATCGTCTTCAATTGAAATCCCACACGAAACAGATGTGGAAATGAGAGCACGAGAATGGAAACCGTAAATATTAATATTTATAATTTGCTTCGCTTTTAAGAACCTTGGCCCATTTGTGGCGTTTTTATTTCATTAAAAAGTGTATTTAAAAAAATCAAAAACTCAATACAAAGTACATTTGAAGCAGCTTCAAGTAATATGAAAAGAAATTGAGAGTTAAAAGAATGATTTAAAATTTCAGTTTTTGAATGATAACATTCAGGAAAAAGCAAGTGAACTTTCCATTCTTTGCAAAGCACAAATCAACGAATCTATCTGTCTCGTTTCGCTTCTACCCATCCGTTGGTGTACCAACAAATACCTAGCAAGGGATTAAACAATGGAATAAACTCGGAAAAAATCATTAATCATTGATGGAGCGCCCATTCCCCATCCCATCGTAGGTGTAGAGATTGCACACAATTCGGAATTTGCGCACAAACCGCAGCCCGAACAAACAGCAGAGAAGCCGCAACGGGATGGAATCGAGCGCAAGCATCGCGACCAGAAAGCGCAAAGTTCCATTTTTACTTTCTATTTGCGTTAGGCAAAAGATGACACCGTTCTTTGTACCGGCCACATACGGTCACCGGTGCGGAGGGATTTATTGGTGCAGCTCCGCTCGAACTGGGAGCAAATTCGAGCAGCTTTGCAAATCAAGTTCCACCCCCGAATCACATCATAGTTGACATGATGACGTACAATAAATAAAAGTTTTCTTGTAACAACTGTGTCTTGCACAAAAGAATGGGAACCGATGTTACGATACGAGTTGAAAAGGCTTACTTTGTTTTTGAGTGGGTAAAATCACGGTTGGAGAATCGCTTTGAGGATTTGAATATTTGATTCATTCTAATAATTTTTAATAATGTTTTTTTTTTGGTTTTTTCTAGTGTTGGGTTTCATGAATCTTTCTTTGAGATTCATTCGTATGAATCTTCAGCGATGAATGATTCGAATCTCGAGTCGAATTTTCAAAGATCCATAAATCTCTAAGGATTCACAAATCTTCAAAGATTCATGAATTTTCATAAGCGTCGTCCTGTCGTGGGTTCAAGCCTCGCATGGACCGTCTCCCCGTAGCAAAACAAACTATTCGGTTGCGTGGTATTGCCAAGAAGTCTCGAAAGCCTCTATAGACTGGCCAGACCACGTAGGTTGTTACGCCAAGAAAAAGAATAATTAAATATTCAACCTCTATCAATGTTTAGAGATTTAAGAATCCCTTGAGATTCATTAAGATTTCGAGATATGAGATATTCCTTTTGAGATTGATTATTCTTTAGAAATTCACGAATCTTTCCAGATTCGTGAATCTTTCAAAATTCGCGAATCCTTCTAATCGAGATTCAGAATCATTCAATCATCCCAAAGATTCATTCCGATTCATGAATCTGAATCAGATTTACCCAACACTAGTTCTTACAGGTCTTTTAAAATGTTGTCCAGAAACTACATCTGAAGCCTCACGCACAAAGTGTAAGTGAATCGTATCCCTTAAAAACCGAAACCTACCCTGAGTGAGTCGTAAAAAGTGAACAGTGAATAGAGCAATGATTCATGTAAACTTCACTTGCTGTCTTCAATATCGAAGCCATTCAGATTCGGATTTAAACCAAAGAATGTACGAATCCTAACGTGTCGCGAGGCAACGCACAGAGTGAATCATTTGCATTGCAATATATTTATGTGATGAGGCTCAAAATAAAGAGCCGTGGATGGAAATCCCTGTAATGACTCCTTTACTTTGAGTCAAATCACTGAACAGAGTCATCGTTCTCACCTCTTGCTCTAATAGCATATAAAATTAAGAGCGCAAAAACAATACCCCGATCTGATTATGTTTTACGTTCCTTTGCATCGTGTGCCTGATGTGTTTCAGTGCTTTTGTTTTCAGTTTTCGATGTACACAAGAAACAGCCAAACTGCCGATTGTGGCCCGTTGCAATAAACAAATGAGCGAAATAATTGAAGCTTATGCGAGTTTCTCGAACCGCTCGAGAGCTGTGTGGGGTTCGCTGGTAAATAATTTACCTCCCGGGGCGGGCTGGGCCCGTCGCAATGGCCGCAAAGGATTGCCGAGACCTGACTCCCGGCCCCGGTGATGATAGTGGTGGTGGTGAATTATTTAACGCACACAGCCGGGGGCAGGCAGTGGTACGTACCTGCCGTGCGGCATTCGTGCTGTCGGCCCGTTTGTTACAGTCGGTGGCGTTTTTATTGCAGAGCGCTAAGGAAAGCTCAGGAGTGTCTCGGAGGGGCACGCGGGGAAAGGATAAAGGACGAATTAAGATATAAGCTGCAATTGGAAGGGTAACAAAACAAAGACAAAAAAACACCACCTCACACCAGTTATCCTACTCATTTTCTTGCCCGATCTCCCTTTTTTTTTTGTACGCGAGCGTGGCAAAGATGTGTTTCGGTTTGACGTCAGCCCGGGCGCACAGGAAAATGCACCTCAGCACGCCAAAGATGATGTACGCAAATGCTGCAGCACCCGGCCCAGACTGTGCCAAGATGACTGCGGACGGGCCATCAAAACCGGGCTGCAGGTGTCACAAATAGTGGAAGCATAGTCTTTGCCGCAGCAGCAGACCCCCCCCCCGCCGGAAGCCGAAATACCAAGCGACGAACTCGGGTGCGCTTATTGTTGCTTCTTTATCTGTAGCACTCGTTAGAAGGCCTCTTCTTGACACTCATCGCCCGACCCATTAGGGTCAGAAGTTAGGAGGCCCTCCACCCGACGGACCCGTCTACCGACCCCAAAAACCTGCCAGATTCCACGGGGCAGCGGGGCGCTGCTGATTCATGCTGATTTCCTTAATGGCCACCGATTCATCGTGCCGCCACGGGACGGGACGGAGCCATGCATAACGGCAGAAAGTGCAATAACTATATTTTCGAATTACTGCAAAACTGTTTTTGTCACGCGCTCGCGATGAACCCGTAGCGCTTGCTGGGTGCTGGCGAAAAGGTGACCACACACATTAATTAGCGCAAGCATCTTCACCAGCCCGTACCCGTACCGGAGCGCTTTTCCAGCGGAGTGCTCTCGATCTCAACACCCGTCCCCCCCCCCTCCTCCCATCCTCTCGCAGGATTATTCACTTTCGGATGCTTTTTCCGCTGAGCGTGTCATAAATTCATTGTCCAAAATATTTCTTACACCCACCAGGAAGAAAAGCGGTTTGCGAATCGTCTGCCAGTGTCAGTTGCGTGGCGGCGGTGCGACTATCCAGCACACACACACACACACACACATACACTTCAACTGTCACCCAGAGTCCCCATTGTGTCACTTGTTTGGCCCGCCATCCCCACCCACCCGGGCGAAAGAAACCGTTGCGCGCTAATTAGCATAAAATACACCTCACGTGGCCATTGCGCGAACGGGCGCGGGCGCGGGACAATTTCCATGCAGCATCCCGGCAGCCGGCAGTCTGGGAGCGATCGCCGGTGCCGTTGCTGGAAGCGCCGCCCGCCTAGAGATTCATTACGTTAATTTATTAGCAAATGTGATGGTATTTATGATGCATTAAGGTGTCGTTTTTCCTCGCCGCCACTATATCGGAGCAGCGTGCAAACGGCACTCGGCACTCATTACCGGTGAGCTTTTGTTTGCTGATGTGTGCGCTACCGTTCCATCCGCACTGCTGAAACGGATGGGGGGAATACATAAATGGTACACCAGGAGGCATAACCAACTGGTGCTGCTAGTGAACGCTACTTTGCTTTACAAATTTTATCAAACTTCATCGAGTAACTTCCGGGCCTTTGAAATTACTACCTTCAAATGCTTACAGCTACTACTTACAGCTTTGGAATGAGTTTGGAGTCTCTTCTTTCATATAACGGGGTGAACAGAGACCCACTTCAGAAATTGTATCGACTCAGAATCTGTTCCATAGCCGGCATTGATTCAGGATGTATTATAGGATCTAAAAGGTTTCGAGGTTTGAGGTTTGAGGTTTGATGATCGGTTTAGACATTTAGAATCACCTCTAAGACGGTTAAGGGCTCAGTTCAAGGACCTGAGCAGTATCAGGATAAACTTCAGAACAGGGATAGCATTTGAATCAGTGTTTGTAACAAGGCCAGAAGTTTGAGGAAAACGCGAATATATTCTAATAGCTTGAGATCAGATTTATGCTTGAAATCGAGTTAGAGATCAGTACACAAACAACATCGATTTCAGCACCGGTATGGTTTCAGAATCAATTCCAGGTCCGGTATGGTTTCACAATTAGTTCCAGGATCGGTATTGTTTCGTAATCAGTTTTAGGTATCGGTTCAGTATTCAGGATCAGTTGCAGGATCTTTTCCAGGAGCATGGATTCAGGATTAGTTCCAGTACTGGTTTGGGTCTAAGGACCACTATTGGGTCATAATCAACTTTAGGGCACTAATCTAAGGATTAGTTCCTGTATGGGTGAGGCATGCTCTCGGTCGTACAGCTTATTTTAATTGAATTTTGCGATAAGTTTATCATTATTAGCAAAATACGGCTAAATTATGTAGTAGGAATTTACTTACTTAAAAAGATACTTTGAAATCCTCATACCAAAAATACATCTAAATTTTTTCACTTAAAAATGACACAGTGGCACGTATAATAGTGGCACTATTAATAATAAACACCTGATTCTGCTCACCTCGCTAATTGTTCAGGACATAATCGGCATTTTGGAGCATTTAAAGCATCATTATAAACAGTTCTTCCTATGGCAGTTGCTGTTGAGTGCTATCTGACGTGCGCACAAAATGAACCATAATCCACAAACGAAACAATGCACATAATCAGAATGCAAACCACACCAATACTGCTGGCCCAAAATCAATCCGTTATTCATTCGTGATGGGGACCTTTTAAAATATAAGTAAATACTTCATTACCAAGCGGAGCAATAACAGGCTCCGTAACAACAGTGAATAGTGGTGCAATTAATATAAGTAGGGGGAGTAATTGTCAATTCTAGCTGTTCTCGTTCCTCATTCGCACGCTGAGCCAAAGTTTAAAGTATGGGGCAGTACATTTATGAAGATATGATTGACGTCTTCCATTTTTAAGTTATTAACAAGCATCCAACACTGCGTAGGAGATAGTGCCTTCTAGTTGAGATCCTCACTTCAAGCAAATTCCATTGTAAGACTCGAAGTACCGAGCATTTGGTCCTTCGGACCGGATTCCGGCTATAGGAAATTGATTGTCAGTGCACTGGACACCTCAAAAGAGGCCCTCTAAAACCATGCGAATGGAAAACACTTCAAAGGCTTAATCAAGAAATGTGTACCATTTCGCACGACTTCTGAAGGTACGGCATCAAAGACAAACTTAACCTCAAAGCACCACATAAACCACTCCACTCGACGATCAAACACAAATGAAAGAGCTGCTCGGTGAAAAGAATACCGCACGTAACACATTGTACTGTCAACATTGTCTAGATAATCCCAAATCCCGTCAGCCCGGCGACGGAATGCATTCTGTCCAGCTTCAACCCACCCACCCGAAACCGCTCCACCGCTTCCCCTCCAGCGTGTGAGCATCTAATTAAAAATTGAAGCATTTCACACTAGCACCCACTAAATTGAAGCCCGTAATAGCGGAAGCGATTCGGAAATCTATAATCCGCCAAACCCCGGAAACTCTCCTCACTTCCCCGTCTCTTTCCCTCTCTCTCTCTCTCTCTCTCTCTCTGCCTCTGGGGGCGCTGTGGGGTATAAATTGCAACTCCTCTCCGTGGAAAGCTCGGCTGCACCTTTGGCAACTGCACCCAATCCCCGAGGCTTAATCCGACCGTCCACCGATGACAATGGATTCGCTGGCGCCGGCTCGGAGTGTGTCAGAGAGCCCATCCCCCCCCCCCCCTCCAGCGTGGCGTCATGATGGGTTGGGCAACAAAATGATTACCCGAAACCCCCAACCCCCACCGCGATTCGCTCGGCCGTGTTTTGATGGAGCTATAAAGGAGCACCATTTTAGAAACCTTCCACAGCCGCTCACACCCACCCACTAACAAACGCACGACCCCACTCCACCCCCAGAGCCAAACGGTAAACATCGATTTGTCACCTCATTTCTCCGGACGGTGTTTTGCTGAAATACGACGTCGATAATGGGTGCAATAAAGCAATGATTATCATCAAAAGCGTCCATGGGGCCGTTTGGGAGTGAGAAAGGGACGGAGAGAGAGGGAGATAGAGTGAGAGAAGGAGTGAGGCATGTTGACTGGCATGCCCGGTGGGTGCGGTCCGACCCGTAAACGTCGTTCCAGTAGCCCTGGAAAAAGCTGGCGAAGGGTCAGCCGGCAAGTCATCGGAACCCCAACCCACATCCTATGAACCAGACCCTGATTGCTCCGTTTACAACTTCAGAACTCGAACGAGCGAGTGTAAACGTAAGCCGCCTGCTTTCGGATATAGAGTCGTACAGAGTCCTGAGAATCGGCTCTCTCTCTCTCCTCCTCCCTTCCGTTGATGAAGTAATTGCAAGGTGGTGGCTGTGTAAAGGCTTTCGCCACAACTCTTTCCACTGTGGGCGGGTCGGGCCGGGAAGGCTCTCCAATAGCTCAATTCGTGCAGTATTCGGGGGGAACGCCGGGTTTCTTTGGGGCTCTGGAACACTCATGAGGTTTGCCGGGATCGTTTGGAGCACACACTTTTTCATGGCGGAGGAAGACAAAAAAAAATCCCAGCATTTAGACTGCAGAGAGGAAATGTAGAAATAGAAGAAAAAAAGCAAACACACACCACACCGCCCTGATAGAAGGATTTCATAAATGCTCGCTCACGCACAGGCAGCCCCAGACATGGTGACATTGTGTCGAACTGGTAAAGAGGGAGAGAGAGAGAGTCCCAGGGAGCGTGTTCGGTGGCCGACGACCGTAACCGTTCCGATGCTCGGGGGATTCCGGGACATACGCCAGGCATTACTGTTTCAGCCCATGGTTTTAATTGTCTCTTGATATGAAGTGCTTTTACAATGGCATTAGGGAGCACACACACACACACACACACACACACGTACAGGAACGAGACACCACACGTACCTCACACCTTAGTCTACCACTTCAACAATAACACACAAACACACACACACACTCACACACACAAAAAGGACACACAAGAACCTTGGAACCTTTGCAAGGGATGAAGTCGTCGCTGGCTGGGTGCCTGAGACTGATTATGTTTTATTGCACGTAAAATTTATCTAGCCCACACTTGAAACCAACCCCAGGGATGCCTTCGCTCCATCCTCGCTGCTAGTCCCCCGGCCGTGTCTGGCAGGCTGGCAGACTGGGGTTTGTAGTTCCTTTGAGCCTCGGCCTGTTTAAGGCCGCTCCCATCCTACCGCATCCAATGCTCGCTTGGATTTATCAAGGAGAGTTCCCCGCCTGCCCGCACCCGTGGTTACATGTCAATAGAGAATTGCTCCTCCACACACACACACACACTCACACACACACACACACACACACACACACTCACAACCGCTTCGTTGGGCCCGAATTTCCCATTGTTGCCAACTGTCACACTTGAACAGGGATTGCTTTTCTGGCCCTCCGCTGTTTGTCTGAAGTCTCTACCAGAAACAGTACCTCCACCTTCTCCCTTACCTTCGTCCTCCTCGCTATTGCACGTAATGAACACCGGCTTTTTAACGGGGTGGTACTTTTTTCCCGCCTTCCCTTTCACACAGCTCCAAATCACGCTCCCTTTTGCTTGGAGGAAACTCTGGAGAACGGGAATTCGAGCACCGCACTGAGTCGCACATTATTATTGTACAGGCACGGGGACTCTTTTGGATCTGTGTGTGTGTGTGTGTGTGTGTGTCTTCAACCTTACCCGATGACTTACCCCCTGCATGCTCAAAATGCAAAAAAAAAAAAACCTTGACAGTCCACACTCCAGAGCGATAGCTCCTAATTATGCTTACCCCTTTTGCAGTGACAGGTTTTTACTTCTTGAAGTTGTACCATGAAGCACTTCCTCGGCTGCACTCGGGTGCGGGTGAACCCATCCCCCCCCCCCCCCCCATTACTCTCCTACCCCCGCCCAGTCAGCTCAGTCAGCTCTCTCGACAGTTGAGGACCCTGGCCCTGGTGCTCGCGTCATGCAGGCAGGGAAGGTGGCAACGGCGCGCGCCCAGAACGTGCCTCATTGGTGTTATTAGAAGTTGAGCGAGCAGCCGGATTTATTGCTGATTTTGCGTCTGTGTGCTCGACGACGATGTCGGCGACGATGAGATGAAGAGTCAGCATCGTCGCACAAGTGGGCAGCGGCAAACGCGGTTGTTCAATGGCGCTGTGCAGTGTGCCGCTGTAAAACAATACGGAGAATCGGATGGGTGGGGCCACTAACATACCGGCTGCCGGCACTGTGCTGGTGCACTTGCCCCCGCTTGCCCAGAAGGTGTCAGCAAAACCCTCGATTCGGGCCGCGGTGCAAGCGGACAAACCGTCCAGCAGCTGCCAACGCCAAGACGTTAAGTGTCCAGAGAGAGAGAGAGAGAGCGAGTGAGTGAAGGGGAGAAGCAGAGGGCGCTTTAATGAATCTACAAAAGGATGAAGAAGCAAAAAAAAATCATACGCTGCACCCCTTCCTCACTTTCGGCCGAATCGAATCGTATTATTCTTAGCGCGAAAAGTAGCGAAAGAGCACGCGAACCCTATTACACCGTGGGTGCAGCTCCTCCCGGTGAGCGGTGAGCGACGAACCCCTATCGCACTCGGTTGCCAAAAAGGCAACGGGAGGGGAGAGGGGAGAGAAGGGGGGGGGGTGCTTACGCCGTGATGCAAAAATTATCACGTACGCCATTTCTTTTAACGCGTGCTATTTTTTTTTAAATTCTGCACACAAAAAAAACGAAAGAAATATGAGCGACACGATGATGCCCTGTTTGCTTCCGTTGGCGACGGGGAAACGAGAGGAAAATCCGTGCTTTTTTTTTTCTTTGCCACCTGACGAAAGCAAAGGAGGGATGCGTGAAAGCGAGAGTCAGGACACTTTTGAGCAGTAGCTCCGCATCGGTTGCGTACCTCCAGTGTCTCATTAGTGATTTTAGATGCTGAAACATTGGCAGTATCCTTCGTGGAATTTCAATTTTCCTCTGACTGGCAGTGCCATTTTTTGGCACCCTCCCCGGTTAGGTTCCGCACCGCGACACAGATCTTGCGATCAATGGCTCGAGCACAGTGAACCGGGTTGCGCAATTGGTCGGCTTATTTTTTTTTCCCCGCGGTGCAAAGAGTTCCGAGAAGGAGCGCTGCAGCAGTTGGGCTCTCCGTGTTCGGGCCAAGTTGGACGAGTCGAAGGACAGTTTTTGCCGGCTTGATTGCTCATAGCTCGGTACCCAGGAGAAGTCCATTCAGCCCCGGTTGGCTGATGGGTGTTTGGTCAGGTCTTGGAATTTGGAGCATCGTTGAGGCATCCGTTAAGCACACGAATGTCCTACAAATCACTCTCTCAATAGCATTAGTTTTCTATTTCAACCCAACGTATCATGGTGCGCGAACTAAAGCTAGAAAGTTCTATTTTAAAGCAGGCCGGATAGAATTCCATGTATACTTTTCATTTTTAGCCGTCATTCTGCAGAATATTTCAGATTCAAGGTTGGTTCACATCCCACAGCCTCTAGGTTCTTTGAACATGTATGGTAGTCACCAAAGATCACGAGAACACGGAGAATTCCTGTCAATCAGTCCCCGATTGCGTCAGATTGTAGTAGTTTATCATTACAAACTTTCAATTCATGTACTGATGATCAAACCTTCACAGAACGTCTATTGATACTAAAATTCTTTGAGGGCAGTTGAAACATCTTACCATTCATTTCAGTGATCGAATCAAACTCTTGGAGAACCCCTGAGATGTTGAAAAAGCAAGACTCATAAAATTCTAAACGTCTTGGAACAGAGATGTTTAATGTTTATTGTTTGTTGTCAAGAGACTGCATAGCCCACTGGAAACAGCTCTTATACCGCCATGGTCCCGGGCGCGTGAAGGCCACTAAAAGAGTTCAGCAACCATGCAAATATCATCATGAAAATATCTCCATAGAAAGCATTTCAGGACATCTGAGGATATCCTCCAAGAGCTTAAAAAAGGAAGACGCGTAAAGATATGGATATCTTGCAACAAATAAGCTTTAAAATATCCCCAAAGAAGATTTTCTGGAAAATATCCACATAACGCATTCCAGGATATCTCAGGGCTCCTCAAAAAGGAGATCATTAAGATCTGAATATCTTGGAATAAAGATCTTTTGATATGTCTCCAAAGAAGGCGTTCAAGGACATATCAGGACACCTCCAAGAACTTGAAGAATCATAACACATAAATATCTTCATATCTTGGAGCAAATGTCCTGTCTAATGTTTAGAAAGAAGACGTTCTAGGATATCTCTGAGATCCTCCAAGAGTTTGAATAAGTATAAGTAATAATTTTTCTCATAAATCTCGGTAGGTTTCAAAATAAATAACGTTATAATACATACAAAAAACGACGTTTGAACACATCTCAGGGCTCCTGCAAGAACTTGAAGACTCATAAGATCTTAATATTTTGGAACAGAGATCCTTGAATTGTCTCCAAAGAATGCGTTCTAGGATATCTCAGAGCACCTCCGAGAGTTAGAAGAACCGTTACTCAAAAAGTTCTGAATATCCTGGAACGGTTCTAAAAGTGCCATGGGACGCAAAACTTCTCCAACGACGTGTCGCAACCCGTTCCAGAAAAGCGCCGCAGCGAATCTTCTACGCATTCACAATGAAATTATTCCGTCCAATGACCGCTAACGTACCAGACGTGTCGTTTACACACACATACGCACGTTCATCTCGCACGAACCCGTTCATCTGCCGCGCCCGGTTTATGAGGTGCATTTATTGTAGCGCACAAACACACACACACACACACACACACACACACACACACACACACACACACACACACACACACATGCTGCATCTGCATTGATTGACTCGCGGTGCAATGTATCCGGATCGGTTCCTAACCCAACGGGGACCGTTGTTTCTGTCCCCCGCCCGTGCCCTTCCCCACACAAATTGCGCGCACCGTTAGAATTAGTGCAGCAGCGAGTGACCGGTTAATTGCACCGGACGGTTTGCTCCTTGCTCCGAACCAGTCCAGAGTCCAGTTCAGCCTTTGCACCGCAATAATCGTTGACGCGCCTGCCGGTTCGGTTACGCACCAGCGTCCGGGGGCGCGCGCGTCAGTTGGTTGGTAATCGGGAGTGAAATTTCATACCCGCACCGGGGACTGCACGTATCGAGTAGTCTGAGCGAGTTGAGAAAAAAAAGCAACAACCTTGGGGCCACATTGTCATGCGAGTGCGGGCTGCAGTGGCGCAGAGGCTAATTTAAAACGGTTCAGGTTATACACGCCGCGTCGCCTGTACCTGTGCGCTGCTTATCATCCCTGCGGTGCAGTCTGTGGAATGTCACTCCACCACGAAACCACAGCCGGAACGCTGGTCCGGTTCTGGACTTTTGGGGCGGAGTCCTCAGTCACCACCGCTTCTTGTTGGCGTAGCCTCGCAGGTCGCATACTAAAGTAACAGCTGGCAAGTGAGCGCGATTGATGGCGACTGTCTTCACGCGAACTAAGTACAAAATAAAATAAAAAAACACAGCCAAGCCATCATCATCCTTCAGCTTCAAAGCTTACACGCGCGACCCGTGGCAGCAATGCACAGCAACATCCATCATCCATCCGGGCGCAGAACTGTGACATTCTCTGCGTGCTCACACGGTTCTTCACTCCGTCCAAGCCTGCTGCAGCTGCTGCCATCAGACCAGCCGCACAGGGTGGTTGAAGGGGCGCGGGATGGAAAACGGCCAAAGCGTCTGGTTCGGGTTTAATCACTTAAAAACTGACATGCCTAATTTTCCATTTTCCATTCGCGCACGGTTTGCTGCGTGAAGCTGTTTATTGGGCACTCCCGCGAGATCATTACCGTACTGCTGCTGGGCTGGCATTTGGCTGCTTCTGGCAGCACCAGATGGCGCTCGCCTGCCCTCCCTTCCTCGCTCGCACAGTAATGTACTTAAGTACAGTGGGGGGGGAAGCCCACCCACCCGATCTGCATACGCGATTGGTAATGGTTTTATAGATGTCATAAAGACGGGCAGAGGCGGATTCGCTTTTGGTTCTGCTCTTTTCGAATCGAGCAACAAAAAAACACAATTTTTGAACTCCTCACGCTTGCCCTTTATCTCGTTACTTGGACGCTTGGGTGGTGCCGTGACCGGGATCTTTCTGAAGGCGAACGCCGCTACCAGCTCGAACAAGGTAATTTAAAATTAATGTTCGGAACATGGATAATGCAATCAGGCAGCGAAGCAATGGGTTTGGAAAGTAGCACCACCACAGCCACATTGTTTGCTGGCGGCTATCAGGCAAATTGCATACTGTTTGATGTACCCGGCGAGCCATCCCCAGCTCCCGCTGAAACGGAACAGGAAAATGGCTCCAATTATTTTCAATTCACACTCAATATCCTCCCACCCACAGAAAGGATGCATTCGGGGATCTCCAGGCTCCGTTTGGATTTTCGGCACACACACTCACACACACACACACACACACACACACACACACACACACACACACACACACACACACACACACACACACACACTGACAACTTTTTCGTCTTCTTCAAACTTTTTCGAACGGCGCAACCTTCTCCTGGCGATGTAATTTAGTTGGCCTAACGCTACACGCCCGACCTTGCACGCTTGTTTTCGTGTGTGTGTGTGTTTTCTGGGCATGCTATACATCCGGAAAAGTCCACCCCCACCCCCTCCCCACGAAAGCCTAACCATACGCGGCGACGAATTGATATATTTATATACCTTATGTGTCCCCTTCGCACAGGGCAGAGCCGTAACCGTGCGCCCGAAGCAGGGGTTTTTCGGAAGTTCACATCACTCCCACACACACACACACACATACCTTTGGATCATCAAATGACCCTAGGGAAAAAGTTGCACCATTACCTTAAGACTTTGCGCGCCGGTAATGGTTACGGTTATGAAGATAGTTCCGTCCCGGTACGATCGTAAAGAGACCGAAAGGCTCACGGACTGCTCCGGCGTCGTCTTCATCGTCCGTTGTGCCGCACATACTCGCGCTTAGCGAACGAAAGTAACGAACAGCAACAGCAAAAAACACACACACACACACAACGACAAGAGAAAGACAAGTAAAGCAAGCCATCAAGATTTAGCCCCGCCGGTAGGCTAAACTCCAGTTCGGGCGTACATAAACCCGCGCGTCGTCGTGCTGCACCACCCGCCGGAGAAAAGTTTCGCAACGGCCAGAGCAACAGAAGGGGACAGCGATGGACGGTCGCGGAAGCTGGTGACCGGAATCGGAAGGCAGTGCCTAAATAATTAGCCCCATGTTTGGGAGGATGGGCAACGGGTGGATGGGCAGTAAAATTGAACAACCGGCGCAATTTACCGGCCCGAGTAAGCCGCGACAGCTCCCCCGGCACGCGACCTGCCTCGGGGATGGAAAGGATGAGCGCTTGTTCGATTGATTTTACATTCTTTGAAATGAGACAAGTTTCTGTAAGGTACGGTTATGGTGGTTGAGAACATTCTTCCCTTTCGCTCTTACCTTACCCGCACCGAGCTGCCCGGCGATGGGTGGTGGAGTTTGGGTTCGGAAGCAATGAAACGGAACGGCACTTTGCCTAATCTGCCCGGACCCGGTGGTTCGCTTAGTTATTGGCCGGTGAATTTGCCGCTTGCCGTTAACTGTTCAAATATTGATGCCTGCAGGCGTCATACATCGGCCTTTGTGAGGCTTTGGAGATATTCTGATGAACACGCGCGTACAGCTGCAGCAAGACAACAACGAGCATATGGGCTCGTAAGATGTTAACAATATTTTAGGCTCTCCTGGAGTGACGATTTGCTCCAATAAGAAGCCTACCCCGAAGAAGACTCTGCCAAGGAAGATGTCTCCAAAAGTGTTCCGTGTCCTATACATCTCTCCTATCTGGACAAGATGTTTTGAATGTCTCCCTCCAATTACTTTAGAATTTGTCCAGCCACCCAAGACGTACCCGTGCATCGATACAATTTCATCCACAGTTGATTGAACGGTCCCGTGAGACACGGCCACATACACAGGCTCTGATTGGGCTCGTTGGTGTCTCTCACACAATCCATCCGACGTATCGAATCAATCACCGTGCCCAAAGCAGGAGGATCTCGCTTCAATTAGGCGTCGCTTGTGGGAATCGAGGTGAGAGGTCCCACCTAACCGGAAGAACATTCGGGGTGCAGGTTTTGGTATCGTTCTCCCATTTCCACCAGACTGTGCGACTGTTTGAAAAGCCCCATTTTGTACGGCCAATCGACACCAGCTGACGGCATCTCACTCTCTTTATCAGCGTACAGCGCAGATTTATGAGCCTGTTTCCACATTGCTCGTACTGTCTGGACGGGGGTGGAGAGAGGGGAAAAGTGTTAAACCAAAGTGGGTCCAAATGATTACGCCACCGGTTGTAAGGAATGTGAAGAATTCTACAGAAACTGAAGAAATATCAAACAAATTTTGAATGATGTTCACAGCAAACACAGTCGCGCACAAGTCTTTGGTGCCTGCCATTAAGCGTTAACAGTGACACAAGTATCCCACAACCGTTGAAGCAAAAAAAAAATCGGTGGCCATCATTGTTTATTTTGCCTCCTCATGCTCATGTGTTTTTCAGGCAGACTTTCAGACTTTCCCGAAAAGGGTAAAAACAATGTCTCGGGCAAGAGCGTGTGGTGCGTTTCAAAGGATTTATATGTCCGCTTTACTACACTGCCAGGGCATCGAGACAGCGAATGCGCTGCATTCGATTCTATAGCGGGGCCCAAATGCCCCGCAAGGACGCATTTCTGAAGATGAGACACACAAACACACCCATACCCTGCATTCGATTGCGCAAGAAACAGAATAAAAAGGATGGAAAAATAACAACAACAACAACAAGAGACAACACAGACCCTGCCGACGACACCACCCCGAACGCCTGTCGCGCAGGCTAGGACACCGTGCACCCCCAGAATACGGTCCCGGGATCCGATTCTTTCTACGAAGACTACGAAGGCCCGGGAAGGCGGCGGTCCTGGGCGAAAAACAGACCGCGGCCTCATGTGTCGGTCCCGTGGCATCCTTCTCCTCCTTGCGTAGTGTTTTCGTTTTCTCTGGTCGATCCAGCAGTCGCTGCCCTGCACCCCACGGAATGCGTTGCGTGATATTTTGTTTTATTCATGTTATTCTACTTCTTCTTCTGCTCTATTTCTCCTTGAAGATCCGTTTTGTTGTTGTCGTCGTCGTATACGGCCACATGTTTTACGACACCCCTGCTGCACACTCCGTGAGACACGGCCACATACACGTATGTCTGTGTGTGTGTGTGTGTTTTTTCTTTCTCCAGAATCGTTGCTGAGAGCGCATTTGAGAATATTTCAACAACAACAACAAAAAAAAAACAGCCGCTTTAAGCCGCAGCCTGTGCAGCGATTGATAAACCTAGCCCGAACCGATTCCGAGGGCCTGCGCATCCCCGGATGTGTGCTGTTTGCTGCGAGCGGTAAGAAGCAATCGTCGGCGATGATTAGATAGCGCGTAGAGGCCCGAGGGCGCCGTACGGCGATACCTTCGCGCAATAAACCATTCCGATCCGGTTCCGATCTCTGTTCTGTAGCTGTAATTGCTCAATTCGACACCTTGGAAAAGCCGTACCGGAGGCTCAGAGTTTTGGTTGGACGGAGGGGCCATGATCAGTCCTTCGAATGATTTTCTTCTTTCCTTTTTTGCCCTTGTCACGCAACCGCTAACTGCCGTCCCGGGATCTCGTTTATCGCGCGTTCCCTCGCGCGGAGATTACGTTTCACAGCCCGCGCTCGGGAAAGGAACGGGGAACGTTCTTCAGGCATCGAGGGGGGGGGGGGAGGTGGCGGGAAGAAACAAATGCACCGATTATCTCATCGCGCCGGGAAATTGGGAACAAAATGTTTCGCTTGTAGCGTTTTGGCTTTATGATGTGATGGAATGTGTTCGTTTTTTTTGTATTTCTCTTTCATGGATTATTTTACCAAATCAATTGAAGCGTTTAGTTTTGTGAAGCGAGGCTGATTGTGTTGTCAAACTTAGCTTAGGGTAATTGCTTCCATTGCATCGTTTATTTCCGTTTATTAGTCGATCAAAAGTTGCCATCTGGATAGTGAAATCGTTCACAGAAGCATGCATAAAACGAAAATGGTCCGAGGCGTAGGTTCAAATCTCGCCTCAAAAAGGCCTATTGGTGGGAAGAGTTTGTGAGTGTGTGTGTGTGTGTGTGTGTGTGTGTGTGTGTGTGTGTGTGTGTGTGTGTGTGTGTGTGTGTGTGTGTGTGTGTGTGTGTGTGTGTGTGTGTGTGTGTGTGTGTGTGTGTGTGTGTGTGTGTGTGTGTGTGTGTGTGTGTGTGTGTGTGTGTGTGTGTGTGTGTGTGTGTGTGTGTGTGTGTGTGTGTGTGTGTGTGTGTGTGTGTGTGTGTGTGTGTGTGTGTGTGTGTGTTTGTGTGTGTGTGTGTGTGTAGAGAGAGAGAGAAAGAAAGAGAGAGAGAGAGAGAGAGAGATTTTCTGTCATCTTATTGTTTAACACATAACACCCACCTAATATAATGCAACAAAACATTTACTACTCTTTGTAAACTTTACTGTTGGAATGACTCTCCTGAGAATCGAAACTCCTACTTCTCTTTATTCTTGCACAAAAAACCAACCACATTATTGTTGCAGAACTTCATCAAGATAATCCACCTTGTCCTTTATCAGCCCAGTACTCAGGATCAGATCTCCTGCAAGTTAATATCCAAACCTTGACTTGATCCCAAGTGTCACCGGAGAGCGACCGTGTGGACGATAGCTTGTTTTTTGTTTGTTTGTTTTTTTTTTTTTGTTATCGGCACCCGTAAAACGACCATTCGTCAGCTGGGTGTGATTTATGAAGCGTTTCAATTCCACCGATCAGGTGAGTGACCGTTCGCACAGAGAGGTGTCAAACGCGAACGCGCGCACACTACGCGCGTCCAATCGGTCAAATCTGCGCGTGTTGGTGTCGTTTGCCGGCTTTGCGATCTTCTTCACTACTAGCGCCCTCGTGGTCATCGTGGCGTGAGAAGATGCAACGGAGGTGTTTGTGTGTTTTTTATTGGACATCAGTTTTTATGTGCAACACGATACTTTGTCGATCTGTTTGCGTTTTCTGTTTTGTTTTGTGCCATTCGGCGATTGTTGCGATTATTTGTGGGGATGTGGGAAATGGGAGTGATATATAGCCCGCATGGGCAGAAGCATTTACTGTCCGGAGTCCCAAACTTCGAGCCGTCCCGGAGTAACGATGTACCTTCAATGCCACTTAATACAATATTCAACTCTTTGGGAGTGATGTGCTACATAAGGAAACTGAAAAGAATGAATCTGTTTTTCACATTTAAAGATCAGCTCAATTCTCGGCCCTTCTATTTAAAACAGCCCGGGAGAGAACGATCGGCCTCATCTGTGTGCACCAAAATGCCCACTTGTCACCATGTACGAGGCCTTTCCGATGATTGAAGTGGGTCGTGTAAGAATTAACGAAAAAAAAAAAAGGCCCGATCTGAGCTCCATCTTTCAACTGGCCCTTTCTCCGGCTGTCGCTTTCTCGCCTCGGCGCCATACCCATTGTAACGCGGAGGCGTGTCCGTCCAGGCCTTTTTTTTGTGGTGGGAAAAAAGAAAGGTTCTGGATCGGCAGCCGGACAAAAAAAAAATTAGAAAACAATTTTACAGTCAAACACACAGTGCGCACTCGAATTACAGCCGACACCCGACTCGCGATCCCCTGGAGGAGGTCCTTACCACTGCCGCAGAATCGAACCGCCAGATATCAGGACCAGGAAGGGACTCTTGCTCTCTCTCTCTCTCTCTCTCTCGCAAACAAATGGGCTCGTTGTCTGTGTCATCTTTACGTGTTCGTTTCGCGTTACAACAAGATGCAGTGAATGTGGCGGGATAAGATATAGGCTCGGAACCTGCGTACTTTAACGCAGTGTGGTTTCGCGTATTTGTTGTGCGTTTGCTGTTGGCTTTTTTATTTACGACCCACTCTACACGGGTGTGACCAAAACAGGGATATCTTTCCCAAGCACCCAAGTTGCAGCAGCACTTGGCAAGAGGTTGCAGGTTGGTTTGATTTTTGTTTGGTTCTTCATTTATTTGCTTTGTCGTGTTTTTTTTTTACTCTTTCATTTTTACACGTCTGCATCTAAGCGAACGGGCGGCTGCAGCAAGGCACTACTGCCTCAAGTGTGTCCCGCAGCGTCGGGACCGCAAGAAGCCAAAAGCCAACGGGAGAGGGCACCCGCTTGGTGCAAACGCGTTGTGGAGATTAATTTTACACATGCTTCCTGGCGCAGTCTCACGCAAGGGCCGTCTCGTGTGCGAATGTGTGTTTTGTTTCCTTCTTTGCTTCCAGCGCCTTTTTTTGTTGGCTTTGGTGCGTTAAGCCATGAAGCAAACCTAAGCTAAGCCCGCACGAAGAAGGGCAAAGCAACGCACAGAATAGTGTGTGTGAGAGAGAGAGAGAGAGAGAGAGAGAGAGAGAGAAAGAGCACAAAAAAGAAGACCAATAAAATAAACCTGCCATTGCGATACAATAAAAACTCGTTTTAATTAACCCCTCACGCGCGGAATCCATCCTGCCGGCCCCGGAGGTGTAAAAAGCAGGGCCCAACCATCATGTATCGTATCGTAGCGTTTCTGCACGGAGCAAAACCGAGGCAACGCTGTCGCGCAAATCGCCAAACCGGAGTAGAGCGCAGGAAATAATAAAAAAGGTCGTGTGTGTGTGTGTGTGTGTGTGTGTGTGTGTGCGAGGGCATTTTTTTCTTTCCATATTCTCTTTTGCCCGGTTGTCTTAGCCCGCGGAGAAAGATTAACCGCCCGCCAGACAAGGGACGCTAACACGATCCTTCGACAACTTCATAATCATCGTGGTGTAACGCGCGCGGTACAATTCCGGTTCGGTGCGACAGAAAGTCGCGCAACACATACCACGGAGCACGTTTTGTTGCGTACCGAGTAGGCGCACCGTGGCCATCCGTGCTGGTTGACGGTGGTCAAAATTTAACCCATTTGACTACCCCAGAGTTCGCTCCACAGCTATACGCCATGTCTCTCGCTCTGTTTCTATCTCTGTTGCCATCCATCCACACTCTGTTTGCGCTGGAGCACACCGACACGGGACACGGCCGTGTCACACAGTAAGCGTTAAACACACGTTCCTCGTGTCCGAACGTCAAGGCAGCGTATATGCCCCGTCCGAAACGGTACACCGAGATCCTCGCAAGGCACGCGCATGTCAAACTTCGGCTCGACTTCGGCGCTACCCGCTGTGCTACGGTCTCACGCACCGGGGTGGAAAGGCAGCGCGGTGCGAGGAGGGCAAACCGGTCGATGCTTTTTCCAAAACCATCCACACAGCGTCTTCGCACTGTCCGCTGTATCGCAGCTTCATTGTCTGTGGCAGTACGATGCCGTCGTACTATGGGATGCAGGGACAAAACAATCGTAACGGGGTGGAAAAAATATTATAATAAAAATTAAGATGAAAACTAATATATCTTGAACAGGACACTTTTCCAGACATATTCAACTAATAAAATTATATTTGTCAGTAGAAAAAAAAATGAAACAATGCAATCCGAACTGTTAACTAACATCAGCAGGTGAGGTTTCAATAGCACATTATAAAGCGTCCCCACCTTTTGACTTATCTTTTTATTGCCATTTATGCATCCCTCGTGCAACGTGGTCGTATAGTGCACTGCGTAAGTGGTTGGGCATGCACAACGCAAGGAAAGAGATCGAATCTGGTTTTGTGAACTTTGTTCAAAACTTGCAATCTCTACATTGATCAACTAGAACAGGGGTCTCCAAACTACGGCCCGCGGGCCGCATGCGGCCCTCAAGAGCTTAAAATGCGGCCCCGATGACTTTGCCAGATTTAGAATATTAGGTTATTTTGACATTTTCAAAAGAAATTGTATTTTTTTTCATTTCTTAGACAAAAATCAAGCTTTAGTAACACTAATCTGTTCAAGTATCGTTAGTATTTTGTTATAAAAATGAGATTTAAACGTTCACTCATCAATTATAGGTAACATTAAATGGCCCTTAACATAGTGATTTTTGAAGCAATGCGGCCCGCGGGCTGAAAAGTTTGGAGGCCCCTGAACTAGAAGAAAAAGTCTCTATTTGCAATGCATTTTTCATTCATTATATCTATTCGTATATCTCTCTTTATTGATTTATTATTGTCTTTAGCCTTTTCCTCTTTTCCGCAATTGTTTTCACTTTTCTCTGTTTTTTTACTCTTTATTGTTTTGTTTTCTTTATTTATCAACTGTTACATACCGTTTATCACGTGTATGACAAATTTATGTTTTTAGTAATTGTAAGTTTTTTTGTTTTGTTTGTCACAATTTGTTGTTGTATGAAGTTAAGCGATCAGTTTTGACAGTTAGGAAGTTATATTTTCTATCAACTTGTTTATTTTACATCCTCACTTTTTCTAATCCCTTTTCTCTTTCTCTCGCTTCTCTCTCTCGCTCTCTTTCTCTCTATCTCTCTCTATCTCTCTTTATTTCTCTCAATCTTGTTCTCTTTCTCTCCTTATTTCTCTGTCTATTCTTTTCCCATTTTTAGTGCAATACTTTTGCATGCTGTTGCCCGTATCGTTTCAAGCAAAACCACGGCAAATTTTATCCACCCGCCGTCATCACCGGCGCACAGTTCGGTGTACGCGTGGTGTTGTTGCGGCACAAAGCACCGTCCTGGCCCTGGCGCGGCCGGACGGTCGGTGGCGGCGTGCGAAGGGCAGCCTGTTCAGCTTCGGCTCACGGGCACTCGGGCGTCGGGCCCTTCCGAACGGTTTCGGCTTTCGGTTTGGTTCGCTCACGCGCGTCGCCGCAGCGCTTCGGTGTATACGCAACAGAACGAACTGGCCCTCCCGGTCGTCCGCACCGTCGACCGCTCTCTCGCACACACACACACACACACACGCTTGCGCTTGCTTCAACACCCATGAAACGAGAGCCCTCACGCGCTGTACACACGCGTTTACTGCCGCACCGACTGTACGGGGTGGCCGCCGAACGCGCTGCTTGTGTGTGAGTAAATGGTGGGTTTGTCGCAGTGGGTAGCCCGGAACGCAGCTCAGTCAGCACGAAACTGTCGTGGCGTTTGCTCCCTCTCCGCTGTGTGGAAGGTGTGTATTAATTTGTGTGCATGGGTGTGTGTGTGTGTGTGCGTACGTCAGCGTGGATTATTTGGTCCTTTCTAACGTGTGTGCCAATCGTCCTACCGAGCGCATTGTATCGCACGAAAGCGCGCAGTGTATCCTTTCGGCATCGCGGAACAGCCAAGCAAGCCAACAAAACAAAACAAAACGGTGTGAGTTTTGTTGTTAGAATTCTTCCTCCGGCCCAAGACAACTCACGGTTTGCCCGCAGTGCAGAGGTGTTTTGATTTGCCAAAACGAAATTAAAACAAAACAAAAACCGGCAAAGCTGGTGCGTGTTGGTGCGTCTCTAAGCCGTGCAGTTCAGAGTGAATTAATAAAAAGAATTAATGCAAAATGCATCAAACGTGCAAAAGGCAAACAAACAGAAAATAAGAAAAAATAAATCGTTTACTACCGGAAGTGTCGCGCCAACGCGCCAAAGAAACTGGCCAACACAATCTTGCGCACGTGTTTCGAGCTGGTGTCTGAGTGTGGGTGTTGGTGCCGGATTCTCTTTTTTTGTCGACAAAAGTGTAAACTACGCACGTAGAAAGTGCAACAGAAAAAAAAAAACAAAAAAACAAATGCAAATCGCTGTGCAGTGCAGTTCGTTTTGGCCACAAGCAAAGGGTCTTGCTAACAAACAAAAGGCAGCACAAGCAGACACAAAGAAAGCGACTGAGCAAATGCACTGGCGAAGTGTTGATGGAACCGTACCCTGTTCGAATGCAGCTGTGCTCTGTGCTGTTTGTGTTTTTCCGTTCGGTGCAGTTGCAGTTTGCAGACTGCACGAACGCAACGAAACGGCGGCGATTGCCACGTTTTTCGATCGCTCTTCTTACTTACTGCTATCAAAAATGTCCTGCTCCGGCCACGGATCCACTACTATCAAACACCTCGTCGCCTTCCTCCCCCCCCCCCCCAGCGCGTCAACACTCACCTCCGTTCCCTGGCCGTAGCGTGAAGTCGTGTGTGTGTGTCGCGGCGTTTGTGGTTTTGCGGCTCGGCGCTCCCCCAGTGTGTCCTTTGTGTCCTTGCGCTATCCGCTTTTGTTTTTACCCTTCGAAAATAAGTTTTTGAGAATTTTGTACTGCAAATTTTAATATTAAAATTACATTTTATTTTTATTGCAACTCTCAATTTGCAGAAAACAATTTTTTTTTTTTGATATATTACTTGAGTTGCTAAAAATGTGCAATTAATAAGGGGGAACGCTTTCGGGCGATCCCAAAGCATCGACTGGCTCTGGCTGAGATTTTTTTTTGTTTTTTTTTTTTTACGAAAAAAATAATTTGTTTTGCGTTCACGTCGCCAAAAAATGTGGCAAACGAAACCTCGTGCTCCTGTAAAATGGGAGGAAAAACGCTTTAAAACCTCCGCTAGAACTCAAACACATTGAAGTAGCCCAAAAGCACGTGGAGTCAAAACTTGTGTCTGTGAGTGGTGTGCCAGCGAGCGAGCCAGCAAACCTGTGACACTGTTTGGTTTGTGGCTCCATTTTCTTCCCCCTTTTTGTTTGCGGGTGGAAGGAAAAAGTGTCACGAATCGAGCATACATTTATTTGTATTTTGATGTCTCGTTTTGGGCCATTTTTTTGTTTTTTTTTTTTGCTGGTCTCGTTACGCACAAATAGCGATGGTATGGAAACTAAAATTTGCTCCATTTGCTTTTACTACTGCCCGTTCCGATCTGTTTTTTTTTTTGCTTTATAGTTGTTCTGCAGCGAGCTGGAACCTGCCACCAGTGTCCCTTTGAACTGGCTGCAAATGCAGTCCACAAATGTCTCGACTGTGCGGGCTTATTGGTGGCCCCAATTTGCAGCAAGGAAAGCAATCGTTACGGCACTTTGCCTAATTGTGGAACTGGAAGTACTCGGCAGGAAGGAAAAAGGCAAAACAAAATGGAACTTATGCACCTCGAAACCAACCAGGTTGGATGACAAATCGGGACAGCAAACTAAAATAAAAAAAAAAAACGAACAACCCACACAACGCTGCGCTAGAAAATATTTCTAAAATCGCGCAAAACCGTTCCGGGAGGGGGAATGCAAGCGCGCGCGCGTGAACGCCTTCACGAGTTTCTAGTTTTTTTTTAAAGAAAAATACACACACGCGTGTAAACCATTCTCACCATCCACCCACACCCAGCACGAGGAGGGTGTTAGAGGGTTTTTTTTTTGTTGTAGTAATGGTAGTGGCCGGCATTTCCTTCTTTTTTTTTTTTGCTTTAAGAGTTCATTTCACTTGGTATGGGCGGCAGCAGACAGGGCAAGAAAATGTGCGTGTGTGTGTTTTCCCTGCCGTTTGTCTTTTTATGCCTTCTTCTATTTGTCACCGTCGCAATGTGCTACCTCTTCTTTATCGTATTATTCTTGCTTTCGCTTCACAGCATAGAGAACAGAGAAAAGCAAACAGTTTTCCTTGACATTCGTGGTGCGTGGTGGCTCTCGTTTGCGTTTTTAACGGTGTTTGCCGGAATACGACGAATTGTGTTTTTTTTTTGTGTGTTTGAGTGCTTTTTTGCCGTTCAGATCGCCAACAGCCAACGGCAAACAGGGTGAGAAAAAAAGTGTAGTGAGTTATTTTAAGCCGATGCGCCGAACATCATCAAAACGAAGTGGTGCTTAAGCGAGGGGGAAAAGTTGTGAACGAGAGAGAGAGAAAAAAATAGTGCAAAACAAAAAAATTTAAAAAATAAAATCATTAAAAAAAAGTCGCTCACTCCTGAATTCATTCGGAGCAAAGCAAAACCCAAAAATTGTTTGATCCCTTGTGCGTAAAACTGTGTGAACTGAGTGTTCGAGTGTTTTTTTTTTTTGTTGCTTTTTTAGCAAAACCACAAACGTACGGACGCCGCGAGTGGTTGCACGTGGAGGAGGGAGAGACGAGGCGACGAGCAGCAACAATCAACCAAACTTGCCTGGACCACGCCAACATTGTCTACATTGCAGTAATTCATCACAGTGTCAATCGCCCTAGTGATAGAGAGCAGGAAGAGCATTTAATTGTGAAGCGAAAACGGCAAAACAAAGCAAGGCCCAAATCCACCCGACCCCAAAAGTGCACAACACTTTTCCGGGGGTGTCCTTTTCTCGCTGCGTAGCTATTCTTTCCACCCGCTAATCGTTTACATCTGCTGCTCCTATCCTCCCTATCAATCAGGCAATGTGATCAAGCTGGGGCCGCTCGGTTTTTTTGTTTTTCGTTTTGTTTTGCAACGTGCAACGTTTTAATTGCGTTTGAAAAAAAAAAAGTGCGCACCGCCTTCTACCGGAGCGCGTGGCGGGTAACGAAAAAAAAATAAAGAAAATGATGGAAAAACAGCTCCTGTGCCGGTGTAAAGTTTGACGCTGCTACCGACGCGACTGCGAATTCAAGCCAGCGCTCGGCTGGTCAGATAATAGCATAATTGGATTTCAACTCTTGATCGCGCCCCTGCCCGATCAGCTTACGGTGCGGGAAGGGCAAGTAAGTACGACGTGTGGCGACCGAAGCGGGGACGCTGAAAAGGAAGTCACCGTGTGCACGAAATCGAATCAACACGCGCGCGTCAAAAGCGAACCGTGCCGTGTGTGTGTGTGTGTCTGTGTGTGTGTTTGTGCGTGTTGGGTGGGTGGGCGTCTGTGAGTGGTTGAGCCGAGCGGGGCGGAAGAGTGTCCTGCCATCCTGTGACAAGCGCGCACAAACAGGAGGAACAGCGCGGATTCGGAAACAATTCAAGGTAAGTTTCGGGTGAAGCTTTTCTTTTTCGTCTCTTTTTGCTTGGTACAATTCGGGAAGGTTTTTTTTTTGAGAATGACTGATGCGAATGGTTGCGCGAATGGGGCGGGTGAGCGCGATGGAATGCAATCGCAATGGCGCACCAACATTTTGAGGTGGAAATTGGATCGATTTATTGACTTACAGCGAACGTGTGCGGGGGTACGCCCCCCCCCCAACGCCCTTCGCCGTGCCAGCAGTAAGGAAGCGTCAGTTTTATTTACCCACCGCTGTTAGCACGGGGATCTGGTGGGGGGGGGGCAAGGTGACCCTTTTTTTCTTTGGGGTGTGGAATCGTGCGGATGGTGTCCTTAAGGATCCCATTTGTTTGGGCGCACTGTGCTGGGGGAGAGGGAGGCGTGGTAAACACGAGGCAAACGAGTGGAGTCACGTATCCTTCTTTCCTCGGGGGAGCATCAATCTTTCGCCTCGTCAATGTTCCCAACACGGTGCGGCGCGGCGAACAACGAACAAACCCATCGGCGGGTGTCAGCAGATCGGGAATTCAGGTCAATTTGGGCACGGTACGGGGAGGAGGAAGGGGAGGAGAGGTGAGGAAAACAACGAGCGAGAGGTGGCGGGTAACGTGCTAAAGCTAAAGAGTATAAATTGTGCACTCAAACTGGAGTGCTACTGAACGAATGTCCGACAGATAGATAAAGCGAAGCCAAAATGGGCGCTGTAAGGATGTCTTTAACGGTTCGGTTTACCCAGTTTTACGACGCGATTAGACTGGCACTGGCTTGCGACGCTAAAGTGGTGCGAAAATGCACAGCTCCACTAGCTCTATCCTTCCATTCGAGCAGTTTTCGAGCAGTTTTCGAGTTGCTCGAAAAACATTATATACTTTATTCGATAGCTACACTCAAGCTAAGTAGATTGGAAGTAAAATACGAGATTCGAGCAGCTGCTCGAATTGTTTCAATTTAGGCCAAAACATATAAATCGTCGTATACGCATAGCGAATCTTTGAATTTAACGCTTTACCAACTAAAAAACAATGATTTGTCTACTAAAGACTTCAAAGAAGGTTTCCTCAACGCTTACAGCTACACACACTTCAGTGTATTAGTGTCAAAAGCGAAACACTTGAACGATGATATAGTTCAAGCATACTGCGCACCGTTTAGTGAGCGTTAAAAACCACCCACGAACTGACACTGTCTGCCCGCACAAATGAACTGTCAAAAAGGCTGATCTGCTTTGCATAATTCCGGGCGCTAATATATGCTCCTGCCGTGCACGCGGACCCTTTTTCTACTCTACAACTGTGTGTGTGTGTGTGTGTGTGTGTGTGTGTGTGTGTGTGTGTGTGTGTGTGTGTGTGTACCGGTACAATCGCTTCGGCATTTTCCCCCGTCCCCCATTCGACCGTGTGGTACCGTGGGGTGTGGACGTGCCCTAGAAACAGAAGCAAAACAAAAGAAGAAGAAAAAAAAAACAACAAGAAATAGCACACCCACACGAACACACCTTTACGCTGAATCGCTTGAGCATTCTAAGCGTCTGCACGGGTGAAAATTTAGTCGAAGCAACAACAAAAATCCTTACCTCAAAAGTCGATGCGCTACACGCGGGGCTCAAGTAAAAGCATACACATACACACAATCCCACGCACAACTCCTCCACCCACGGGGAGTAAGCTAGGCAACGGAATAGGAGGCAAAATTTGCTTGGGCGGGCGAGAGCGTTTGCGTATGTCATCGTTTGATTTTTCCATATCCTGCCCAACGAACACTGGCAATTGTTTGCAAGGGGAAGGGCGCCAAGCATTCGCGTATGGCTTGCACGTAAATGATGCACGGTGGAGGGGGAGGTGCGGGAAAAGATATTAATGAAACAACAACTGGTAGGAGCGGGAGGAAAAAGAAAACTTCCTTGCGCGAACGAACAAAAAAAAACCGGGAAACAAACCTTTTAAAGGGATGGCACGTTTAGGTTGCGCGGGGGTTGTTTTCCCCCCTCCTTCGTTGCCCCATCCGGGCTCGGAAAACAGGAAAACCAAAGCAGGGTCGAGGATGGCCTGGAAGCAGCTAGCAAGAAATTGGCAAAAAATAAAGATCATAAAGAGCCTCTAACATGCACGGGAACGGCGCGTATATTGCAAGTGATTTCGAAGAAAGCCGCACAGAAGAACGCCGCGAACCGGAAGGAAGCAAGACACGAGAACAAAGGTGCAATAAAACCAGGTATGCGGGTGGAAAGCGCAGCAGGCAGGTAGATAAAAACAAAATATAGCCGAACCTGATCGGCCCGATGAGGCACGCAGAAACATTGCTCGACTGAGGACTGAGGAGAGCGAAGCTGAAAGGTAAGATGCAAGCAAGGAACTCTCTCACACGCGTGTGTGTGTGTGTGTGGGAAGCGAGCAAACAAACAAATGAGCGGACGAAATTTGACATTGACTTTTGCTTATCAGCTCGTAACAAGGCCCGTACCCATTAGGGTCCAATATTGCTTGACTCGTCAGCCTGTGTATGTGTGTGTGTGTTTTTTTTTCATAAGATATCATAAGCCGTGTGGGTGGTTAAAAGTTGATAACGATGTACCGACCGACCCTGGATGGCAAACGAAATGGATCTGGGCAAGAATAACAAAAAAACCCAGATATGCTTTCGAAGGAAAATGTCTCTTCTCTTGAAATGAATGCCAGCAAGAAGAACTGAAGGTTCTAGGAGGCTGATATCTTTTTTTTACTGTGAATTTTACTATGCTGCTAAATGTATAAAAATATTTCGGCTTTTATGCGCCCTTTAATGCCTTATTAAGACGTCACAAGACGTGAGACGTAAGACGTTTGCAGCGTTTTATTAGCCTGCTAGGCTTGGGCTTGGCTGACAACTGTAAGACATAAAGTTTCTTTTTGGCTGCTGCCGATGGTGGTGCAGCTGAATGCTAACATCTGTATGACTGCATTAACTAACCCACAACGATCTCGTTTAATCCATCACCATCTGAAGCATCTTGAGTCAAACGTGCACGCATGTATGTGTGTGTGTGTGCGGGGGGCCATTTTTTAACACCCAAACGACGCTAACGATTAGAAATGCGATGCGCCCACAGGGACGGGAGATGCAATTAAGGCCGGGAAAGCCGGGAAAGGTGGGCCCGGGAGTGGTGTCATGGTAATATTTCGATTACTGTTTTACAAGCAGTGCTTCGCGCTGCTGCAGCAAACGTTCGGCGGCAAACGTCTGAAACTCCGTACGATCCGTTCCGCGGGCCCGTTTCGTCACGCCGCCGGGCCCGCATTCGTAAGCTTCTTTATTGACTGCGACGAGCGATTTGTCGAGTGTTTGAGTGGCTGGTGGTGTAAAAATTTGTAACGATTTCATCAAACTACTCCGACACACACACACACACACACACACACACACACACACACGAAAGGGTAGATTTCTCACGGTTCGGATCGGCGTTGCGATGGGAACGATATCAAATAATGTGGAACGGGAAGGAAAAGTTGTGATGTGGATGACGGATTTGTGTTTCTGTTTTTTTTTTGTATTTAACACCACATTAGAAATTTGATTCGGACCAGCTATGTGAAAGAGAAGAAGAAGAAGAAGAAGAAGAAGAAGAAGAAGAAGAAGAAGAAGAAGAAGAAGAAGAAGAAGAAGAAGAAGAAGAAGAAGAAGAAGAAGAAGAAGAAGAAGAAGAAGAAGAAGAAGAAGAAGAAGAAGAAGAAGAAGAAGAAGAAGAAGAAGAAGAAGAAGAAGAAGAAGAAGAAGAAGAAGAAGAAGAAGAAGAAGAAGAAGAAGAAGAAGAAGAAGAAGAAGAAGAAGAAGAAGAAGAAGAAGAAGAAGAAGAAGAAGAAGAAGAAGAAGAAGAAGAAGAAGAAGAAGAAGAAGAAGAAGAAGAAGAAGAAGAAGAAGAAGAAGAAGAAGAAGAAGAAGAAGAAGAAGAAGAAAGAGAAGAGAGAGAGAGAGAGAGAGAAAGAGAGAGAGAGAGAGAGCTTGTATTGATTTGGATAGATCATTTCAATAATATAGACAAAACTTTTTTACAACATGAGAAAAATAGTAATGATAAAAGTAAGTCATCATTTTCTGTCATTTTTTGCAGACAAATGACATGTAAATGACGTTTTGCTTTGTGCTTTTTTTATCATTTTTATTAACTCTCAAAACAAAACTCTATGAATGCAAGAGACACGTGCTCACGCATTCTAAATTCCTCCACTTTTACAACACATTAGCTTACGATGCGGTAAGCTTCCCCTTTCCCCCCACATCCACACACATAGCGCGCGTTCCAAAAATTGTTTGACACATTACGAGCTGTCAATTGCTTAATACCCCCACGGCACAAAGGAAAGCGAATGAAGACCAACGACGTAACCAACGAGAAACAGCCCATGCCAGGCAAACGACAAAACGACTCCGTCAACCATGCGTGAAAATGTGCGCGTGAAGAAAACATCAAACAATAAAAAAACACTCACCCTCCCTCCATCGACCACACACGCCGACAGCAAATGGTTACCATTTTCATATTTCCCGTTGATTGCTAACACACTCCCGGGGAAAATTCCCTTCTTTCCCGAGTTTTTCACATTCCATTTCCCAATGCCTTCGCGCACGATCGAAGCTGAAAAGGGGGACGGGGGCGGACTAGTGTACCCATTTTCCCTTTTGCCGAGGCTTGCATTTTGCGGCTATCCGCTTGCTTGATTGGAAAAGTGAACATAATTTTCGAGCCGCCGGAAAGCAAACTACAGCCAGTACAAAAAAAAAAAACTCTAATGAAACAGTGAAACGAGGCAGGTTTGGTTTGCAAGATGAAGATGCGATTGGCCGTCGAATTAGGGCGCGCACGCTACGAAGTGCGTGAGCCGCTGTTGCTGGTGGCAAAATCATAATTTCGTTGTTAAATTGGCCGGCTTGGGTTAGTCGGTAGGGAGAGGTCTCGCGTTCGCCACCGTCCGTGCCGCAGTTTTATTTATGTTTCCATTGCCCCAGCGATGGCGACGCGCTTGGCGTGAGGTTTTAGGACAGGGCCCTATAAATTGCCCTTTGTTTTTTTGAGCGGCTGTTCTGGCGGTGCGTTGCAGTAAATGTTCTTTTCGGTGAGCGGCCCATTACCACCGACCGGGTTCGATCGTGTTTCCATCGCAGCATGCAAACGGACGGTGCAAATGCCAAACGAAGATGGCATTTGGAAAGCCAACGCCAACCATCGTGTAAGGCGAGTTTTGAATCTTCACGGTTAGGCAAGCGCATTCGCCAGGGACGTGCTCCGGTGCACGATCGGCAGGATTAGGCAGCAGCTAGGCGGAAAGAGTTATTTCCAATTGCGGGGTTTCGGGGCGGGGGCGCGCGCTCGATCTAGGGGATTAAAGGCACGTTGGCGATGGACCGATATGGGGTGTGATATTTTTAATTTAATGTCTGCGCTTTTCTTCGCGGGAAAAGCGGTATTAGCAAGTGCATCGTAAAGATGCAGCCGCTCGAACAGCACGGCAAACTGCGCCATTTGTGTGCGCGTGTGTGTGGCTTTTAAAGTGGCCTCCAAAAAAGGTTTTCATTAGACCGAGGGGAAGGAAGAGGAAGGGGGTGCAGAGAAAGGGGGAATAACTCAAGTTTGAAAATTAATCGTAGAAGTTTTGCTTCATAATTTAAAACGTACCTTTAAAATATTGCGGACTTAAATCAGGTTTGCGATCGGTTTTGGTTCATCAATATCCGGTTCGAAGGACTAAAATGAGAAAATCTACTCTACTGCAAAACAGGTTAGTTTTGAGCCGCTCAATTTGTAGTGTGATTTCAATAGTTTAACAGTATTGGTAATAGAAGGAAAATCCTACGGAATGACAGTTGATTAGTGTAAGGAGCTAAATGCATTAAAATCCGGCTCGAAGGACCAAAGTGTGGATTTATCATTATAGGTCAAACGTTTCCTAGAAATAGAAGCCATTTTAGTGCTGTACACTTCATCCAAACACCATATAGAAACGTTAAGTATTTAGCCGATATGAAATGGAAATTCCTCATAAAATAAATAAATTAAACTATCGTCGAGTGGTAGGTCTTTATACTAGGAATCGAAGCAGCAGCATGTAGACTTTTCATCGATTAGATTGAATCAAGCAAATTTAATTTCTTATGACTCTTTTAGACGAATCTAAGTTCATTCCTCACCATCATTTTCCTAAAATTTCACATTTTACAACGAACAACATTGTATCCATCGCAAACCGAGGGGAATTAGACGACGAACCTTAACCAACATCTAAATTAAACTGATTCATATTGCCTACTCGTTGACGCTCTTCATCGTGCTGCGAGGCGCGAGCACAGATCATTGTGTTTTCTTTCGAACCCCTTCAAAAGCCAGGAAATTTAAGAAAAAGACACACACACATACGCAATCATGTAAACCGATCCTTACACATCGACGGGGACGACATTTCTTGACGCTGTTCTTGGAAGAGCAAAGTAGGAAAGTGGAAAACAAAAATTCAAAACACCCCTTCACGGTGTGCACTTCACCTTCATTGCTCTTATGAAGATTAATTTATTGCCATCCAACTTATCGGTACTTATGTTTACGCGCTGCTTAACAGCTTCCCGCGGAAAACCCTCCACCAAGTTGCACGTCACTAACCGTGGCAAACGGGAAGCAGTTGCTGTCGATTATTAAAATGCATCCCGTGATGCACAGGCGTCACCCGATCGCCCCTTGCCTTTCGCTTTGAAATATGGAGCTGCCTCTCGCGCTTCGCGCACCCCTCGTTGCTAGTAACAAATAGAGTTCTTTTTTTTTGTTGCTGCGGCTGCTGTTGCTTGGTGCAGCTGCAGCTGCCTATTTATGCTTCTTTCACACACACACACACACACACACATACACACACACACACACACACACACACACACACACACACACACACACACACACACACACACACACACACACACACACACACACACAAAGTGATTGACTATTTTTCACATCCCACTTCGCCCCCGCACGATGGCATTGTGTAAATGGCAGCGGATGACGAAGGTGATGCATTTCGTTCGCACCCCTTTTTTCCGGAAGGGAATGAATTGTCTGCTCTGCTGTTTGTGGGATGATTTTGTGTGTGTGTGTGTGTGTATCATCTTCTCTAGCATTATGATGGGTAGAAAAATGGATGCCCAATAGCCCAACATAAAAAAATAGTGTTAAATTTTTCATCTCCAGCGAAAAATGGGGCGCTGGGAGTGAAAAATCGGGAAAGAGAAAGAACCACGAGCACACTTTGCGGTAGCAACAAAGCAGGACGAAGTGGCAACAAGGGCACCCGGGATTACTTACCTCATCGATAAACACTCGCCGCAGCTCGTTCGCTCATCGAACTTTGCTGAATTTACCCCCGTCCGCCGTTGGTTTTTTTTTTTTTGCTTTTTTGGATCGGATTTTTAACATTTCGCTTTCGCGCTCGCTCTTAGCCGCTTAGAGACGTTCTGTTGCAGCTCCGCGGATTAGCATGTGAGCTGACGAAGGGGGAACTGGGGCACTTGGTGGTGGTGTTTTATGGGCATAAAGCCATCCAGACACCGCGAGCCGGCTAATGGAACCGATATGCGCGCGCGAGCGCCACACTGTTTGGCTCAATTTTGGCTCGCCCCACCGAGATGAGCTTCCCGTGTTTTAGATAATTGAATCTCTTTTCCATCATTACTGTCCGCCCCCCCCCCCCCGCTTCCATGGCACACGACGTTTTGGGCAAGGGACGAGGGAGCGAGTAGGACGGGAAGGCATTTTCTTGTTTATATTTATCAAAATACTACACGACAAAAAAAAAAAAGGCACGCACAAAATCGAACGTCTCGTCTCGGCAGCCAGTGCTGACGTTTTTTGAGCAGGGGCAGCACAGAATGAAGACATGATTCGCGCGGAGGGAAGTGAACAAAATATTGATGGAAAAACAGAGTGGCGAGCAGAGGGCGCCGACAAACTTTACTAAAAACTTCACCCAAAAGACAAGGAAGGAAAGGCGGGGTGCTGTGCCGCACTGCTCGAGAGCCCCATCCACTCGGTTACGATAATTTAATTTCTGCATCGGCCCCGGTGGAACGGGCAGGGAGGGCAGCTATTCGCGATTAATAACGGCCCTCGCGTCGGCCGTCGGCAGCGGCAGTCGGCCATTTTTATCGGGCAGCTCTTGTTCTGGTGTGCTGTTTTTTTTTTGCACTTCCGCTGCTGCTCGATAGCATTAGCTGTGTCAAGGAAATGCGACACCAAGTGGGAGGATGTGAAGAGATTGGCAAGAGAGCAAACAGAAGAGCAACAAAGAAGCAACGCAAAAAAAAAACCTTTCCGGAAGCAGTATTGACACGTTCACTTTTCACTCAGCACAGCAGCATGATGTGAAAGTGAACGCAAGCAAACCGGTGGAGCTTTTAAGGGCAGGGGGGGGGGGAAGTGGTAAAAGAAAGATGAGGGAGAAAAGTACTCTGAGCTAGCTATTAATTTCCATTTTTAATTATTAATTATAAATTTCTTTTCACTGTGGCGCATGGAAAGTGATTTGTTCCGCCTGGCCAAGAAGCTGCGCCCCGTCTTAGCGTTGTATCGGGGCTGTCGTTGCTTCCAGAGCTATCTCTTATTTTCCTGTTCGGTTTTAATTTTATATGTTTTTTTTTAAATTTGGCAACCTTTAGGCCTGTCATTTTTGAAGCCGTTTTTTTTTATTCTAAAATTGGAAATGAGCAAACAGCGTGGAAAGAATTTTCCACTGAGAAGAAAAACAAGACTGAGATACAGAGAGACAGAGGGAGAGAGAAAGAGTGAAATAGAATAAAGCGCAACGTTTCTTATTTTTAGAGCAAGAAATTAGGAAACCATCAAGAAGATGGCTTCCCAAGGTCTCGATATTGAGCTGGGCAGCAGATAATGTTGGTCAAATTAAAAGATTCATGAAGAACGGATAAGGACATCCGCTATCCCACCAGCTCAAGGTTAGCCGCAAAAGGTGCCCTTTGCTTGGGCACCTGCTTTCACGCACTCTGCAAACCCACCTGGATTGTTGTTTTCTTTTATTATCTTCTCCCTTTTGTTGTTGCCATATTTATAACACAATCAATGGGACTATTCATTGGGTTTTAATTCTTCTCGTGCTGCTCCGTCCTTGCAGTGCGGAAAGCCAAAACATGATAAACACACACACAAATACGCACATCAATGAACCTTTTGTGCGCGTGTTCTGTGAGCGCACCAACAGCAGCAGCAATAATAATAATAATAATAATAATAATAATAAAAAAACCTTCCCCGAAATCCCATTGATAAATTCTCGGAGAGCAAATTTTTCATTTTTCCTACCTTCCCCACCCCCAAAACGGTACAGTACTGGCGGGCAGGCCATCGTCGCATACACGCCACAGCTGTAGCCCGGCCCGTGCAATGGGATGGGTGGGTCGCGAGGTTATTTTTGATTTTTATGAAGCGCCATTTTTTACGCGCCACCATGCGCCTCCATGGAAATGATACGAGCGTGCAAATCCTCGCCGTCATGCAACAGTAGCTTACATTTTGAGCTCTTGCTAGGGGGTTTTTTTTCCTTCTTTTATTTCTTCTTTTTAACTCTGTGTTTGATAGAGAGAGAGAGAGAGAAAAAGTAGGGAAAGAGAGCGCGTGCGAAAGCATTTCTGTTCAGGCCCAACAGGCTTCGCACCTGATGCGCAACTGGCACTGGCGGGTCGCGTGTAGTGGACAACGGAAAGTGCTTGCGCGACAATTTGCCTTCCAGGTGGCACCGATAATAACGACCGTGGTCATCTACTCGATACCCGGTATCGGTTGGAATCAATTTTCCCGTCCATTCCCAGTGGAGGGATTTTTTTCCCCGGCTCCCCTTTTGTGCGTCCCGGGGCCGAGTCGGAGCGATTGAGCACTAAGGTGGGTGTTGGTTTTTTTTTCTCTCTCTCTCTCTCTCTCGACATCCTCACATGCACACCAAAGGTCAAAGGTGTTCGGTAAATGGGGGGCGGTTGAAGCAATTTCCGTCTTTCACGGGGATGCACCTGCAAAGGAAGGGCACATGTGGCAAAAAACGGAAAACTCGTGTGGGAAATCGAGAGTTCTGTTCAAACTGGCCTCCAGAGATGGTTTGCAAGTGGTGTGGACTTTGAATCACGAAAATGAAAGCAAACGAAAGGCAAGAAGATGTAAACAGCAACGATTTCAGTTATCTGATATGAGTTTTTTTTTTCATGGTAAACTTATTAAGTTATTTCAAATTGCAAAATCTAATAGGAAAGTTATTGCTCGAATTTCCTAAGTCCTGCCAGTATTTTGGTGAAATCTTCGCCTGCAAGACTGCTACTGTAATAAGATATTGGAATTGCAATCTGCTGGCACCAGTTTACGTAGCGATGCATCTCCTGCACAGTTTGCTCAAGGTTCTACAAAATGGCGGCCAAAAAACGGTTCAAATTGATAGACAAAAAATGTGTCACCGTACAGAACAGTGTGTTTGAAATGGCTGCTGTCTTAATTCGTTCGAATTCTCTCAAACTTTGATCGCCATGGAACGAACCCAGAAACTGGACGACTCTTTCAAAAACAAAACCAAAAAATAACACCCAACGTCTCGTTTGTCGAAAAACACTTTTGCGTGGCAAGTATTTTGTGTAGAAATGCGTCGCATCATAACAATTTGCTGTGAGAACTTTTGGATGCGAGTGTTTTTGTGAACGTGTGGGTGTGTAGATGTATGCTATTCAGGTTGTTGTCACTGCTGCTCCATTACTAATCTGCTTTTGAAGGCACCGGTGAGCCCGAAACAAGCCGAACCTTTTTTTGTTGTTGTTCAAAGCCCTTCCACACCATACTACAAAGGCGAAAAATGAAAAGCCTCCGGGCCACAACCGGCCAACTCGATGTGGATGATTTTTGCCCTCTCTTTTCTCTCTCACAGTGTGTGTGTGTGTCTGTAGAGTGTCCTTGCCGGATTATGGACGCCACAGTGCATTCTCCAAACCCCGGTCCCAAACAGGGGGCAGCGCCGAACCGGTCCGGCACTAGTCCCGGGCCTGATGGCGCAATCGTCTTTCGGTGCCGCTTGTTCATACTTCCGCTTGACTAAACGATCGAAATGACACGCTTCTTGCACTGAAATAATTGCTCCTCAGTGTGTGTGTTTCGTGTGGCTGTGTGTCTGTCTCTCTGTGCACCAGGAAGTTGTTGCTTTCCTTTTTTGTTTTTTATATTTCTTTTTTTTTGGCGAGCGCGAACTGTCATGTGTCTGGTGAAGAGAACAGAACGCTTTAATTGAAAAAAGCCAAACCTTTCCTCAAACCACCAACGAAAGGGAAGAGGACCGTGCCCCGCACGAACGCATTCCACACGTTGATCCGATTTTAGACGAGTCACAAATTTCCCTCATCCTATTAGGCTCCACTATCCGCTTATTGGGATTCTGGGTACTTCGGTTCGTTCCCGATTTTCTTTCGTTCTTCCCTTTTTTTTTTTTTTGGTTGCCTTTCCACCACTGAGCGCTCGTTCGCTCGTGTTCAAGTTCAATACCGATGCAGGGCGCCCTTCCGCAGTGGCGAGTGTCATCCCGAGTGCCCTCTCGTCTAATGCTCATCAGCAGCGGCGAAATCCAAACGCCTGAAAGACCGTCCATCGTTGGAGGAAATTTTTTGTGCGAGACGATTTTTCAACTTTTCTTTCATCTAGGGGTTTTACTTTGATTTCGACGTGCCTCGTCCTCTCGATTCTCGGTTTCCCCGAGGCGGTGGTGTGGAGTGGGAAGGGGGCGTGGAGAGGAGAAGACCTCACGAGGTGGATATTTATTTTGGGTTCATTTTTGCCTCCTCCGGATCGGGACATCACAGCCGGAAGCAGCCGGCACTGGCTCGTTATTATCATCTGCTTTTCTATCATCATCATCATCATCATCATCATTGGTAGCAGCAGCATCATCAGCGAGGTCGTCATCATTCAGCAGACGCTTCTTCGGTACAACCGGTATCGTCAATACATCATTTATCTTCAAAGAATGTATCGAGTGACGACTTTGGCTGGGATTGGGAGATTCTTTATGCTTTCTATCTCTTTCTCTCTCTCTCTCTCTCTCTCTCTCTCTCTCTCTCTCTCTCTCTCGCCTACCCTCTCACTTTCTCTCTTTTTCGCTCCCAAGAATTATCAACTGCTTCTTCTGGTCTCTTGCATTCCCCTCCATCGATCCTTGTTCCTTTCAAAACGCTTCCCACAGAACTCTCCCAATGCTTGTTAATTTCCCCGCCCAGGCCCCGCAACTCGAAGTGATCGGCCAGCAATGACCTCCAGCATTTCGAACGCGTTTCAGCACCGTTTTTATGCTCACTCACAGCTATTGGCAAGATGAAAGTATCGTGGCAAAATCTGCTCCAAGAAAAAAAAGCCCTCCCCGGGATGCCTAAGGGTCGTTCTCTCCAACCATTTCCAACGTTCAGCGTCGGACGCGGCAAGCAAGAGCGTCCTCTGCTAATGTCTGCCACTAAATCATGATGGATCGTGTGTGTGTGTGTGTGTGTGTGTGTGTGTGTGTGTGTGTGTGTGTGTGTGTGTGTGTGTGTGTGTGTGGTGTGCCTCTAGCTGAACTATAAATTATTTTTCGATGATGCGAAGAATCGGTTTTTGGCCTCGGACAAGTGAACATATGCTTCCCGCAAGCAAGGGGACCATGTGCGTGTGTGTGGGAGATGTATCGCTTGCACCCGGAGGGTAAAGGTTACATCAAACGCCCACTATTGGCTGTGCATGTGTGTGATAAAGTGGTGCTGGTAATGGAGCCCAGATTTCATTCAATTGTTGCCCTTCCCGTACGGTGTCTGTGTTGCCTCCGTACAAAACTTTAGCAGCTGGAAAGGGAACGCAGTTGGGCTGTTTAATTGAAATTAATTCGATTCTGAAAAGCCCCCCTCTGCCCCACGCTCTGCCACTGCCTAAAACTGCATTCGAGCAGTGCTTTTGATGCCATTTATTGACTTGTTATTAGTTATTTTTGCGCTGCTGGCTCGGTTTGCTCCCGCACGGTCTTATCGCAGCGCAAACATCCACCCACATTCCAGCTGCATACTATCGCACACACACACACACCGCACCCCACGATTGCAGCCATTTAGTGGCGTGGGGAGGCGTTTTCGCCGAATTTAGTGCTCAAAATGAGCATCAGTCGCAACATGACCACATGGCCATTTGACGCCCACACTCGTCACAGACAATCGAACCGAGTGGCACAGTTTCGGCGAAAGGTTGTTGATGTTCGCCACAATTAGCTAGCCCACACACACACAGATCTGCTCTCTGCATGCAAGCGCCCACAGAAGACACAAGGAACAAGGTTCCGAACTTCCCCCGAAAAGGTTCATATATCACTTTTCTCATCTGTAACACTGCTGCTCGGTCGCTACCTCCTCCATTTCGAGGTTATTAAGCGCTTACCCAGGAGCCATTCTAAGCGACAAAACCAATCACTCCCACACACACACACTCGTCCACAGTACAGGTATTGGAGCGCGAATGCCTCCCGAACACACGGGACAGGAGCCTATCCATTTCCGGACAGGCTCCCGCCGAACCAATCGAACCCGTTTGGCAGCGCCGGACGAAACAAACGAAAACGCCAACCGGTGATGCTTTCATCTTTCGACCGTGCTTAAAAACGACCCTCATATCCTTCCCCCCCACCCCCCACCCCATTTCCTCGTCCCACAAAAAGTACAATGTTTGCCAAAGTGTCCGGAGCGTCCGGACGGCATTTGCAAGCGAACACAACCGTTGAACCGATGCAATGCGGCGGCGGCAGCGTACGCACTTTGCTTTTGGGATGATAAAGTGAGCCCACTCTATTTGGACAGCTATCACTCGAGCTTGGGTCATGATCGGGGCAGCCATGCGCTTGCCATAACAGCACGCGGTCCCGGGCGCACACTCACTGATGGATGCGTGGAGGCTGAGTGCTGCAGCAGTGCACACTATCGCAGGCTTTTGGGGGCGAATGCCGCTTTTGCCTTCTGTTTGATGTGGCACAATCGTTCAAGGAACGTCGGCCATTGCAGACGACGTTTAAAAGGATGTTTTGATTGTTTCGGCGGGAAGGGGAAGCACTTCTTGATAGGGAGTTGCATTGCATTAATATTTA